>NC_091086.1:25271060-25574090 GCF_032405125.1 Capricornis sumatraensis
ATTGTCAAATAGTATTCCATTGCAGGGATATACCACATTATATCTATCAGTTCATCAGCTGATGGTCATTTCAATTGTTTCCACTTTTTGGCTATTATGGATAATGCTGCTATGAACATTGTGTACAAGTTTTTGTGTGGATATACGCTTTCAGTTCTCTTGAGTACACAAGAGAACATCCAAGAACTGCAGGGTCACATGTCAACTCTGCATTTTACTTTTCAAAGTGTAGTTGATTTGGGCTTCCCTGGTAGCTCAGCTGGTAAAGAATCACCTGCTATGCAGGAGACCCAGTTTGATTCCTGGGTTGGGAAGATCGCCTGGAGAAGGGATAGGTTACCCATTCCAATATTCATGGGCTTCCCTGGTGACTCAGATGATAAAGAATCCACCTGCAATGCGGGAAACCTGGTTCAATCCTAGGTTGGGAAGATCCCCTGCAGAAAGGCAGGGCAACCCATACCAGTATTCTTGCCTGGAGAATCCCCATGGACAGAGGAGCCTGGCGGGCTACAGTCCATGGGGTTGCAACAAGTCTGACATGACTGAGCAACTAAGCACAGCAGAGGATAAGCACATAGTTGATTCACAATATTGTGTTATTTTCAAGTATACTGCATCTTACTTTTTGAAGAATTGTTGAATTGTTTTACAAAATGCCTACACCCTTTTACATCCCTACAAGCAACATACGCAAGTTCCAATTTCAATTTTTCTACATTCTTGCTCACATTTGTTATTGTCTATCTTTTTTATTATAGCTATATCAGTAGCTGTGAGTGTAACTCACTGTAGAACTCAACTTCTCTTAAACGATAAGCTATATTCACAAATCTATTCAAATTCCCTTTAAGCATTTAACAACCGATGTTTTTAAGCACTTCAAATGTCTTAGTAGATAAATGAATGTGCAAAACTTCCAATAATTTAAACATCTCTTATGTGTGTGTGCTCAGTCGTATCCGACTCTTTACGACCCCATGAACTGTAGCCCACCAGTCTCCTCCATCCATGGGATTCTTCAGGCAAGAATACTGGAGTGAGTTGCCATTCCTTTCTCCAGGGGATCTTCCTGACCCAGGGATTGAACCTGCATCTCCTGCATCGAAGGCATATTCTTTACCAATGTGCCACCTGGGAAGTCCAAACATCTCTTATAAATCCAATAAATTAAACTTACAAAGACCAAACTTTTCATTTCAAGCATTTAGTACTGATTATAAACATTTTTTTAAAAAATGTTTACGTTCTAATTTTTAAATGTATTTGAATCCAGAATGATGCTAAAGCTGAAACTCCAGTACTTTGGCCACCTCATGCAAAGAGTTGACTCATTGGAAAAGACTCTGATGCTGGGAGGGATTGAGGGCAGGAGGAGAAGGGGACAACAGAGGATGAGATGGCTGGATGGCATCACTGACTCGATGGACGTGAGTCTGAGTGAACTCCGGGAGTTGGTGATGGACAGGGAGGCCTGGGGTGCTGCGATTCATGGGGTCGCAAAGAGTCGGACACGACTGAGCGACTGGACTGAACTGAACTGATAAAACTCAAAATGGAATCATAAACCTAATCTGTGAAATTTTAAACCCTAAATGCTCATGTTATCTATAATTACTAGCAAATATCTATCATCATTATAGGTATTTAACATTTCTATATCAATAATTACTATATTTACTATATTTATCAATAATTACTATATTGATAATACTATAAAGATGATTTGCCTCGTTTTAGCATCTTTTAAAATTTTAACTCTTCCTGAGGTTTGAAGAACATCTACTTGATAAGGAAAGAGTTTTACCAGCTCTAATTAATTTTGATCCATTCATTATAATGAGTTGAACACCGACTATGTTTCAGAGAACAAAACAGACCAAATCCTTTGGTATGCTCAGATATTCCCACTATGAGTCAGTGTTATTAGCATGACTTTAAAACTGACTGAAGAAAGGAAAATGGGAGGAGACAGATGCACCTTTTAAAAGGTGAGAGTTATGGTTTCATACTGAAGTAGAGGCAAAAGACAATAGGTAAGGAAAATATGAAGATAAAACACATTACTGAAAACCGCAAAGAAGGAAAAAAAGAAAGGGAATGAGAAGTGGAGGCAGGAAACCATTAAAATCTTAGACAAAGCAATCAAGAAAATCCTCACTGAAAAAAATGAATTTTTTTAAAAAAAGATGAATTTTGAGGAATGACTGAAGCCAGTGAGGGAGCTAGCTAAGCAGACATCTGGGGAAAGAACATTCCAGATAAGGAATATCAAATGCAAAGGCTCTGAAGCAAAAGCATATGTGGAATAGCCAAGAATCAGCAAGATAGCTGATGGAGAAGAGTAATGAGTGGAATCGTGGTTGGAGATGATGTCAGGTCAAGGAGGGCCTTGCAGGTCCCTGAGGGCATAGGAGAAACCATTGGAAAGTTTTGAGCCGAAGAGAGACACGATGTGACTTAGGCTTTAATAGGATCAAGCTGGTGTCAGTGTGAGGCCTGGCTGAAGAGCATCAACAAGCAAAAGCAAAGTCACTGTTTAAGAGGCTAGTAGCACCCAAGCAGTCCCAGAGTGCTGGCAGTGG
This sequence comes from Capricornis sumatraensis, assembly GCF_032405125.1. Lineage (NCBI taxonomy): Eukaryota > Metazoa > Chordata > Mammalia > Artiodactyla > Bovidae > Capricornis > Capricornis sumatraensis. The sequence goes on from NC_091086.1 coordinate 25,273,646, forward strand.
GGATGCTAAGAAGTGGTTCTGGTTATATTGTGAAAGTGGCATTGGCAGAGGAGGGGAGAATTAAATATAACTCCGAGGCTTTTGGCCTGAGCAACCAAAAGAACAGAGCTGCCATTAAATGAGATCAGGAACACAAGGCAAGCGGGAAATAGAGGCTCTGTTGTGGGCATTTACGTTTGAGATACTTATTAGACATCCAAGGGGAGAGGCCCAGTAGGCCCCCCCGATACACAGATATGGAGTTCAAGGAAGAGATACCACTTAGAAGTATATGTTTGGTAGTCATGAGTATACAAATGGCATTTAAAGCCCTGAGACTAGATCAGATACCCCGAGGAACGAGCGCAGAAAGATGAGAAGAGGGCCAGGACTGAACCCTAGGTATTCCAGCATTCAGTGGGGGAAATGGAGGGAAACTGCTAAAGAGCCTGAGAATGGACTGCCAAGGAAGTAGGGGAACAGCCGGGCAGGCGTGGTACTCTGAAGACAAGTGAAGACTACGCGTCAGGAAAACAAGCACAGCTGTGTCAAATGATGCTCACAGGCCAGCTAAGAGGAGGACTAAACAGTGACCACTGGCTCAGACTCCTAGCAAGTACATCAGCTTCCAGGCCCAGAAGAAGAAGAAGTTTCTCCAGGAGAACTTTCCTTGCTAGACCCCCGTGGGAATTAGAAGTTTCCCTTTAGTGCTCTTCTGGCACATGGCACTGATCTATTTAAGAGCATTTAGTCATTCAACAAAAATGTATCTATTATTTATTACTTGCCAAGTGCTACTCTACGCTATAACAAAAAGTCAGAAATCCTTTCTCATGGAGCTTTCATTTTAATAGGGGCATGCAGGAGAACATACAGTGAACAACGTTAAAAAGGAAATGTGTGTAGTATGTTAGAAGGTAGTAAGTGCAACAGAGGAAAGTAACAGAAGGAAGGGGTTAGAGAGTGAAAGCAGCGGTCATTTTAAATAGCATGCTCAGCAAAGCCTCTCTGAGCAAAGAGCGAACCACAAGGACATCCCGGAAGAGAGAATTCCAGACAGAGGAAACAAACACAGAAGCTCTACAGCAAGAGCATACCTGTTCTGCTCAAGCAATAGCACAGGAATCTGTGAGGCTGGTTCAGAACAAGGGAAAGGGAGAGTGTTAGGAGAGAAGCACAGAGAAGTGAGAAGTGGCAGGTGGGCAATTGTCTTGCAGGTCATTGAAAAGACCTTAGCTTTTTCTCTGAATCAAATGGAGAGCTTGGAGGGAGTTGAGAAGAATGACATGAGATCACCCTGGTTTCTGCTTTGATAATAAACTATAGAGGAGGGCACCAACAGAAGCCAAGATCTAGTTAGTAGGCAACTGCAATAAAAAAGGTGAGGTTGGGAAAACTTGTCCAAAGTAGAATGCCAAAGAAGGTCTTATCCAGCAAGTACTATTGAAGAGGCAACCATTTCCTGCTTTCTACAGGCTGAGAAGCAGAATCGTTGACCAATAGTACTATTCTGTTGTATCAGTTGGGGCAGGCTAACTGCTGTATCAGATGAACTACAAAATTTCTGAGATTTAACAGTATACATTTGTTTATACCTCATATAAAGTCCCTCTCTTCCAAATGGTAATTTGAGAACTTAGGATCCTTCCACCTTGTGGCTTCACCAGTCAACAGAAGGCTTTCTTATGCTGCAGGATAAAGAGAAGAAGGAGTCTTACTTGGTAAGTATGAATGAGGCAGCCCTTCCGCTCCAATGCCATTGGCCAGAACTCTACCATATGGCCACACTTAAACTGCAAGGAAGGCTAGGAAAGAGAGCCCCGCTGCATGCCCTGGAGGAAGAGGAAGCTGACCCAGTGAAGAGCTAGCCATCTTCTGTTCCAGCTGTGAATGAGCATGCTCTTAATCACCACACATTCTGAGACCTCCTTCTTCAATGCACCATGAGCTAATTCCTTTGCAGATTTTTAAATTGCAAGGAGATGGCTATTTTTATGTCCACCACTGAGGTCACTTACTTGCCGCATCTCTTTAAGCTTTCTGAAAAAGACCACTTTTTCCTCAGCCTAGTTCTAGAAGAAAGAAGCTGAAATGAATGAAGTTGTAGCAAACTGAATGACTAACAAACTGCTTTGGGGAATAGAATCCACAGCTGCTGCACCCGCATTTCCTAGAGCACTTTGCACAGTTGCTTTATCACTTGGAAAGAGATACTTCACATGCATTAGAATAGATATGTAAAACCAAGAACAGAGATGAAAGATACACATTTGCGTTCACAGTCAGCTCTTAATGATCTGTGTGGAAGAAAAAGAAACATGGATAATTTAAAACAATACACGTTATCTTTTCTTCACTTAAGAATTTAGTCACAAATGCACCTATGCATGTCTCCACTCAGTTTGATTTTCAGAGCTGGCCCCTACTGTCATTAATGACAAATAATCAGTAAACACTGATTAACTGGCTACGGGTTACACTCATAGGACAGATTGTTTTGAAGATATATCTTAAGCTATAAAAACATTCCAGTGACAGTTTAAAATGCTCATTTCAATTAAAGACAATTTCATTGTTTTGATATTCTTGTAGGCAGCCAAGGTGCACACATTTTGTTGATAAAACATAGTCCCTGGTGCCTCTTTCTGCTTCAGTTCAGTTCACTTCAGTTGCTCAGTCATTTCCGACTCTTTGCAACCCCATGGACTGCAGCACACCAGGCTTCCCTGTTCATTACCAACTCCCGGAGTTTGCTAAAACTCATGTCCATTGAGTCGGTGGTGCCATCCAACCATCTCATCCTCTGTTGTCCCCTCCTCCCCCTGTCTTCTCTTTCTGCTTACTTATTACAATTTTATGATAGTAGCAATCTGAAGGAAAGACCCAAAAAGCAACAAAAAACATTTTTAATTGTTAGTATATGATATAGGATTTAAAATGTAATGATATTTCTAATATTTTTACAAAATCTTACGTGATACTCTATTAATAGAAGTGTCCTTGGTATCTTCTCTTACCTCAAAATTATAAACTTTTCACAAAAAATAAATGATTACCCAATCATCCTGAATGCATAATAAATTATACAGTTTATCTCTTCAGTAGCAAGTATATGTATGTGTGGGGTGGGGGCAGGAGAAGATATGCAATGTTTAAAGAGAAAGAGAGAGGAAACTTATCAAGATTCTTACCATTGGTTATTTCAGAGTTGTTCAAGGTAGGGTTGGATCACTAGGGAGGGGCTAAAAAATCTGTGTTTTTTAAACATTTATTTCTAGTGATTATTAAAACCAGACAAGTTTGTGAAACACCAACCTAGTATAAGTGTTAAGTCCTCCAAGAAGACAGAACTTCCATCTGCTGAATTGTTTTGTAAACCCATAGGTACACTGAACAATTACCAATACATAAAATTTAGAGTAACATAGTATAAATGTGGAATATCCTAAACATTCCAAAAGAATCATGCCTGCTAAATAGTTTTACAATGTAAATTTTTTAATGCTTTCTTAATGGTTGCTCTGTTTCAACACATCATTAAAATGTAACCTGTCTTGATGCTACATTATTTAGTCATTCAATAAGATATAGATCATGAGAGATCTCATGCTTCCCTGGTGGCTCAGCGGTAAAGATCCGCCTGCCAGTGGAGGAGACATTGGTTCAATTCCTGGTCCTGGAAGATTCCACATGCTGCAGAGCAACGAAGCCAGGTGCCCCAACTATTGAGCCCACGTGCTGCAACTACTGAGGCCCGGGCGCCCTGGAGCGCGTGCTTTGCAACAAGAGAAGCCACCACAATAAGAAGCCTGTGCTCTGCAGCCAGAGAGTAGCCCCCACTCGCCACAGCTAGGGACAAGCCCACGCAGCAGCGAAGACCCAGCACAGCCCGAAGCAAATACATAGAATTATTAAAACCTTAAGACAGTTCACCTATTTGAGAAGCATTTTTTTATGAAGTGAAACATATAAGAATTTAAAATATTGTTTAGACTGGGTCTTCCCAGGAATTTGTGGTATCAAAGATATCAATTGAATGCACAAAATAAGCTGCTAGACTTTACCTTCAGGTAATATAGTTGATTCAGAAAGCAGTTCCGTAATATTTAAAATCAAATTAATCATAGCTAATGTCAAAATCACAGTAAGTGACAATCCTTCACAGTTGAAAACCATTTGTTATTAACATTTTCAAGTGATTGGGATTTATAGGAAGATAATTATAATACTGATTGTTAAGATAATTTAAGGGATGTTCTTACTCCATATCTCACTTATATCCTGTCCTGAGAACATAAATTTTACAAACATCTTAGATATCGGAACAGTAAGATACCAAAAAGAAAATGATTTGTCTGAAACTATTTGTCATAGTTTGCATTTTCAGTGCCAGAAAGAATTGAGGCCATTAAGCTTGGCAAGAGGTAAGGGTTGGTAGTCACTCAGTCAATGCACTTATCAAATTGCAATCATTGTTCTTCCTCTATGATAGCAAAGACAGCTTTTGAATGTATATAAAATGCAGATGAGAAAATATTTTTATAGCATTTAAATTGTAATTTCACACAAAGTCCTTCCAACAACTTTCCTAAAATTCCTTTTTTACCATCTGCACACTTATTTAGCATCTACTGTTTGTAGGTTACTATTCTAGGCTCAAAGGATACAAAGAGGGATTCGATTAAATCTCTGTCATCAAGAGTTTATAATTTCATTGGGGAGGCAATAATAAATATAAGAAGGGATGGGTTATATGTAAGAAATTTTCCAAACTGTAGCTCTCTGAACAACTATAGCAGAATCACAAAGGGTGTGTATTAAAATGCGGATTACTTATCCCACTATTTCAGTTCTGTTCAGAACAGTCGCTCAGTGATTTGCAATCCCATGGACTGCAGCATGCCAGGCTTCCACTATCTAGACCTATTAAATCAGCATCTCTGGAGAGATATTTCCAGGAATCTGCATTTTAACAACTCCAAAATTCTTACTCTCACTAAAGTTTGTGAATCACTGCTAAAAGTTAAATCCATAACAGACTGACATAGAGTAAGAAGTTGCAGTTAATGACTTAGGCTTAACTCAAAGAGTGAAAAGTATTGAAAAGAAATAAAATTGTAATTATTCACAAGAGATATTATAGACTTTCCTGGAGAAAGAAATGGCAATCTATTCCAATATTCTTGCCTGGGAAATTCCATGGACAGAGGAGCCTGGTGGACTACAGTCCATGGGATTGTAAAGAGTTGGACACAACTTAGTGACTAAACAACAACATTATTGTCTCAATAAAAAGTCAAAGAAATTCTACAAATTACTAAGAGTTTAATATAGATGAAGGATACACAGTCATTAAACAAAAATTAATAACATTTCTATATTTACAATTAGAAACTGTAACTTTAAAGCACATATACTATTTATAATAGCCACAATAATTATAGGACTCCTAGGAACAAATCTAACAAAACATGTGATAAACCAAAACAGGGAAAAATAAAAACTTTATTAAAAGACAGAGGAGATTTACATAAAGAGGAGTAACGCCATGCTCATAGATGGATTACTTCAATATTCTAAAGGTGGCAATTCTTTCTAAACAAATCTTTAAACTTTAAGGCAATTCAAATCAAAATCCTAGCTTTTCATTTAAAAACAAAAAAGAAGAAGAAACTGTTCTAAAATTTACGGAGGAGTAAGAGAAAATCCACGGAGAAGGCAATGGCACCCCACTCCAGTACTCTTGCCTGGAAAATCCTATGGACAGAGGAGCCTTGTGGGCTGCAGTCCATGGGGTCGCGAAGAGTCGGACACGACTGAGGGACTTCACTTTCACTTTTCACTTTCATGCCTTGGAGAAGGAAATGGCAACCCACTCCAGTGTTCTTGCCTGGAGAATCCCAGGGACGGGGGAGCCTGGTGGGCTGCCGTCTATGGGGTCACACAGAGTCGGACACGACTGAAATGACTTAGCAGCAGCAGCAGCAGCAGCAAGAGAAAATCCAAGGCAGGACAAATAGTGGAGTAGAACAGAGAGCTTACACAGAAAGACATGTATGTGACATCTTAGCAAAGGCGGAGGGAGGGCAGAAGATACCTGCTACTCATTAGCAAAGGGTTCATCTTCATACATATATATTAGAGTCCTCCTAGAAATTGATAAGGGGAAAAAAGGAGCTACATCCTGGTAGAAAACTAGAGAGCAGAAAGAGTCTGTAGATATGGAAATATAAATGACTTTTTAAACGTAAGAAACAGCTGTTCAGTCTCACTCACCTTAGTGAAAGTGAAGTTGCTCAGTTGTGTCCTACTCTTTGCCACCCCATGGACACCAGGCTCCTCCGTCCATGGGATTTTCTAGGCAAGAGTACTGGAGTGGGTTGCCATTTCCTCCTCCAGGGAACTTCCTGGCCCAGGAATCGAACCCAGGTCTCCCACATTGTAGACAGACGCTTTACCATCTGAGCCACCAGGGAAGTCACCTTAAGGGAAACACAAATAAAAATAAGAGCAATATCCTGGATCTCTGTTATCAAGTTGACAAAGATCCAAACATTTGATAACGAACGTGACCTTAACTGTAGGTAAGGCTATGGAGGAAAAAGATACTGTGATATACTGCTGTCAGGCATGGACATCAGTGCAAGCCTGAATGGAGGAATGGCCAGCACAATTATACAAGCTTCCCCCCTGAACCAGCAGGTCTACCTCTGGGGATCACATCGTGTTTGCAAGGGTATTCACTGTAGCACTGTATGTGGTGAGGGGCGTGAAGGCTAGAGCATGGTTTCGAATCCTAGCTCTCCCGCTAACTAATATTATGCTCTCAAGTAAGTTACTAAATCTCCCTATGCCTTGGTTCCTTCATCTGTAACATGGAGGTAATAATCGTATCTATTCTTCGGGCTGCTGTGAGAATTAAATGAATTAATCAATTTAAACAGTCCCTGGCACATATTATACATGTGTTAGCTATTGATATTAACATCACAGGACTACAAACAGCCTACATATTTATCAATAGGAAACTTGTTGAATAAATCATGGTGGAGTCATGCAACATAAAAGAGGAATAAATAAGGCTTTTTATGGAAGTATCTCAATATATATTGTTTAGTGAAAAAAATAGGTGTAAGCAATGTCTATAGTATTAAGAGTTACCATTTGTATAAAAAAGACAGAAACAGGAAGAATATGCTGTGTTTAAAAAAATATTTCTAATCTTTCAAAGTATATCAGAAAAGCACAGATGAGATAAAAAGGGAAATTTTCACTGTATGACTTTTTGATATGTAAGGCATGTGAATGCATTGCCTGCTCAAATGTAACAATTTAAAAACAACTCCAGGGACTTCCCTGGTGGTCCAGTGGATAAGACTCCAAGCCCCCAGTGCAAGAGGCCCAGGTTTGCTCCTGGTTACTCCAATGCAAGAGGCCCAGGTTTGCTCCTGGTTATGGAACTAGATCCCACGTGCCACAGCTAAGACCTGGGGTTAGCAAATGACTTCCCGTGGCTCAGCAGTAATGAATCTGGCTGCAATGCAGGAGATGCAGGAGATGGCGGTTTGATTCTTTGGTCGGGAAGATCCCTTGGAGGAGGGCATGGCAACCCACTCCAGTATTCTTGCCTAGAGAATCCCGCGAATAGAGGAGCCTGGCTGGCTACAGTCCATAGGGTCACAAAGAGTCGGACACAAGTGAAGCGACTGATCGTGCACGCACACAACCAAATAAATAAAACAATTCCAGATGGATTAAAGGCCTATATTTAATGAGAAAAAATATAGATTTTAGAAAACAAAAATGAGTATATTTAAAACTGCAGGAAAAGAAAACATTTATTTGAGAAGCAAAATGCATAAAACATAGGACAAATATTGATAAATTTATACTTAAATTTAAAAATAACAAAAATCTGTATAGAAATATAAGTCCTAGATTGAGAAAAGATATTATAAAACATGTAATGCACATATCAATAAGAAAAATATAAAATAAGTTTGTATGACTAAACCAGTGCTTATTTTTATAAGCAAATGATAAGAAAAAGCATTTCAAAGAGGCTATCTCGATGAATAAAAAATATAAAAAAGATGCTCACTATCACTAGGAATCCTGAAAATGTATATTAACAGTGAGGGGCTTCTCTGGTGGTCCAGGGGTTAAGAATTCACCTTGCAAGGCAGGGAACGGGTTTGATCCCTGGTTGGGGAACTGAGATCCCACATGCCCACGAGCCACAACTAGAGAGCCCACAAAGCTCTAACACACTATACCTAAGACCTGATGCAGCCAAACAAAATAAATACATTAATTAATTAAAAACCAAAAACAGTGAGAAATCACTTCACACCCATCCAGCTGGGAAAAATATAAGGTCTGAAAACATCAAATGTTGGCAAGGATTTAGGGAAATGGGAACTATTAATACAAGGTTGTAGGGTGTAAATTGGCATCACTTAAGAAAGTCTGTCAGTCAGAGTCTTCAGTTGCAGGAAATAGAAACAAAGTGACTAATTTAAATGGGAAAAGGTGTTTACTGAAAAATATTGAGAGCTTACAGATTCTCCACAAAGCCTGGATAACAGGTTTGGAAAAGGTAGGAAGAAAGGCAAGCTTTGCTGACAAACTAGAGCTAAACGTATGCCAGTGAGTCAGTCTGAAGAGTGACAGCTTCTTGGGTCACTGTTCTTTGCTGTTGTTTTGTTTGCTTGTTTGGCTGTGCTGGGTGTCCTTGCAGAGTGACGGCTTAGTTGCCCACAGAGGTTGAATCCATGTCCCCTGCAATGGAAAGTGGATTCTCAACCACTGGACTACCAGGGAAGTCTCTCTTGTATCACTAGCTTCAACTTCAGAATCCTGGGAGGAGGTGATCAGGGAGTGGAGGCGGGTCCCCTTGTCCCAGTCTCTGTCATAACTGTGAGCTCTAGGTGTCCAAGGTGGGGTGGCAAAATGAGTATCACGCATTTTTAATTTCTCTAATGGGAGGTGACCTTGGTCTCTGTGAAGTCACAATAGGAACTTCCTCAAATAGAGACAGAGGGTTCAGATATACGGCAGTTAAAAAACTGCAAATGTCCACAGGAGAGAACAATCTATCCCATGACCAACAGTTCCATTTCTAACCATAAACCTTAGAAAAATTTCTCCATGTGTACAAGAAAATCTTTACTTCTACATTCTGTAACACATCATCTCCAGAAGGGAAAGATTAGAACTAGCTCAACTCTGTTCATCAGCAGGCAAATAAATAAATGGTTTAGTTGTACAACAGAATACTCTATAGTAGTTAAATGAATGAATAAGATCTGTATGAATCAACATGACTAAAGAGCAAAGCTGCAGAAGAATACATACAGTATGATACTATTTACATTCAATTTAACCTTATACAAAACTACAGTATATATTCAGATAGATATACTAAGAAAGTATAAACACACACTGAAATGATATATAGCTACTTTAGGATATCTTTGGGAGGAAGAAAAGGATTAAGGCAGGGTAGAGCTTTAATTGTAACATTTTATTTCTTTAAAAAACTTCAAAAATACTAATATTTGCCTAAGGGCTGCCCAGGTGGCGCTAATGGTAAAGAATCTGCCTGCCAGTGCAGGAGATGCAAGGGACATGGTTTTGATCCCTGGATGGGGAAGTTCCCCGGGAGTAGGAGATAGCAACCCACTCCAGTATTCTTTCCTGAAGAATCCCATGGACAGAGGAGCTTGGCAGGCTATGGTCCACAGGGTTGCAGTCAGACATAACTGATCATGAGTGCATGCTCGCGCGCGCGCACACACACACACACACACACACACACAGAGCATTTGTGTAGTGGACAATATCATTGTTTCACCCAGATCTCTTTGGATCCCTTATTGACCTCAATAAATCCCTTGCACATGATTTCCTGCCTCAGGTCAGTTTCTGGGAAATCTGACCTAATCTTTTAATCTAACCATCTCCTATGTGCCAACCATTCAAGTCTATACCCCAATCAGTAACGCTGAAGAAGCTGAAATTGAATGGTTCTATGAAGACCTACAAGACCTTTTAAAACTAACATCCAAAAAAGATGTCCTTCATTATAGGGGACTGGAATGCAAAAGTAGGAAGTCAAGAAACACCTGGAGTAACAGGCAAATTTGGCCTTGGAATACTGAATGAAGCAGGGCAAAGGCTAATAGAGTTTTGACAAGAAAATGCACTGGTCAGAGCAAACACCCTCTTCCAACAACACAAGAGAAGACTCTACACATGGACATCACCAGATGGTCAACACCGAAATCAAATTGATTATATTCTTTGCAACCAAAGGTGGAGAAGCTCTATACAGTCAGAAAAAACAAGACCGGGAGCTGACTGCAGCTCAGATCATGTACTCCTTATTGCCAAATTCAGACTCAAATTGAAGAAAGTAGGGGAAACCGCTAGACCATTCAGGTATGACCTCAATCAAATCCCTTATGATTATACAGTGGAAGTGAAAAATAGATTTAAGGGACTAGATCTGATAGATAGAGTGCCTGATAAACTACGGACAGAGGTTCGTGACATTGTACAGGAGACAGGGATCAAGACCATCCCCATGGAAAAGAAATGCAAAAAAGCAAAATGGCTGTCTGGGAAGGCCTTTCAAATAGCTGTGAAAAGAAGAGAAGTGAAAAGCAAAGGAGAAAAGGAAAGATACAAGCATCTGAATGCAGAGTTCCAAAGAATAGCAAGAAGAGATAAGAAAGCCTTTTCAGCGATCAATGCAAAGAAATAGAGGAAAACAACAGAATGGGAAAGACTAGAGCTCTCTTCAAGAAAATTAGAGATACCAAGGGAACATTACATGCAAAGATGGGCTCGATAAAGGACAGAAATGGTATGGACCTAACAGAAGCAGAAGATATTAAGAAGAGGTGGCAAGAATACACAGAAAAATTGTACAAAAAAGATCTTCACGAACAAGATAATCACGATGGTGTGATCACTCATCTAGAGCCAGACATCCTGGAATGTGAAGTCAAGTGGGCCTTAGAAAGCATCACTACGAACAAAGCTAGTGGAGGTGATGGAATTCCAGTTGAGCTATTTCACATCCTGAAAGATGATGCTGTGAAAGTGCTGCACTCAATATGCCAGCAAATTTGGAAAACTCAGCAGTGGCCACAGGACTGGAAATGGTCAGTTTTCATTCCAATTCCAAAGAAAGGCAATGCCAAAGAATGTTCAAACTACCGCACAGTTGCACTCATCTCACATGCTAGTAAAGTAATGCTCAAAATTCTCCAAGCCAGGCTTCAGGAATATGTGAACCGTGAACTTCCAGATGTTCAAGCTGGTTTTAGAAAAGGCAGAGGAACCAGAGATCAAATTGCCAACATCCTCTGGATCATGGAAAAAGCAAGAGAGTTCCAGAAAAACATCTATTTCTGCTTTATTGACTATGCCAAAGGCTTTGTGTGGATCACAAAAACTGGGGAAAATTCTGAAAGGGATGGGAATACCAGACCACCTGACCTGCCTCTTGAGAAATCTGTATGCAGGTCAGGAAGCAACAGAACTGGACATGGAACAACAGACTGGTTCCAGATAGGAAAAGGAGTACGTCAAGGCTGTATACTGTCACCCTGCACTTATATGCCGAGTACATCAAGAGAAACGCTGGACTGGAAGAAGCACAAGCTGGAATCAAGATTGCCAGGAGAAATATCAATAACCTCAGATATGTAGATGACACCATCCTTATGGCAGAAACTGAAGAGGAACTAAAAAGCCTCTTGATGAAAGTGAAAGAAGAGAGTGAAAAAGTTGGCTTAAAGCTCAACATTCAAAAAACGAAGATCATGGCATCTGGTCCCATCACTGCATGGGAAATAGATGGGGAAACAGTGGAAACAGTGTCAGACTTTATTTTTGGGGGCTCCAAAAGCACTGCAGATGATGACTCCAGCCATGAAATTAAAAGACTCTTACTCCTTGGAAGGAAAATTATGACCAACCCAGATAGCATATTCAAAAGCAGAGACATTACTTTGCCAACAAAGGTGCATCTAGTCAAGGCTATGGTTTTTCCAGTGGTCATGTATGGATGTGAGAGTTGGACTGTGAAGGAGGCTGAGCACCAAAGAATTGATGCTTTTGAATTGTGGTGTTGGAGAAGACTCTTGAGGGTCCCTTGGACTGCAAGGAGATCCAACCAGTCCATTCTGAAGGAGATCAGCTCTGGGATTTCTTTGGAAGGAGTGATGCTAAAGCTGAAACTCCAGTACTTTGGCCACCTCATGAGAAGAGTTGACTCATTGGAAAAGACTCTGATGCTGGGAGGGGTTGGGGGCAGGAGGAGAAGGGGACGACCGAGGATGAAATGGCTGGATGGCATCACTGACTCAATGGACGTGAGTCTGGGTCAACTCCGGGAGATGGTGATGAACAGGGAGGCCTGGCGTGCTGCGATTCATGGGGTCTCAAAGAGTCGGACATGACTGAGTGATTGAACTGAACTGAACTGAACTGAACTTGCAGCATTATCAATTGTTCCACGTTTACTAAAATTTTCCAAAATGTACAAACAGATTTTAGATGTCATCCACTGACTCAATGGACATGAGTTTGAGCAAGCTCTGGGAGTTGGTGATGGACAGGGAAGCCTGGTATGCTGGAGTCCAGGGGGTCTCCAAGAGTCAGACACAACTGAATGACTGAACTGAACATTTTTAAAAAGCCTCCTTAGACTCAATTCTTCTTCCTGCCATTACCTCATTTCTTCTTTTTTACCACAAAAAGCCTTGACAGAATTGTCTAAACTTGTTATCTCCAATTTCCCTCTTCCCACTCACTCTTTTAATTTTTTGTTGTAATTATTTATTTTTGTCTTTGTCCAACCCACTCCAGTGTTCTTGCCTGAAGAATCCCAGCCTGGTGGGCTGCCGTCTACGGGATCACACAGAGTTGGACACGACTAAAGCGACTCAGCAGCAGCAGCAGCAGCAGCAGTGCGGGGTCTTCGTTGTTGCGGGGGGCTTTCCGCTAGTTGCTGTGAGCGGGAGCTACTCTCTAGCTACCATGCTTGGGCTTCTCGTTGTGGTGGCTTCTCTTGTTCCAGAGCACAGGCCGTATGGTGCAGTGGCCTTCAGTAGTTGCAGACCTTGGGTGTGCAGGCTCAGTAGCTACGGTGCAAAGACTTAGTTGCTCTATGGTATGTGGGATCTTCCCAGACCCGGGATCAAACCTGTGTCCCCTGCGTTGGCAGGTGGGTTTTTGACCACTGAGCCACTAGGGAAGCCCTTCCCACTCACTCTTGAAACTCATCTCATTTGGGTTTTTGCTCCTTCTGTTCCTCCAGACCTGTTTTTTTGTCACAGTTAACCAATGACTTCCGTATTGCTAAATCAAGGACCAATTTCTCATTCTCAGTTGATCACTTCCCTTGCTGTGACAAAAGTATAGTTTTTTTTAAGCAAATAATCTTTCTTCTCACCATTCCACTGTGGGTTGAATACGTTCCCCACTCCCCTCTGATGTTGGATTTACCCATGTGACCTACTCTAGCCAATGGAATATTAGCAGACTTGATGTGAGCAGAGTCCCCAGGACGATGAGCGTTTTGGACTGGTTCTTGTACTCCAGTTATCTACCATGGGAAGATCTTTTCCCTGTGGCTACTGGCTCTTCATTCTGAGCTCCAGAAATAACACACTTGGAACAAACTGAAGCTAAATGTGCAGCCTAAAGCAGAGCCATTCATCTAGGTCCACGGAACCTCAACCAGCCTGCTGACTTGCAGGCATGAGGACAGGTATATTGCTATAAGCCATGGATTTTGAAGTGATTTGTCATGCAGAACTGTTGTGGCAATAGCCGACTCATATGTTTGCCTGCCAGGAGACCACACTCTTCTGATTTTACTCCAGGCTCAGGACTGTTCCTTCTCACTTCTGACCGCTTAAAAGTGGGGTACCCCAGTATGAAGTTCTAAAATCTCTTCTCTAGTTCCCTTTGTGGTGCTCTTAGCCATTCTCAGACCATTAAATATCGTGTGAAAGCTGATTTCTCCCAAATTTATATAGCCAGGCCAGACCTCTTTCTTGAACTCCAGACTGGTAGAAACAACTTCCTACTTGACACTTCCACTTGGATATCTAATAGGTGTCTTAAATCAGTCCCACAAACAGTCCCCTCCCAACAGTCTTCTCTCAGTCCCTCTTTTCTTAGTAAATGGCAGCTCTTTCCTTCCAGCTACAAACACCCTGGAGTCGACCTCCAGTCGACCTCCCCCCGCCCTTCACACTGCATGCCAGCTCCTCTGGAAATCCTTTTGATATTACCTTCAGTGTATATATATATATATATATATACACACTTATAACTATAACTATATATATATATATATATATATATATATATAGTTTTTCTGTTTTTGCCTTGTAGGGTCTTAGTTCCCCAATCAGGGATTGGCCCTGGGCCCTTGGCAGTGAAAGGGTGAAGTCCTAACCACTGGACCACCAGGGAATTCCCTAGAATATATTTTAAAATTTTGATTCTCTCTAACCACTCCCAGTCAAGCAGGTGCAAGCCACCTTTCTCTCTCACCTGGATGTTGAAAGAGCCTCCTAATTACCAACTTGCCTCTACCTTTCCCATCCTGCTCCCTGCCCTACTTTCAAAAGAGTTGTCTTGGTGCTCCCTCTAAAAACTTCCGTTACATGATGTCACATATTTACTCAAAATGCTTCCCTTGACCCTTTGACCTCACTTATTGAGGTTCAACCACTCTGGCATCCTTGCTATTCTGTGAACTTGATCATCTGATGCTCGCCCATACCATTAGCCTCATAGGTCCCACTGTTTGGAATGCTGTTACCCAGATAGACACACAACCTTGCCACTTGTCTTTTTACAATTTTGGCTCAAATGCCTCCTTCAGCTGAGGACTTCCCTAGCTACTTTAACATTCCAACTCCCTATCTCCAAAAGCCCCTATCTCTTTCCCTTCTTTGTTTTTCTTGGCAGCACTGACCATAACATGACAGCTGTATTTCACTTGTTTAGTTCTCTGTGGTATGTCATCCCCAACTAGAATGAGGTAAGCGAGGGTACATTCCACAAGAACAGAGAATTTTTGTTGTTGTTGTCATCTGTTGAATCTCCAGAGCCTGGAACTTAAAAGCACTGAATATATATGTTAAATGAATGAATCCACTTGACCTTTTTGTGTACTTGAATTTCATAATTATACATAGGTAGGTAGATAGTGATAAACACAAAAGCAAATATTGTTAAGCAATTGTCTCTAGTTCCCAGTAGCCACGTCTATTAAATGGCATGTTTTTATGATGAAAGCAAAGTTTATCTAAACAGAAGGAGAAATCTTTAGCTTCTCTAATACTTAATAACCTATTTTAACAAAGAATTCCAGACTTCAGGATCACGATAATCAAGAAGCAAGAATATCTACATGATTAATAATATTATTTTATTTCCATTGCCTTTAGTTTCGCTGAAGCTGGGATTCTCTTAAATTTGAGCTTTCACGTTCCCCACTGGCTACTACGAGGGCTCTCAACATTTTGTATAAAATCTTTAAAATCTCCTGTCGATGCAGTAGGATTAGGTGGTGGAAGGCCACACCTGTACCTGAGTGAAACATGCTTTTTCTCCCTCCCCTTCCTCCTGGGTAGTCTGGACCTTCCGGCAGTGATTTCATGCTTAAAACTCACAGCAGAAACTCACAGACCATGCTTGTGACGTGCGGGGGGTCAGGACTGCAGCCCCTCCTGCTACATTCTGGCTTCTAGAAGACAACTCAATTCTCCTTGAGTTTTTGCCTCCACAATAATTAACTTCTTAGGATTCTTATTTTACTTTTCAGGTATTGATGCCAGGATTTCCAGACATGACAGTGGTTAGGAGGATCAAGATCAGACACAAAGGAAGGCAACGCCTAATCATCCTCACCCCACCATTCAGTCCAGTCCAGGATAAGGAGAAGTCAGTGTGCTGGAGTGTGCTGGCTACAGCAGCTGCGGTTACTAATCAGAGCAAGAAAGTTAACTTAGATTATATAGGATTTTCCTCTTCATGCTCTAATAGCCCCCTTCGCTCCCCCATATTCGCCGCAACTCTAGTTTTTAATAAGTAGGGGTGAAGCTGACCCGCACTGGGCCTCTCACGGCCGTCGGGTCTGGTCACCATTTTAGATAATGAATTAACCCTCTGAGAGAGCCTTTTCAGGAGCGAGAACTCCCTTTTTTTCTACCACTCCGCCGCCAGCCTCATCCTCGGCCAGGTTTTCCTCATTTCAGATTTTTCTGCAACTTAATCCTGAGTCATGCTTGATAACAGTTTTCACATCATTTAAGCCTTTATTATTTAAGCCTTGAGATGACCTCAGGTGATGACATCTGTGCTCAAAAAGAAATGTCCAGAGGTCAGAACCGATCTTCCCGAGCAACCCTCGGTCCCCGGTCCCAGCCGCGAGGCGAGCGGCGGGGCGCCGAGCCAGGCGGAGGAGGGGCGCCCGAGGCCGCGCGCACCTCCCGGCGGGTCCTTCCCAGCGGGCGGCTCCTCCCCGCGCCCCCTCGCGGGTACCTGGCGGCCGCGGAGGGCGGGCAGGGGGCGGCGCTGCGCGGCGTCACGCGGCTGGGTGGGAGAGCGGGCAGGTGACACCCCGGCCGCCTCCGCCCCTTTCCCAGCTTGGTCTGCGGCCAGGGCAGCAGGGGCCGCTGTGAGGAGCTCCGCGTTCGCGCCGCCGCTCGCCGCCGCCCTCTGCTCGCGCGCCCAGGCGCTTCGGCTCCGCTCCTCGCGGGGTGAGTGCGGGGCTCCGAGCCGGGGGGCCGGGGCCTAACTTTTCCGGGACGCAGAGGAGGAGGGATGGGGGAGGAGAGGGAGAGGACCCCAGGACCGGGCGATCGAGGGCAGCCTAGTGGAAGGAACTTGGGCGCGGCGCGCGAGGAGTGGGATCCGGGTCCGGAAGACTCGGGAGCCCGGCCAGGCCCTGCCTGGACTCTGGGGGGCGCTTCGGAAGTTGCGGCCGCGACGCCGGGGAGTGCCCGGGGTCAAAGCCCTTCCCGCCGGCGGGCGGGGCCGCGGAGCTCACCTGCGCTCTCCCTGGGAGCCCCCCTACCCACCCTCCGCAGCATCGCACAGGGACGGTGGCCCCCGCCGTCCCTGGGTTTTGAGCCCTCCCCTAGCTTTCCCTGGGGACTGGGCCCCGCTGTTCCAGGCGGGAGGACAAAGGTGCTTGCTGGTGGGACGGGCAGGAAGAGGGACCTCCTCGACCTTGACCGCCGAGGTCATTTTCCCAGCTCCGGGATCTGGCCTTGCTCGCCACAGCCTACCCCTACCCCGCCTGGCCGAGCCCCTTTCTTTCTGCTTCTTTCCCCTCTGGGGTGCTTTTGTGTCCTCGAGGCCAGAATTAACTCGGGGCGCTGCTCTTGCAGCGGGCGCTGCCTTTTTGGCTCCCTGAACTGCATCCTGTCCCGGCAGCGGCTGCTGGCTGAGGAGAGTGATGAGTACAGAGCGGTAGAACAGGTCGTGCCGGAGATGGAAATCGGAAAGCCTGTTGTTTCATCTTCCGAGGTATCGTTGGTTAGAAAATGGGCCTTCCCCCCTAATCAACCAGCGCTGATTCAAACTTACCGGATGCCAAGGGAGCGTTCGTTAGAGCTCCCTGGGGAAGGCTGGGACAGGAAGGATCTGGTCTCTACCCCTGTCCAGCTTGGGGAAAACAAGTGCCACAACGACTGAAGAATAGTTTTGGCGACCAAGCCTTTTTCCTCTTACTGATCTAGTCCCTCGAAAAGCTTTTTCACTTAACCCTATATTCTCAGGTTACTCTTTCTCGCTCTTACTGTTTCACTGCCTTGAAAGAGTCATCAACTTTTGATTGTCCCCAGTCTTCTTGCCCATCACTTGACTGTTAATTCCCTTCCTGTCAATTCCCTTGACTGTTAATTCCCTTATTGTGTAGTTTTTTGTTTCTACTACTGGCTTGAAATTGTTCCCCTCTAGGTCACTGAGGATTAAAAACAAAAAATCCCCTCCACCCCCAGTGGCAGCCATGTACTGAATGCTTCTTGGCCTGGTACTGTTCTAAGAACTTGTATCTAATCTGTTAATTCTCACAGCAGCCCTATGGAGTAAATAAATGAAAACATGATGCTTTTTCAGATAAGGGAACTGAGACACAGGAACTTGCCCAAAGGCACACAAGTAGCTGGAGGAGATTGCAACTGAGATGGCAACTCAGGGGTCTGATCCAGGGCTGAGGCTGGTAACAACTACTGTGGGTACCCACTCACCTAGAGTTCCTTTCTTTCCTCTCTGACTTTCCTGAAGTCCTGTGCTGTTTCATGGTTCACTGACCAGGCTCTCATTCTCTGGTTCCTTTTTTCCTTCTTGTGTAACTTTGTACTCATTTAGGTTTCCTTTTCATAGAACTTTGTTACTTAGGTTATCACTGCTACTTACTTGCCTTAAATTTCTGTGGTTTCCATGGATCTCATTCAGTTTTAGCGTAGCATCTATCAGTGCGCATTGTAATACAGCAAGTCCCCCTCATATGAAGAACCTTCCCGATTGTGAACTTTCAAAGGTGCAAGTGTGCATCTGGTTCCAGCAAGAAACCACAATCTGCGCCGTCAACATCAGGTGTGAATGAAATAGCAGCTTGCTCTCCATTTCCTTTTGCTGATGACCCTTCAAGTTCTATCACCTCCCATCTCTTCTCCCTCCTCCAGTCAGTGACTCGTCTTGCCTGTTCACTTGATGCCAGCCCTTATATGCCAGCTGTTTTACAACTGTACACGTTTTCTTTACTTTTTGTGTTTGTTTTTCATGTATTATTTGTGTGAGAAGTATTATAAACCTATTACAATATAGTACTAACTCTGTTGGACTTACAAACACAGTCTTGGAATAGAACTTGGTCTTTTGCAGGGGACTTACTGTATTTCATTTGGATTTGTCTTGCTTTGCCGCAAAGCATTTCTAGTTAACACCAGTTAGTTATGTTAGCCTCCCTCCCCTTTATCATAGTCACCCAGGTGCAAAACTCAGAGGTCGTGTCTCAGATTACACTTTTTTCAATTGGAAACCTCTTTTCAGCTTTTACCTTGTCTCTTCCTTCTAGCCTTCCTCATTCTCACCTCTGTTCCCCTCTTCTTCTTTACTAGTCTCCCTCTTCCCCACTCCTGAACATTTGTTTATCACTTATATCATTTTTTGTTGTTGATTAGCTTCTTCCATCAATAGTCATGGTCCATAGAAAGATTGTAAACAAAGTAAGGCTAATTTTTCAAGCCTTGCAACTAGTATCAGCTTGATAAATGCTTGCAGAATACGATGCAAGATGAATTAAGGTAGCATATACTGGGTGGGTTGGATGATGATAGAAAACTTAAAATTTTTTAAGCTGGGTTTTAGAGAATGTTAAGGAGTTTGTTTCAGTAAACATGGGGGAGCTGGCAGACAATGCAGCAGAAGAGGAGTTGGCCTCTGTCAGCTACATTGCTGCAGACAGAAACCCACCTATCCTGGCTACACATTCCACTTAGAAGTGTAATGAATAGGGACCATATCAACAGGGAATCATGAATCCTAACCTTATCCTAGCAAAACAAGAGATGAAACCACAGTGAGTTACACAAAAACCCCAATTTTACTGACAAATATAACACATACATAAAAATGCAGAAAACATAAATGAAGAGATTATCAGTAAATAATTTAGAAGTAGAATAACTGTCTTATTCTGACAGTAGATATGATAGTTGGATATTCTGAAGATAGGCTAAATGGGAATCTTTTCTCAAAATCTCTGTGTAAGGTGATGTGGGCCTGGATTGATCCCGAAAGGCATTGTTGAAGAAGAACTGGCTGTGCTTGGGGAGGTCTGAGGTGAGGAGAAAAGAAAACTGGAAGGTGTCAAAGTGGTGAGACTGGGGAGCCAAAAAGAGAATTTCTGCCCCCGAGCATGATTCTACCACAGTAAACATTTTGCCATTTTACCTTTATCTCTCTCATTTTTTAAAATACATGTTTTCCTCTATCATACTACATATAGAGTTTTAATATTTTATATTTTCCTTGTAATATATAGTAAGCATTTTTCTTATAATTTCTAAAACTCCTATTGCATTTATTCCAATAATTATAATATGATTTCCTTAACTAATCCTCTGTTGTTGGATAGGTGTATTAGCAATAATTATAAACAACTCACATTGCAGTAATGCTTACCTTTGCAAATATGTCATTGTACAAATTGGGATTTGTTTCTTTATGGTAGGCAATGGAATGTACGTAAAAGAAAGCCTCTGTCTTCAGATAATTACTATTTGAGTTGAAGAAATAAGACTTTTTCTAATTTGTTTAATTGTTTATTCTTCTTGGTATGCTACATGTGCAAACATCAGCTTTAGAATATGGAAGAATTTTGGAGCCTTTGTATATATAGTTGGGTAAACTCTGGGAGTTGGTGATGGACAGGGAGGCCTGGCCTGCTGCGGTTCACGGGGTCACAAAAAGTCGAACACAACTGAGTGACTGAACTGAGCTGAACTGAACTGATATGTAGCAGCATGTTAAATTGAGAACTGACCTTGAATTTCAACAAAATACATCATAAACCAGGGAAAGAAGCATCCCATAAACACAAATTGGACTCATCCAATTTGGACTACTCACATTATGAAAAACTGAACACTCATGCACTTTATAGGATCAGTCTTTTTTAAAAACTGAGATTTTTAATTACTCCTAATTGATTTAGATAGGATAAGGGGACAACAGAGGATGAGATGGTTGGATGGCATCACCAACTCAATGGACATGAGTTTGAGCAAGCTCTGGGAGTTGATGATGGACAGGGAAGCCTGGTGTGCTGCAGTCCATGGAGTCAAAAAGAGTCAGACACGACTGAGTGACTGAATCAAACTGATTTAGATATATCAAAAGCACATGTTATTGCCTTGACAAATAAAATTATGCTTTTTCTTGGTGATAAATATGTCCAAAGAGATAGATATTTCCATTATTCAGATGAACTAAGTTACCATATAACATATAACTTGTATGACTACCTTGTTAAAGACAAATCTGCATCCACTTGGAGAAGCAGCCACAGGCCTTGACCACCAGCAGCCCAGCTCCTTTGTTTCCTCCAAGATTAACTATAGAGTCAAATTCAGCCAAAATTTGGGAATTGCAGAAGTTCGCATTCAGTAAACATCTGAGTATTAGGTTTGCATCAGGCAGAGTGGTTGGCAGGATGCTGAAGCTCGTCCAGGTCTGTGTGGGTTCAAGGGAGGTAAATACAGTACAGTGTGAAAAACTGTGATTAACAGAAACAGAGCATGGGGGAAGCCAAACGGGAAGGCAGGCAGAACTGCCCTCCTGAGCCAAAAGAAGGAACACTGGAGTAGAGAAATGGGCTGAGGGCTGGAAGTCAAATTCAGGCTGTGGTGCGTTCAGAGAACTGGAAACACTGTAAAAATCACTGCAGAGCAGGGTGTGATAGGAGGTTGCTAAGCGTGCTTGGCTTACTGAAGACTGCATTTCACCTAGTAAAAATTTTGGATTTTATCATACAGGCAATGGGGGCGGGGGGGCGGGGAGCGGGCTTTGGAGCCTTTTAAGAATGGAAGGGACCTGTTGGTATTGGTATTTCAAAAGCACCCCTCTGCACTTGCAACTTCATCATTCTGGAACCTCTCCCTCTCCTGTGGAGCTTTATCTCTTTTCTCTATCTGACCCTGGAAAGGACAGCTCCCTTCCACAACGATTTGGGAACAGAAAATGAGCTTGTGCGAAATGTTTATAGAATGCACGCTCTTGCTAACGATTACGAGGGGAAAAGTTTGAGCATCTTTTAGGTATCAGTCAATAGTTGCAGTCAGGCACTTCTGTGCATTTTTCTCATGAACTGTAAGACAGCAAGGTCTGTACCAGAATCCTCACAGCACACATGGATGCAGAAAAGTGAAGAAAGGTGCTCAAGTGAAGGAGCAGAAATTGTGCTCAGCAAGGGTCCAGGGTTACAAGTGTGCAGCCAGGATTTAAACCCAAATATAGTTACAACATTCAGGCTCTTCTGCCTTAGTATACTAACTTTGTGGGTTGATAATTTAGAGGGTGTCTCTTAAGCCACTAGGGTTCTAATATCCAACACTAGTTTTGTGAGGTCCCAAGTAGCTAAAATGGTAAAAAAAAAAAAAAAAAAAAAAATCTGCCTGCAATGCCGGAAACCTTAGTTCAATCCCTGGGTCAGGAAGATCCTCTGGAGAAGGGAATGGCAACTCACTCAGTATTCTTGCCTGGAGAATCCCATGAACAGAGGAGCCTGGCGGGCTACAGTCCACGGGATCGTAAAGAGTCAGACAGGACTGAGCGACCAATACTTAATAATACTTAAGGACAACCATAAACATAAATCTTATTTTAGACTTTTTAGGGTCGGTGGTAGAAATATGAGAACAAGAAAAAGAGGGTTTGGCAAATTGTCCCTCATCTAAATACAGTGCCCCATTCCTTTGTCTTCTTCCTTTCCATCCCAAATTGTGGGATTTTTGTCTTAATAGTACATTTACGATGTGTTTGTTTGCTTGTTACAGTTACATGGCGTAACATGGACAGATGAGAAGGAAAGGCTGCTTGTATCTCACGGGGTCCAGGGCTTCTCCGCTCAGTCCTCTTCTTACTGGTTCCTGCCTTCTCTAGGCAGACAGTGCTGTGCTGGATCCTACAAGCCCAAAGATGTGTGTCTGAGGAGCAAACAAACTAATGCTGACCTCACACATTAGTCCCTCCGCTTTTACCCTGCGATTTGCTGCAAGGCATATTCTTATACCTTCAGTCTTTGAAAAATTTCTTTGAAATTCTAACCAGTGAGACTTTAACCTGGAGAAAGAAAGAAAATAGAAATCACATTCTTAGGAAACCAACCTCAAGTGACTGCTTATAGAATAACTTATTCCTGAGCAAATGTGGAATTTAAAAAGTGAAGTGTAAGAATCACTATTCATTGTTCAAAGGGAGGAGAAAGGGGGTAATAGGTGTAATATTAAACATTAAGTATAATCAATATTTTTATAATTAAAAAATAGAACTATATTAGGTTGAACATATTCAGTTGACATTTCTCTCGGAAAAACTGTTTGGATATTGGCAGTTACATATGATTCATCCTAATATGGGGCTTCCGAGTTGACAATAGCGGTAAAGAGCCTGCCTGCCAGTGCAGGAGACATAAGAGACAGGGGTTCGATCCCTGGGTCAGGAAGATCCCGTGGAGGAGGGCATGGCAACCCACTCCAGTATTCCTGCCTGGAGAATCCCATGGACAGAGGAGCCTGGCGAGCTACAGTCCTTAGCGTCACAGAGTCGGACATGACTGAAGCGACTTAGCATGTACACATTCTAATATAAAGATAATCCTCTTGACACCTAACTGGTTGACCCCATGAGCCCATGTTCATTTCTCCATAAAACACACCAAATGCTGCCCAGATATGAATATGGGCTTCTAGTAGCCTGTTCCCTGCTCCTACAGCTGGGTCAGTGACTATCTTTATTGCAAGCCTATTGGTGTCAATTATGCTCGTAATTGGATGGCATCACTGACTCGATGGACGTGAGTCTGAGTGAACTCCGGGAGTTGGTGATGGACAGGGAGGCCTGGTGTGCTGCGATTCATGGGGTCGCAAAGAGTCGGACACGACTGAGTGACTGAACTGAACTGATGCTTGTTATCGTGATTAGGTAATTTCAGTTCAGTTCAGTCACTCAGTTGTGTCCGACTCTTTGCGACCCCATGAATCACAGCACGCCAGGCCTCCCTGTCCATCACCATCTCCCGGAGTTCACTCAGATTCACATCCATCGAGTCAGTGATGCCATCCAGCCATCTCATCCTCTGTCGTCCCCTTCTCCTCCTGCCCCCAGTCCCTCCCAGCATCAGAGTCTTTTCCAATGAGTCAACTCTTTGCATGAGGTGGCCAAAGTACTGGAGTTTCACCTTTAGCATCATTCCTTCCAAAGAAATCCCTGGCTGATCTCCTTCAGAATGGACTGGTTGGATCTCCTTGCAGTCCAAGGGACTCTCAATTTAAATGTGTGTAAATCTATAAAAGTACAAAAGGAAAGAGTATTATTCCTGTGAAGAGAATGTTGTATTCTTTGGAAAGTTTCCTTTAAAGCGAGTGACTTAAAAAGTAGGTAGGAGAACTGTAAAGAATTGGAGAGAAGATTTTGAAAGCTTGAGAGATAATATCCTAAGCTTGATTTGCAATTTTTTTCTGTTTGTTTTCTTTTTGTTTCTTAGTTTTCAGTCCACATAGAACACTAAAAGTTAGAACTGTAGAAAATAAATTCTGACTGTGGTTTATGTGAGAAAAATATTGGGCAGGAATTCTTCCTCAAGGGAAATCTTGAAATTACTTTGGAAAACTGGGAACTTAGTGCCTATTAATATGTCTAAAGGTAAAGTACATATTTATGGTATATATATAATTTTTGATTCTTCAAACAATTTTTTTTGATTAATCAACCGGAACTAGTCAAAATTGCAGCAGTATTTTTTTTTTTAATTCCAGCTGTTAGACTATAATCATTTATGCTGTTACATAGTAGATTGTCAGAACCTTTGCCTCTGAAGGTATTTTATGCACCTCATTAATAAAGACTAGTGAAACTTTGCCATTTAGATTGTAAAAAGCAGAGTACATGTAGATTTTTTTTTCCTTTGCTTAGCATACCATGCTAATGGTACATATTCAACTCTACTTCTTATTTTAAATTAAGCTTTTAGTATCCATATACTATTTAAGCTTATTTTAATAATGTGAACCAATACATAGAACCTAGAGCTGGTTCCTACCTCCCTTAAATGACTTCTATAAAGATTGAAAGCAAAAATACAAAGGCTAGAGTTAGCTAGAATCAGTTAAACTTGACCAATTTCTTAGTGTTATTAAGTTGGTAAGTTGAATTAGGCAAGGTATAATTTATTCTAGATTCAAATGTTTGTTATAGTGATATGATAATTATTTTCTGAAACATTATAACAGGTTAGTGAAAAAAAAACAAACATAAAATGTGAAAAATAAAAATACATTTTACAATAATAGCATTTATTGAACACTTGCTGTATGCCAGGCACTTTGCTAAATTCTAACGTGCCTTGTCTTATTTAATCTTCACAGAAGCCCTACTAAGAGGATGGTAGTGTTTCTAGTGTATAGACAAGAAAACTGACGCATATAGAAGTTCAGTGACTTGTCCAAGATCATGTGGTTAGACACAGCATTGGAAATCAGACCCAGTTCAGTCTGGGCTCCAATGCCCACGTGCCCTAATATAGATTGTTTTTCGTTTTGTAAGCAGTGCATTTGAGAGGTGGTCCTAGGCAGTAATAGCAGGGACAGGGGAAGGAAGGCAGCCAGTACAAAGAGTGTCAATGAAGTTGGTACTACTACTACTGCGGGTGCCTAGGCCTCCTTCCCACAGGGATACTTCCCAGACTTATCTATCCAAGCGGCAAGGAAGTGAAAACTTTGTTGGGACATGTGCATGTCTTTTAAAAGACATGTTAAAGCGTTTTGCACTTGGAAAGCACCTTAGAGATCCTTTAGATCAAACTTCTTTTACAGATGAGGAAATCGAGGCCCAGCAAGTACAGGTCATTTGGCCAAGGCTATGTGTGTGTCAGTCATTCAGTCATCTCCGACTCTGCCTGCCAGGCTCCTCTGTCCATGGAATTCTCCAGGCAAGAATACTGGGATGGGTTGTCATTTCTTCCTCCAGAGGATCTTCCCGACCCAGGGATCAGACCTGGGTCTCCTGCATTGCAGGCAGATTCTTTACTGTCAGAGCCACCAGGGAAGTCCAGTCGAGCCCATAAGCCTATTTAAAATGTAGGACCAGAGTCACATATGTAAAAAACAAACTTATGGTTACCAGGGGGAAGAATGGGAAGGTATAAACTGGGAGATTGGGATTGATGTATACACATTACGATATATAAAATAGATAACTAATAAGGACTTTACTGTATAGCACAGGGAACTCTGCTCAATAGTATGTAATGACCTATGTGGGAAAAGAATCTTAAAATGAGTAGATATATGTATATGTATGGCTAATTCACTTTGCTGTACACCTGAAACTAATGCAACATTGTAAGTCAACTATACTTCAATTAAAAAAAATGTTTTTAATTAGGAAATAAAAATGTGGGGACTAGAAATAAGTTCTCCTGATTAGAGTCTAAATGGTTTTCTGACTTGCTAATTATTTTGTCTTCATTAACCTTAACTCTGAATATGACTTCACTACTGAATCGGTTTTTTTAAGATTTTTTTGATGTGGACCATCTTAAAATTCTTTATTGAATTTGTTATAATATTGCTCCTGTTTTATGTTTTGTTTTTTTGGCCCAAAGGCATGTGGGATCTTAGCTCCCAAGCAGGGATTATACCCACACCTCTGCATTGGGAGGCAAAGTCATAATCACCGCCAGGGAAGTCCCACTACCGAATGTTTAAAGCCCCTAAATTGCCCCATCCATCCTTGTCTGTAAGTAACAACATTAATTAGTCCTGTAGATTTTACTGTACATCATGACCAGGGCAAGGATTACATTTCCCCTGTGTGATGAGTGGGAAACGCAAAGCAATGTGATGTTTCTCATTCTGAGGCCCATGAATTATAGAACCTAACCCTGAACCATGACTGAAAATGTAAAAGAAGAAAAATACATTATCTTAGCCAACACAGCTAAACCATCCAGCCCAGCCCATGCTGGCTCATCTAACAGGCCCTAACACTCATTCTCTGTCCTTAGCCATAGTTTATCACCTTTAGGTGACTGCCTGAGAATCTCATGAAAGTAGCATCTGTGGGGCTGGATGGGGTGAGGTCGGAGGAGAGTTGGTGCCCACTGCTTTTCTGGACACCCCTTAAAAGATCTGCCAACCTGCAGTCTTTCACTGTTTCATCAGTAGACACAGCAAGGATGGGTTATTAACCATTTCCTTACTAGCAAACAAGTGTGTGCTGCTGTTTCTCCGTGTCCTTCTTTGCTTGTACATGCCATAAAAGAAATTCTTTGCATGCATAATCTCAGTTCTTAGTGTTACCCTAAGTGATGTGTATCTCAACTCAATTTTACAGATGAAAATTTGAGACTCCAAGAAATTTAGGTGATTTCTGCTAAGGTCACTGCAGGGTGAGTGGCAGACCTGCGTCTGTGCTTAGCCACCCGGTCATGTCCGACTCTTTCATCCCATGGACTGTAGCCCACCAGGCTCCTCTGTCCATGGGGATTTTCCAGGCAAGAATACTGCAGTGGGTTGCCATGCCCTCCTCCAGGGGATCTTCCCAACCCAGGGATCAAACCCAGGTCTCTCCCATTGCAGGCGGATTCTTTACCATCTGAGTCACCAGGGAAGCCCGGATCTGGGTCTAGAATGCAGATATTCTGATTACACAGCCTGCCATTTATTCTGTGTGACCTTAGAATCTATTTCCTCATCTTTAGTAAAGAATCATGGAGGATGGCAGATAATATGCTTATGAAATAGGACAGTTACAAAGTTTGTACGTGATAATATGTAATTTACACATTAAAAAGAATGTTTGAAATGCTCGCAATAAATATATTGAGATCCAAGCACAGAAGGGGAAAATCTAGGTGACAGAATTATGATAAATGGAACTCTAAATTTTAACTTCTAGCTGGGAGTAGATGAAAGAGTAAGATGGTATTATCACAACTCTACTGGTTTGGTTTTTTAACACCAAAGATCAATTTTTAAGGCAATTTTTTCTCCTAGAAATGAATTATAGGAGGAATTTATTTATCAAGTAGGTTCTTATAAAAAGGATCTTGAATCACTTCATGTAAATATAATGCTTTCAATAATAGTTTTGGTAAAGATGGAAAAATATTCTTTAATATTGATTCTTTATGTAAAGTTTATTTCCTTTTGGCCCAGCCATGTGGCATGTGGTGTTTCAGTTCCCTGATCAAGGATCAAACCTGTGCCCCCAGCAGTGGAAGAATAGTATCTTAACCACTAGACCACTAGGAAAGTCCCATATATTGATATTGGCTCTTGATAACTAATTTATTATGGACAATAATGAAGGTAAACTCTGAAACATCTCTTCAAAGGCGTCAGGGTTAGGCTAATAAAGTTTTATTGTTCAGTTGCTAAGTCATGTCCAACTCTTTGTGGCCCCATGGACTGCAGCACACAGTGTTTCCCTGTCCTTCACCATACACTGAGTTGCATGATGCCATCCAATCATCTCATCCTCTGTTGTCCCCTTCTCCCGCCTTCAATTTTCCCCAGCATCAGGGTCTTTTCCTGTGAGTCAGTTCTTCCCATCAGATGGCCAAAATATTGGAGCTTCAGCATCAGTCCTTCCAATGAATATTCAGGATTGATTTCCTTTACAGTGACTGGTTTGATCTCTCTGCAGTCCAAGGGACTTTCAAGAATATTCTCCAGGACCACAGTTTGAAAGCAACAGTTCTTTGATGCTCAGCCTTCTTTATGGTCCAACTCTCACATCTGTACATGGCTACTGGAAAAGCCATAGGTTTGACTATACGGACCTTTGTCAGCAAAGTGATGTCTTGACTTTTTAATACTTTGTTTAGATTTGCGATAGCTTTCCTTCCAAGTAGCAATCATCTTTTAATTTCATGGCTGCACCCACCATCTGCCGTGATTTTGGAGCCCAAGAAAATAAAATCTCTCACTGTTTCCATTGTTTCCCCATTTATATGCCATGAAGTGGTGGGACTGGATGCCATGATCTTAGTTTTTTGACTGTTGAGTTTTAAGCCAGCTTTTTCACTCTCCTCTTTCACCTTCATCAAGAGACTCTTAAGTTTCTCTTTGCTTTCTGCCATTAGGGTGGTATCATCTGCATATCTAAGGTTTTCTCATGGCAATCTTAGTTGTGATCCACACCATCAAAGGCTTTCACATAGTCAATGAAACAGAAGTAGATGTTTTTTTGGAATTCTCTTGCTTTCTATCATCCAGTGGATGTTGGCAATTTGACCTCTGGTTCCTCTACCCTTTCTAAATCCAGCTTGTACATGTGAAATTTCTCAGTTCATGTACTGCTGAAACCTAGCTGGAAGGATTTTGAGCTTTACCTTGCTAACATGTGAAATGAATGCAGTTGTATGGTAGTTTGAACATTCTTGTAGACTTCCCTGGTGACTCAGGTGGTGAAGAATCTGCCTGCAGTACAGGAGACCCAGGTTCAATCCTTGGGTCGGGGAGATCCCGTGGAAAAGGAATGGCTACCCACTCTAGTGCTCTTGCCTGGGAAATCCCATGGACAGAGGAGACTGGTGGGCTACAGTCCATGTGTCAGACACAACTGAGTGACTAACACTTTCACATCTGAACATTCTTTGGCATTGCCCTTCTCTGGGATTGGGATGAAAGCTGACCTTTTCCATTCCTTTGGCCACTGTTGAGTTTTCCAATTTGCTAGCAAATTGAGTGCAGCACTTTGACAGTATCATCTTTTAGGATTTTCAATCGCTCAGGTGAAATTCCGTTACCTCGACTAGCTTTGTTTGGAGCAATGCTTCCTAAGGCCCACTTGACTTCCCACTCTAGGATGTCTGGCTCTAGGTGAGTGACCACACCATTGTGGTTATCCCAGTTATTAAGACCGTTTTTGTGCAGTTCTTCTGTGTATTCTTGCCTCTTCTTCTTAATATCTTTTGCTTCTGTTAGATCCTTACAGTTTCTGTCCTTTTAACCATTCAGCATCACAATAATCCAAGTCTGTGCCCCAACCACAAATGCTGAAGAAGCTGAAGTTGAATGGTTCTATGAAGACCTACAAGACCTTCTAGAACTAACACCAAAAAAGATGTCTTTTCATCATAGAGAATTGGAATGCAAAAGTAGGAAATCAAGAGATACCTGGAGTACTAGGCACATTTGACCTTGGAGGACAAAATGAAGCAGGGCAAAGGCTAACAGAGCTTTGCCGAGAGAATGCACTGGTCATAGCAAACACTCTCTTCCAACAACACAGGAGTTGACTTTACACACGGACATCACCAGATGGTCAATACTGAAATCAGATTGGTTATATTCTTTGCAGCAGACCAGGGAGAAGCTCTGTACAGTCAGCAAAAACAAGGCCTGGAGCTGACAGTGGCTCAGATCATGAGCTCCTTATTGCAAAATGCAAACTTAAATTAATAAAGTTTAGGTTCTTATAATGATTACAGTAACATCCCATCCTAAGTAAAGCAGCTTTTTTAGACCTAAGATTAGTCTAAGGATGGGCATTAGAGGGTTCATACCATCTCAAAAACATCAAATCTATGTATACATTGTTGTTTCTGGAGTAGTAGCCCACAGCACCATAGTCTCAAAGGCTATTGATTTAGGAGAGACATGAAATAAAATATATAAAATGCTTAATAAAGTTTCACTTATAAACATGTACAGGGATTAGCTTTTAATGTTAATGTTAGAATTAAGCGTATAGTGTTTACATGAACTGACTGTGTAGAATTTATCCAAGTTGCAAGGACACAGCACTAATAGCGAGGCCTCTGAACAGAGGTGACCTTCATCCATGATAGTTTTCATTTCTGTTTTCCTGTTTCTCTAGGAAAAATGACTTCTGCTTTAAGTGTTAAATCAATATTCACTAGTTTACGAAATAAACCTTGACTATTTTCTGTGAGTTAGACACTGGAGATGTAGAAATCTGGAAGTCAACTCCCCTCATTATTTCTTTCTGTATCTCATGCTCACATCCGATTTAGCAGCCATCGTGTCAGGAACGTCCCCAAAGTGTATCCTGAATCCATCTGCTTCAACAAACTCCTGATCCTGCTGCCTCCCTACCATCAATTCTCTACCAAGCAAGCAAGTTAATTTTTAAACACATAAATCAGATCATGTCACTGCTTTGCTTAAAAGCCTCTGATGAGAGTTTCCGTTTTATAAGATGTAAAGAGTTCCAAAGATGGATGGAGATAATGGTTGCTCAACAATATGAATGTACTTAATACCACTGAACAATGCACTTAAAAATGGTTAGTTGGTAAATTTTATGTGTATTTTATTATTTATAATTAAAAATAATCATACAACAACAACAAAAAGTCTTTGATGGTTTCCCATTGTACCTAGAATAAAACCTCTGACTCTCTCACTGAGGCTTCGGGACCCTGTATACTCATTTCTCCAAGTCGTCTAGCATCAGTCTCTTCCTTGACTCTGCTTGCTATTGCTCCAACATACTGTTTGTCCCTGCCTCTAGCCTTTGCCCTTGCTTTTGTCTCCTCCAGGACTGTTCGCCCCTGAGATCCTCTCAAATGTTCTAGAACTTTCTGACTCCCCTCCTAGTGTTGCTGTCTTCTGAATCTGTTGACCCAATCATATCAGTCTGTCATGTTTCATTTCTTCATAACTTTTTTTTTTTGTTTTGCTGCTGCTGCTGCTGCTAAGTCGCTTCAGTCGTGTCCAACTCTGTGCGACCCCATAGACGTCAGCCCACCAGGCTCCCCCATCCCTAGGATTCTCCAGGCAAGAACACTGGAGTGGGTTGCCATTTCCTTCTCCAATGCATGAAAGTGAAAAGTCAAAGGGAGGTCACTCAGTCGTGTCTGACTCTCAGCGACTCCATGGACTGCAGCCTACCACGCTCCTCCGTCCATGAGATTTTCCAGGCAAGGTTACTGGAGTTTTTTTGTTTTAAGTTTGGCTAATCTTTGTTTTGAGCTTCCCTGATGGCTCAGTGAGTAAAGAATCCACCTGCAATGCAGGAGACACAGGAGACGCAGGTTCAGTTCCTGGGTTGGGAAGACCCGCTGGAGAAGGGAATGGCAACCCACTCCAGTTTTCTTGCCTGGAAAATCCCATGAACAGAGGAGCATGGTGGGCTACACTCCAAAGGGTCATAAACAGTTTAGTTCAGTCACTCAAGCGTGTCTAACTCTTTGTGACCCCATGGACCACAGCATGCCGGGCTCCCCTCTCTGTCACTGACTCCCGGAGTTTACTCAAATTCATGTCCATCAAGTCGGTGATGCCATCCAACCATCTCATCATCTGTCGAACTCTTCTCCTCCCGCCTTCAATCTTTCCCAGCATCAGTCTTTTCAAATGAGTCAGTTCTTCACAGCAGGTGGCCAAAGTA
Source organism: Capricornis sumatraensis (assembly GCF_032405125.1). Classification (NCBI taxonomy): domain Eukaryota; kingdom Metazoa; phylum Chordata; class Mammalia; order Artiodactyla; family Bovidae; genus Capricornis; species Capricornis sumatraensis. The sequence continues at coordinate 25,305,812 of NC_091086.1, forward strand.
TTGGAGTTTCAGCTTTAGCATTAGTCCTTCCAATGAATATTCAGGACTGATTTCCTTTAGGATGGACTGGTTTGATCTCCTTGCAGTCCAAGGGACTCTCAAGAGTCTTCTCCAACACCACAGTTCAAAAGCATCAATTCTTTGGCGCTCAGCTTTCTTTATAGTCCTCACATGCATACATGACTACTGGAAAAACCATCACTTTGACTAGACGGACCTTTTTTGGCAAAGTAATGTCTCTGCTTTTTAAGATGCTGTCTAGGTTGGTCATAACTTTTCTTCCAAGGAGCAAGAATCTTTTAATTTCATTGCTGCAGTCACCATCTGCAGTGATTTTGGGGCCCTCCCACTGTTTCCATTGTTTACCCATCTATTTGCCTTGAAGTAATGGGACCAGATTCCATGATCTTAGTTTTCTGAATGTGGAGTTTTCAGCCAACTTTTTCACTCTCCTCTTTCACTTTCATCAAGAGGCTCTTCAGTTCTTTGCTTTCTGCCATAAGGATGGTGTCATCTGCATATCTGAGGTTATTGATATTCATTTCTGTGGAACACTGCAATCCTGGATGAGGCTGGATAAGTGAATTGTAGGGGGACAGCAGAGAATGAGATGGTTGGATGGTATTGCTTAAACATGAGTTTGAGCAATTCTGGGAGATGGTGAAGGACAGCAAAGCTTGGCATGCTGCAGTCCTTGGGGTTGCAAAGAATCGGAGATGACTTAGTGACTGAACAACAACAAAATGCAGAAATAGAAAGCACAATGATTTCATTTAATCTTACTGTTGGTTACTTTTCTTATACACACTTCTTTTTGAGGACCATTTGTTTTTCTTCCTTTTGTGAGCTTATCTGTATATGTTGTGGGTGTGTGCTGTTATGTACATGTATGTTATAATACTTTTCCTATGTTCTGATTTGTAATGGGGGAGACCAGTACAGTTTTTGTTCTCTCCAGGAGCTGTTAATCCACATGACCTACCCACCTACTCTGGGTACCATCTCCCTTCCGTGATAAGACACCATACTCTATTCCCATCCACAACCAGACTGAACCTGTTACTGCTAATTCTGGCTTGTCTCAAAGATGAGGGATTTGAGGTCAGTTGACTTCCACCCTTGCTCTCATGATTCTTGGTTACTGCCTATAAGAGAAATGCCTTACTAGGCATCACAGCCTTTCTGTTGTCTCCTCCTGCTGTTAACCACACTTCCACTCTGTCTTTTCTTCTTTGAAGCCCTCTTCCACCGTGTTCAAACTCTGTCATATCCTCATTGCCATCACCTGCCAAAAATAACAGTCATGGCTCTTCCCCATCCCGTGCCTATATATCTCTTATAAGAAAGTCCATCCATCGAGCCATCCAACAAATACTTTCCTGTCTGACATACTCCAGGTATCATCTCAGGTGCTGGAGAGGCAGCAACACACAAAACAGAAAAAGATCCTATTTACCCCAAGGAGCTTATATTCCAGGGTGTTATTAGGGAGTGAGTGGAAATCAGATAATAAACAAATACATATAGAACATTGGTGAAATATATAAAAATCATGGTAATAACTGCTACAGGGAAAAATAAAGCAACAAAGGGTAGTCCATGGTGGTGGGGTGATGAACGTGACATTTTAGCAGAGATCCAAAAGAAGTGAAGGAGTATCATGACAAGTATCTGCAAGAAGAGAACTCCACACTGTTGGGACAGTGGTTTCAGATGTTCTTGCAGTGTTCAAGAAAGGACCAGGAGCCCAGTGTGGCTGATGCCCTCTGTGTAAGAGGCTAGGTGAGAAAAGGAGAGGTCGGAGAGGTCAGAGAGGTAGTCAAGGCCACGTAGGACCTTGGAGGCCATTGTAGGAACTTTGACTCAGTGTGAGTGAGGTGGGAAGACATTGGGGCATTTTAAGCAGAGAAGTGATGTGAGGGTTTTCATTTTATTTTGTTTTATCCTTTGGTGTGTTAAGTACATTGAAGAGGAACAAAGGTGAAATAAGGGAGAGCAGCTGAGAAGCTATTGCAATCATTCAGATAAGGGAGGACCACTGTTAAGTGAAAAGCGACTTGGATTCCAGAATTTATTTAGGAGGGTGTTGTCAGGATTTGCTGGTGGATTTGATGTAGGGGTAAGAGGACTGGAGGATTTTTTTTGTACTCTCAATTACTCCGTGTTTGGATGGACTGGCCAGAATTCCACTATCTTGCCATTGCCACATCTGAAGCAGACTACCTTTTTCATTTTCATATGCGAAGAGAACACAATGCTCCTTTTTTGGATGCTTCCCTCTCCAGCTTTACTCTCTCTGCTGTTCTTACCCCACTTTGTCCATCACTTCTCCTCCTGAGTCTCACATGCTTTGGACTTTGACATCTGACTTGATTTGGCATCTCCCCATCAGCTATTGCTCTGGGAAACTTCAAAACCCTTTCAGAAGCCAACTTAGGAGTAGCCTTCTCAGAAAAAAGTTCATTGTCTGACCCAACTGTGATAAGCTCTACCACACTGAAACTGCCTGCTTTCATAGCCTATTTCTGGGACTTTTAACCTGGATATGTGCCAAGAAGAACATCATCAGTTCTAAAGGCCCTTCTTCAAACCATAGTCTCTGGTTTATCAGCTCTCTTACACCTCCCCTTCTTTATTTTTTCCTTCCAGTTTTATTGAGATACAATTGATGTACATAAACTCTGTATAAGTTTACAGTATAATTATTTGACTTATACATCCTGAAATGATGACCTCAGTAAGTTTAGGGAGCTTTTCAGTGAACTTTAGTGAACGTTGCAGAACAAATCTGAAATTTGAGGGTGGGACTCCAGCATCAGTTCAGTTCAGTTCAGTTCAGTCGCTCAGTCGTGTCCAACTCTTTGAGACCCCATGAATCACAGCATACCAGGCCTCCCTGTCCATCACCAACTCCCGGAGTTCACTCAGACTCACATCCATCGAGTCAGTGATGCCATCCAGCCATCTCATCCTCTGTCGTCTCCTTCCCCTCCTGCCCCCAATCCCTCCCAGCATCAGAGTCTTTTCCAACGAGTCAACTCTTCGCATGAGGTGGCCAAAGTACTGGAGCTTCAGCTTTAGCATCATTCCCTCCAAAGAAATCCCAGGGCTGATCTCCTTCAGAATGGACTGGTTGGATCTCCTTGCAGTCCAAGGGACTCTCAAGAGTCTTCTCCAACACCACAGTTCAAAAGCATCAATTCTTCGGCGCTCAGCTTTCTTCACATCCAACATGATGAGAGTCCAACTCTCACATCCATACACGACTACTGGAAACACCATAGCCTTGACTAGACGGACCTTTGTTGGCAAAGTAATGTCTCTGCTTTTGAATATGCTGTCTAGGTTGGTCATATCTTTTCTTCCAAGGAGTAAGTGTCTTTTAATTTCATGGCTGCAGTCCAGTAGTTCTTAATGTTCTCCATCATCTCATAGTTACAAACCTAAAAAAAATTATTTTACCTTGTGATGAGAACTCTTAGGGCTTACTCTTGTGACAACTTTCCTATATATATAACATACAGCATTGTTAACTATATTTATCATCTTGTGTTACGTCCCTAGTTCTTATCTATCTTATAACCAGATGTTTGTATCTTTGATTGCCTTTATCCAATATCCTCTCCTTACATCTCTTGCCTCTTGAGCCATAAATCTGATCTCTTTTTCTATGACTTTGTTTGTTTTTGAAATACAATTGACCTACAACACTGTGTTAGTTCCTGGTACAGCATAGTGATTTGATATTTCCATACATTTCGTAATGATCACTGTGGTAAGTCTAGTTACCATCTATTATCATGTAAAGATATTACATAATTACTGATGATTTTCCCCACACAGTGCCTATCATACTCATGACTCATTTATTTTGTAGCCGCAAGTTAACCTCTTAACCTCCTTTACCTATTTCTCTCCTCCCCTCACCCTTCCCCTACTGTACTCATAGTGTGCGTGCGAAGTCGCTTCAGTCATGTTTGACTCTTTGGAACCCTGTGGACTGTAACCCACCAGGCTCCTCTGTCCCTGAGATTCTCCAGGCAAGAATACTGGAGTGGGTTGCCACGCCTTCCTCTAGGGAATCTTCCTGGCTCAGGAATCGAACCCACATCTCTTATGTCTCCTGAATTGGCAGGTGGGTTCTTTACCACTGGCACCACCTAAGAAGCCCTTTTCTTCTCAGAAAGACCTTCATGTTTCCTTAGTCTCTCAGCTCTCTACTTCTGTGTTTGTCTGGCAAATCCCTAACTCCAAATTAACCCCATAGTCTTCTTCTGAACATATACCCAGGCAGCTGAACAGTATTGCAGAAAGCTGGGTAAAAAGGTAAATTGATAATCAATTAATGTATAGTTCCCAGACTCAGTTATACTCTGACCAACATTACTTAATCCTTTCACTCAGTGACTCTCAACCTTGGCTGCATAACAGAATCTTCTTGGAATTTTAAAAAAATCTCAACATCTGGGCTGTCTAGGCCAATTAAATCTGAAATTTCAGGGTGGGTCTCCAGCACCAGTAGTTCTTAATGTCCTCTGGGTGATTTCAGTATGTAGCTGAGACTGAGAAGCACTGCTTTCAACTTGTCCTTGAAAGATTTTCATTTTCTACTCCCCACAAAACCTCTTTCTTTCACCACCCTCCAAAATCCTCCTCCCTAACCCTATTTTATCTCACTAATCAGCCTCACCTCCTATCTTGCTATAAAAATGGAAGGTTTTGTTGGTGAATCTATTTTTTGTCCCCATTTAGTCAACTGAACTTTTTAAGCACTTTATTTATCTTTGGCTGTGTTGGGTCTTCGTTGCTGCATATGGGCTCCCTCTAGTTGCGGCAAGCGGGGGGCTACTCTTCCTTGGCGTGCGCAGGTGTCTCATTGCTGTGGCTCCTCTTGTCTCAGAGGAGAGGCTCTAGGCATGCGGGCTTTAGTAAAGGTGGTGTACAGGCTTAGTTGCACGTGGAATCTTCCCAGACCAGGGATCAAACCCATGTCCCCTGCATTGGCAAATAGATTCTTAACCACTGGACCACCAGTGGTTAAGGACCACTAGGACTGCTAGGAAGTCCTAGTCAGCTAAACTTTGAATTGGGGCATGGTTAGTGCCAGGTGTTGTGCTGGGCATTGGGCATAGAGTGGTGGGCAGGATCAGAACAGTCCAGGCCATCCTGGAGCTTTCAGTACAGTGCCGCAGGCAGGTGGGTAAATTAGGCAGTTGTGGCACATGGTGAGGCAATCAGGTGTCACTGGAGCACACAAGAAAGGCCCTAATTTAGACGTGTGCCAGGAAGGCTTCCTTCCCCTGCGTTAACTCATCTATGACCTGTCCTCCTTTCTCTTGACCTTCATGGAGGATGACCTGCCAGACTCGCCATCATGCTGGCCTGTGTCTCCATCCCTTCTATTTGTCCTCCACACATTCCTTGGTTGTCCCTCCCTGTTTCTTTCTATTGTTTCTTCCTCTCACTGTAAAAATTCTTAAGGTTTTACCAGAATGATAAAGCTTGATCTTGCATCTCTTTCCTCTTCTCTAGCCTTCACAAGCAGTCCTTTTTGACTCTTCCTTTTTCATCTTCTTTGTGAGATTTCTTCCCTCAGCCTACCCGTTAAATGATAGTATTCTCCACTCTTTTTCTCATTCATCCATAACTGATTTTAATCACCATCTAGACATGTGCTGTGTGCTAAATCACTTCAGTCATGTCCAGCTCTTTGCGACCCCATGGACTGTAGCCCGCCAGGATCCTCTGTCCATGGGGATTCTCCAGGCAAGAATACTGGAGTGGATTGCTGTGCCCTTCTCCAGGGGATCTTCCCAACCCAGGGATTGAACCCACGTTTCTTACGTCTCCTGCATTGGCTGGTGGGTTCTTTACCCCTAGCACCACCTGGGAAGGAAAGCTTCCCAAATCTGTATCTGTCTTTAGCCTTGACCTCCCTCCCGAGTGCCTGCAGCCATCTCGACCTGAATGTCCGACAGGCTTGTCACATTGGAACGTATTAATTCCCTGCCTCTTAAATCTATTCCTCTTTCTGTGTTCCTTATCTCCTCTGGTGACACTGTCATGCACATAGTCACCCCAACCAAACCAGTAACTTTAGTCACACTACCCTAAGTCTCTATCCTGTCTGGCGAATCACCAAGCCCTTCCTGCATTGCCTCATACATTTTCCTTGGCTTTGTTTCTACCACCGTGGCATGTCAGCAGATCATCTCTGTCTTTGTTTAGGCCTTTCAGCATTTCTCACTGGGATAATTGCAGTTAAATCCTAACTGGTCTCCCTGCCTTTAAGGCTCGCACCCTGACATGCATCCTTCATCAGCTAGGTCACAACACTTGTTTGAGAGACATCCTTCAGAGGCTCCCCCTGACTTTGCTAAGGCTTGCACACTGGACTGAGAGGGTGCTTCTGGGGTGAGGGTGTTTCTTGAGGGTGGGGGTCTAGGGGATGGGGCTCCAGCAGAACTGTGTGGTTAAGTTCTTTTATGTCTTTGTGCTTCAGCATAATATATTGCCTTTTGAAAGCTGTCCTTTGCCTGTGCACCGTCTTTTCTTGCTCTTTCTCATTTATACTTCTTCCTCAATGCATTCATTACCCCAAAGTGCTCAGTTCCTGCCAATCATTAAGAAGTAGCTCAGATCTCATGTCTTTTAGGGCTTCTTATCATTCACATCCTTATTAATTTATTCACTGAGATTCATGCATTGTCTCAGGCAGCCAACAACATCAAAAAAGGTGGAAGATAGGAGCGTACCTGACTGCATTAGAGCCGTGCTCCTTAGATTATCTGTGGTGATAGGCCAATTGAATTGTTCTTTGTTTGGGCTCTATCATGGGACAATACGTGGTCCTGTTGCACATGATTAAAGTGCAGTTTGCACCACATGTGACTCACCAGATTAATTCAACAACACCCAAACTGGTCTATACCTTGTTCAGCAAGTATCACATACTTAAATGTCACTGAAATATCAAGCTGCCATAAACATTTCCAAATACTTGCACTTGATTTCTGGACTAACCTTGGACCAGAATGGTAATAAACCATTTGGACATCAGCACCAGTCCACTGGCCAGCTTTGATTTGCAATGTACTAGAGGGTTGGCTGTAGATGCTATGGTAGGAGAGAAGACAGTTACAGCAGGGACTCAAGAGACTAGACAGAGTAGAGCTGCAAGGGGGGCAGAACCCTGTTAGAGAAGGGCAAAAAAATTTTTTTTAAAGATACGCTTACCAGCTAGGTGAACAAGTCATTTTTAGCCACAAGGAGAAATTGGAGCATAGAGAAAGGGAAGGTGGAGTAGACTGGGACTACAAAGACTAGGATTGTTGTTTTTGTTCAGTTGCTAAGTCCTATCTGACTCTTTGCAACACCACGGACTGTAGCACAACAGCCTCCCCTATCCAGTGATGCTGATAAAGTGCTGCACTCAACATATCAGCACATTTGGAAAATTCAGCAGTGGCCGTAGGACTTGAAAAGGTCAGTTTTCATTCCAATTCCAAAGAAGGGCAATGCCAAAGAACGTTCAAACCACCATACATTTGTACTCATTTCACATGCTGGTAAGTTTATGCTGAAAATCCATCAAGCTAGGATTCAGTAGTATGTGAACTGAGAACTTCCAGGTATAAAAACTGGGTTTAGAAAAGGCAGTGGAACCAGAGATCAAAATTACCAACATCTACTGGATCATAGAGAAGGCAAGGGAATTCCAGAAAAGCATCTACTTCTGCTTCATTGGCTAAAGCCTTTGACTGTGTGGATCACAACAAACTGTGGATAATTCTTACAGAAATGAGAGTACCTGACCACCTTACCTGTCCCCTGAGAAACTTGTATGCTAGTCAGGAACACCAGTTAGAACCAGACATGAAACAACTAATTGGGAAAGGTTCCTAATTTGGAAAGGAGTATGACAAGACTGTATGTTGTCACCCTGCTTATTTAACATATGCAGTACATCATGTGAAATGCCAGGCTGCATGAATGATAAGCTGGAATCAAGACTGGCAGGAGAAATGTCAACAACCTCAGATATGCAGATGATATCACTCTAATGGCAGAAAGTGAAGAACGAAAGATCCTCGTGGTGAGGGTGAAAAGAGGAGAGTGGAAAAGCTGGCTTAAAACAACATTCAAAAAACTAAGATCATGGCATCTTGTCCCGTCACTTCATGGCAAATAAAAGGGGAAAAGGTGGAAACAGTGACAGATTTTCTTTTCTTGGGCTCCAAAATCACTGCAGATGGTGGCCACAGCCATGAACTTAAAAGATGCTTACTCTTTGGAAGGAAAGCTATGACAAACCTAGATGGAGTATTAAAAAAGCAGAGATATCACTTTGCCGACAAAGGTCCATCTAGTCAAATCTATGGTTTTTACCAGTAGTCATGTATGGATATGAGAGGTGGACCATAGAGAAGACTGAACTTCAAAGAATTATGAATTCTTTGAATTATGGTGCTGAAGAAGACTCTTGAGAGTCTCTTAAACTGCAAGGAGATCATCAAACCAGTCAATCCTAAAAGAAATCCACCCTCAATATTCATTGGAAGAACTGATGCTGAAGCTGAAACTGAAACTCCAGTAATTGGGCCATCTGATGTGAAGAGCTGACTCATTTGAAAAGACCCTGATGCTGGGAAAGATTGAAGGCAAAAGGAAAAGAGGGTGACAGAGGATGAAATGTTTCAATAGCATCACCGACTCAAGGACATGGATTTGAGCAAACTCCAGGAGATGGTAAAGGTGGCGGGAGCATAAGGTAAGCGATGAGGCTTCAGAGTCAGCAGGAGTTGATTTTATTCATTCAGCAAATACTTTCCAAGAGTCAGCTATGTACCAGATCCTTCCTAGCCACTGGAGACAGAAGCCAAGCAGAGACAGTTTTCTCTCTAGTATAGCTTAGGAGGGTCTCTAAGAGTAGACAGAGTTAGGCTTTAACTGCAAGCAGTCTTTGAAGCATTTTGAGCTGGAACGTGGCATACTCAATTTAATCCTTGGGAAAATGACTCTGGTGAATTGAAAGTAATGGATTTGGGGAAATGGATGGCTATTGAATCAGGAAAGTTAGTTGAAAGGTGATTACAGTAATCAAGGGAAGAGATGATAAAGATCAGAAAGTAGCAGTCGGTGGTTTGGGGAAGAAATGAAGGTGAGGTTTTTCCTGTGGTCATGTATGGATGTGAGAGTTGGACTGTGAAGAAAGCTGAGCACTGAAGAATTGATGCTTTTGAACTGTGGTGTTGGAGAAGACTCTTGAGAGTCCCTTGGACTGCAAGGAGATCCAACCAGTCCATTCTGAAGGAGATCAACCCTGGGATTTCTTTGGAAGGAATGATGCTAAAGCTGAAACTCCAGTACTTTGGCCACCTCATGCGAAGAGTTGACTCGTTGGAAAAGACTCTGATGCTGGGGCGGATTGGGGGCAGGAGAAGAAGGGGACGACAGAGGATGAGATGGCTGGATGGCATCACTGACTCGACATGAGTCTGAGTGAACTCCGGGAGTTGGTAATGGACAGGGAGGCCTGGTGTGCTGCGATTCATGGGGTCACAAAGAGTTGGACATGACTGAGCGACTGAACTGAACTGAACCGAAGGTGAGGGAAAGAGACTGTTATGAGAAAAATTATTGGAGTGATATAAATTAGAGGTCTTGAAGGGTCAGTTGAGTTTAGGATGGCTTTCAGTTCCTGACGATTAGGTTGTTGTTCAGTTGCTAAGTCATGTCCCGATCTTTTGCGACCCATGGACTATAGCCACAAGGCTCCTCTGTCCATGGGATTTACCAGACAAGAATGTTAGAGTGGGTTGCCATTTCTTTCTCCAGGCATTTTCCTGACCCAGGGATAGAACCTGGGTCCTCTGCATTGGCAGGCAGTTTCTTTACTGCTGAGCCAGGGAAGCCAGACGATTAAGGCTGATGGTCCAGTTAATTCATTGGAAGAGTGTACAGTGAAGCACAAGCTGGAATCAAGATTGCTGGGGAAAATATCAATAACCTCAGATATACAGATGACACCACCCTTATGACAGAGGATTGAGATGCTTGGATGCCATCACTGACTCAATGGACATGACTTTGAATAAACTCCGGGAGTTGGTGATGGACAGGGAGGCCTGGCGTGCTGCAGTCCATGGGGTCGCGAGAAGTTGGACACGACTGAGCGACTGAACTGAACTGTGGGTACAAAGGAAGGGGAAGGGATTAGAGGAGTGGTAAGTAGAGCATCTGAAGATGTTACGCAGTTAGGTGCCTCCTCTCTGTACTCCTACAGGGCGTTGTGCTAACCCCTATCATAGAATTGTTTACTGGGTTTCTAACCTTATAAACTCCTTGAGAACATGTGCTTGCTTTTCTGTCCTAAACATTTGGCAGCGAACCTAACATGAACAGGCTCCATAAGTGGTTCTTTAGCTGAACAGAAAGGGAGAATCTTTATTTTCTATTGCTGCCATAACCAGTCATCACACACTTAGTGAATTAAAGTAACAGAAAGTTACTATCTATAGGTCTGTAGATCAGAAGTCCAGGTTGGTGTTGCACATGGAACTGTGCTCAATATTATGTGGCAGCCTGGATACGAGGGGAGTTTTGGGGAGAATGGATATGTGTATATGTATGGCTGAGTCCCTTTGCTCTTCACCTGAAATTATCACAACATTGTTAATTGACTATACCCCAATACAAAATTAAAAGTGTTTTTTTTTTTAATTAAAAAAGAAAAAAAAAAAGAAATCCAGGTTGGGAAGGGTGATTGCTGTGCTCTGTGTTTCCCAAGGTGTTGGCCATCTTTGCTCTTATCAGAGGCCTCTAGAAAGAATCTGTTTCCCAGCTCATTCAGTTTGCTGGCAGAATTCAGTTCTTTGTGGCTGAAGGACTGAGTTCCCTGTTGGCTGTCATCAAGGGCCACCTTAGCTTCCTAGGGGAGCTCTTTCCAGTCCTTGAATGTGGACCCCTACATTTGAGCACCACCCACAATTCACTGAATTCTTCTGCTTCCAGTCTCTGTCTTCCTTTCTTCTTCCACTCAGACAGTTCTCTGCTTGAAAGGGCTCGTGTGATGACATTGGGCCCCCCTGGATAATCCATGATACTCTTCCTAATTTAAGGTCGCTAACCTTAATTCGATCTATAATAGAGTCCCTTTTCTATGTAATATAGTCACAGATTCCAAAGTCTAGGGCATGAACATTTCAGGGGAGGTGGTAAGTATCCACCAAGTTGCATGGTGATTATGATCATGTTTCTTAATTATTTATTAATTCCAGCATATCCCATTTGTACAGGGGAGGACAATGAGATTAAGGCTGGCTCAGGTCAGAGGGAAATGGGAGCTGAGGTAGATGACAGCCCTTCAATGCCTACTCTTTCTTCCCGTCATCTATCTTTTTATCTGTCCCATTCATCCATCCATCCCATCCAGTCATCCATTCAACCTGTCATTTACTCATAAACATTTGAGTACCTGCTTTGTTATAGGAGTCTAGGCTAGGCTGGAAAATGCAGGAGTGAGTGAACTACAAAGATAAATGACTCCTGATTTCTGTCAGCTTGTTTTCAGTATATTGATGTCTACATCAAATTTTCATTAGTTCATACCATGTACTGATGAGTTTGGCTTGTCTTGATGAGTTTTCTTACCTGCTTTAGTGAATAATCTTTTTTTAACATGCTTTAGCTTCATATCTTATACCAAGGACTCAGTAAATTTGTGTGATTATGATCATTACTGCTTGGGTCACTCCCTTTTATGTGTGGCCATAAAATATAGGAAACATTAATAAATGTATATTATTGCTGTTTTAATTTTTAACATTATTAGAATGAGTAACCTTTGTTACCAATTTCCTACCAATTTTTCCAGAGACAAGGAAGTATTTATGTTATACATGGTAATAATTTTATTTTTAAGTGATTAGTTCATTGAAGCTTAAAGATACTTCATTCCTTCTTATATCTACATAGTATTTCCTGATATGAATATGCTAATTTTTTAACAGGTCTCATATTGTCAGACTTATAGTTAGTTTCCACTTCTTTTGCTGTTAAAAATTGTGAAAAATCTTCTACGTGTACCTTTCACAGTGTTAAATATGTAACACCTGGAATATTGCTCTGCAACAATTGCCAAATCACTCCCACAGAGGTTGGACCAGCTCAAATTCCTACCAGCAGTATACAAAGGTGCTTATTTCACTATATCTTGGTCAGCAAAGTGTGTTATGAAACTTTACGGTCTTTACCAATTTGATAAATAAAAATGGCATTTCACTTTAAATTTGAACGTCAGATTGCTGAGTAAGTGTGGACATCTTTTTTGCAAATATTTTAGAGTTATTAACATTTCTATTTCCTTTTCTATAAACTATCCACATTTTTTATCCATTTCTCTGTTGGGCTGTTGGCTTTTTTCTTATTAATTTGCTGGCAACCTTTATGTATTAAGGAAACTAGCCATTTGGGAGATAAGCTGCATCTATTTTTCTTTCTTCTGACTTGTCTTTTGTTTCCCTCCTCATATTTATTTATTTGACTGTGATAGATCTTAGTTGTGACAGGTGGGTGTGGCATTCAGAGTCTGTAGTTGGGACTTACAAACTCTTAGTTGCAGCCTGTGGGATCTAGTTCCCTGACCAGGAATGGAAATTGGGCCCCCTGCATTGGGAGTGTGTAGTCTTAGCCACTGGACCAGCAGGGAAATCCTTGTTTGACCTGTCTTTTGATTTTGTATAACTTAAGCTTTTGACACGCACAAACATTTAACTTCAGGTGGGTTTTACATGTTTACAAACTGTATGTGTCTGACTTCTTGACTTTGTGTCATGGTTGGAAAGACCATTCCTCATTTCAGAATTATGAAATAATTATCTCAGATTTCACGAAATGTTTTTTAAACTTTTTATTTTGAAATAGTTATAGAATCATAGGTAGTTGCAAAATTAGTATGGAAAGGTCCTTCTCTTGGTTTCCCCCAGTCACCAGGAATTTTTATAGTTTCATTTTTTTTAATGTTTTAATTTTTGATTCATCTGAAGTTTATTTTGGTATGAGATGTGGGTTCCAATTTTTTTCCAATTGGTAACCCATTTGTCTAACATTACTTACTGTCATCCATATTTTCCCCAGTAATTGAAAATGCATAGGGCCTTCCCAGGTGGCTCAGTGGTAAAGAGTCTGCCTGACATTGCAGGAGACACGGGTTCGATCCTTGGTCCGGGAAGATCCCACATGCCTTGGAGCAACTTGTGCACCACGACTATTGTGCCCATGCTCTAGAGACTGGGAGCCGCAGCTGCTAGCTGAGCTTTTGCACCTCAGCTATTGACCTTCTGTAACACAATTATTGAGCCTGTGCTCTACAACGAGCAAAGCCACCGCAGTGAGAAGCCCACACACCATAACTAGAGAGTAGCCCCTGCTCGCCACATCTAGAGAAAAGCCCGTGCATCAACAAAGACCCAGCACAGCCAAAAATAAAAATAAATATTAAAAATGCACATGTCAATCATATGCTAAATTCCTGCATATACTGGTTAATTTTTTCAAATATTTAAAGTGTCACAACCAGGGAATTCCCTGACCATCCAGTGGCTAAGGGGCTTCCCAGGTGGCGCTAGTGGTAAAGAATCTGCCTGTAAATGCAGAAGACATAAGAGATGCAGGTTCAATCCCTGGGTTGGGAAGATTCCCTGGAGGAAAGCATGGCAACCCACTGCAGTATTCTTGCCTGGAGAATCCCATGGGCAGAGGAGCCTGGTGGGCTATAGTTCATAGCATCACAAAGAGTTTGACATGGCTGAAGCGACTTAGCACACACACATGCCAGTGGTTAGGACTCCATGCTTTCATTGCCGAGAGTCCAGATTCAATTCCTTGTTGACGAACTAAGATCCCACAAGCTGTGAAGCAAATAAGTAAGTAAATATCATAACATGAAGAGACACTAAACTCTCAGTGTATATTTTCCCACGAGCTACATGTTGAGATGACCAGACTTGACCTTGTTTCAAAAGTATTCTGGTATAATTTGGCCTGTTGGTCTAGAATTAACTTTGTACTGTTGTGGGTTATGCTGGGATACAGGTAAATAATTCACTCCTTGGCCTCCAGGAGTTCATCTTACTTATTGATCCCAATCTCTTAAAGTAAGGCCTTTAGAATATGTAGCGATTAAGGTGAACCACACAATTAATCTCACAAAACCTTTCTGAGGGATGTATATTATCTCCATGTTGTAGATAGGAAATAAAGACTTAGAAAGATTAAAATTGCCCAGACCCAGGTATAGAGCAAGTGGGCAGAGCCCAGACAGGTTCTGGCCTTGTTATTAGCATTATCCCACATTGTTCTAGGACATGCCTCAGGCCTGCCGGAGATGTCTCTTTACTCCATCAGCCTAAGATAAAAACTGACATCACTTTTAGGCTGCAACATAACTCCATTGTTCCCTCTTGCCTTAGCAAACCTAAGTCACCATTTTTAGTTCTTGCTCTCCAATGAAAAGGCTAAGCAAAGACAGATAACTTTTCCAAGGTTTTTCTGGTTTCACTCTGAACAATGCTAAAGGAAAAACAAAATACTCATCTGCTTATTGAGTTATCTGAATTTAAGGAGTAGATTTAGATAATTCTTAAATTATTTCCCAGTTCTGTGGTTCCAGATATATGTTTTTTATCTTGCTACTTGTTTTCCATAGTTTGATGTGCCTATATAGGAGAGAGTGAACAAAAGCATTTAAAGAATGACAAGTATTTTTATGTGGGTTATTTAGAAGGAAAACATGCTAGAAATTCTTTAATCCAATTAAAATCACGTCTGTTAGGGGAAGTCCCGTAGGCTGATTATTTTGTAATATAATAGCAGTCTTGATTTCAGTTCATTACATTAGCTTGCCAGGATATATTTAAAGTTGTTCAGTCGCTAAGTTGTGTCTGACTCATTGGACCCTCATGGACTGTAGCACGCTTGTCTTCTATGCCCTCCACTATCTCCTGAAGTTTGCTCACATTCATGTCCATTGAGTCAGTGATGCTGTCTAACCATCTCATCCTCTACCGCCCTCTTTTCCTTTTGCCTTCAGTCTTGCCCAGGTTCAGGATCTTTTCCAATGAGTTGGCTCTTTGAAACAGGTGGCCAAAATATTGGAGCTTCAGCTTCAGCAACAGTCCTTCCAATGAATATTGAGGGTGGGTTTCCTTTAGGATTGACTGATTTGATCTCCTTGCAGTCCAAGGGACTCTCAGGAATCTTCTCCAGCACCACTGTTTGAAAGCATCGATTCTTTGGCACTCAGTCTTCTTTATGGCCCAACTCTCACATCTGTACATGACTACTGGAAAAACCATAGCTTTGACTCTATGGACCTTTGTTGGCAAAGTCATGTCTCTGCTTTTTAATATGCTGGCTTCGCAGGCGGCACTAGTGGTAAAGAACCTGCCTGCCAGTACCGGTTAGACATAAGACACATAGGTTTGATCCCTGGGTTGGGAAGATCCCTGGAGAAGGAAATAGCAATTCATTCCAGTATTCTTGCCTGGAGAATCCTGTGGACAGAGGAGCCTGGTGGGCCGTAGTTCATAGGGTTGCACAGAGCAGGACACGACTGAAGCGACTTGGCACAGTACAGGTTTGTCAGAGCTTTCCATCCAAGAAGCAAGCGTCTTTTAATTTCAGGGCTGCAGTCACCATCCGCAGTGATTTTGGAGCCCAAGAAAAGGAAATCTGTCACTGCTTCCACTTTTCCCCCTTCTATTTGCCATGAAGTGCTGGGACCAGATGCCTTGACCTTAGTTTTTTAATGTTGGAGTTTCAAGCAAACTTTTTAAAGGCTGCCACTTAAAATTCTCTATGTGCTTTGAGTTCAAAGTTATCAATTCACACACCCTATATGGTCCACTTAAAACTTCTGTTGGTTGCAGTGTAGTGCTTGAGATGCTTTTCATGGGATAGAGGTTTAAGGAGAAGTAAAGCAGGTGAGTCTCCAGCTCTGAAGTTTCCTCTTACTGTTAAGAATTATCACTGTAGCAAAGTAAGGTCTTCCAGATGATGAGAACTTCCAGAATGGCCCAGTTCTCTTGGAAGTCGTGTCTGTGTGTGGTCTCTATGGATGGTCCTCACACTGGCTAATTTTGATATCTAGATACAGAAGTCATTTCATTTGTTTGGTAGCGGGGAGTACATTCTTAGGGTCTAGTGAGCCAAACCCAAAGCTAGCCATACCCAAGAAACTGGTTCCTAAACTAGAATTCCAGGTCATTCATTTAAAATTGGTCATATAGACAAAGCCAATATTGAGTAAATGTGCAAGTGGATAATCCTGCTCAGGAGATCCAGGTCTACATGAGAAGATTGTTTGTTAAAATCAAAGCAAATATGTCTGATTCCATTCTCCTCTCTAGAGATGACTCTTTCTTTTAAATCCTTCATTCACAACACCCTTCTCTGTAGGGCTGGGAAACCTAGTGAACGCTTTATCAACTGTGTTGTTGAGACTTTGAGGGGACCTCTGTTGTTCAGTTTGCATTCAGTTTTACATCACCTTCACTAATTTAAACAGAACTATCACAATCTTCAGGCATACATACCTTGGAGATATCAAAGGTTTGGATCCAGACCATCCCAATAAAGTGAGTATGGAAATAAGGCACATGAATATTTTTTTCCTAGTATATATCAAAATTAGGTAACATCAAAGATCACTAATCTCAGATCACTGTAAAAAAATACAATAATAATGCAAAAGTTTGAAATATTGCAAGATTGCCAAAAGTGGCATGGAGACACGAAGTGAACCAACACTGTTGGAAAAATGGCGCCAACAGACTTGCTTAATGCAGGATTGCCGCATAACTTCTTTTTGTGAAAAACACAATATCTGTGAAGCAAAATAGAATACATGATGATGAGACAAGGTATACCTATATTTTGATGAACTACTAAACTTTTTTCCACAGTGGCTGCACCGTTTTACAATTCCAGTAACAATGTATGATTGTTCCTCTTCTTTCCTGGTTATTGTCTGTCTTTTTGATGATCGCCATCCTAGTGGGTGTAAAGTGGTTCTCTGGTCCACTTCTGAATCCCCAGGATAATCCTAAACTGTTTATGGTCTTAGTAAATGTTGTTGACCGGCTAAGTTTGTTTTGACATCTTGTGTCTCTTACCACACTGGAAAGCTGTATGCAGCAGTGAATAGGCACAGACCAGAGTCCTGTTGAACTTTGAATACCTGCTTTGTAATGTAATAACTGTGTGATTAGGGACAAGTCTCTTAAGCTTCAGTTTCCTTATCTGTGACATTAAGATCGTTGTTGTTGTTCAGGTGCTAAGTCAGGTCCAACTCTTTGTGACCCTGTGGACTGTAGCCCACCAAGTTTCTCTGTCCTCCACTATCTCCTGGAGTTTGCTTAAATTCGTCGGTGATTGACGAATTTGCTTAAATTCACCATTGAGTTGGTGATGCTTTCTAACCGTCTCACGCTCTGCCTCCTCATTTAGATAATACCTTTTCCCTAGAGTTGATATGAGGGTTAAGTATTGAATAGATAATGTGAGTGAGATCCCTAGCTTAGGACTTGACCCAGAGCCCTTGATAAGTGGGCAGTGTTATTCTCTTGGATAACATGGGTAGCAGCTTACCCTACTCCTGTACCTCAAGAAATAGAAGCAACAGTTGATTTCAGATATACCTAATTGTACTGCTAGTGGTAAGCTGGGTCAGCTCCCTTTTTTTCTTTATAAAATCTCCCTGCAAATCTACTCCCAGAATCTGTTAACACTTCAGTTTTTGAGCAAAAACAACTGAGGTCTGATGATATAGTTGATTGTCATTTGTGGTTTTGCTTCTTCCTCGGGAATTTCTGCTTAAGCTTTAACCAACCCATTTCTAGATTTGCTTGCTTCTATTAACTCGTTGTTAAAAGGGCATTCCTTTCAGAAGCACCGGTTTTAAAAACTTAAATAAAAGCAGCTTTTTAATTGCAAAAATCCCTGATAATAAGGATTCCGGTTTAGCATGAGTTGATTAGGGCAACTGAAAAGTCTTTCTGACCTTTGTCAGAGAAGTTGTTTTAGCGGAACTTGTTGCCACCTTGCTTCTGAACCTCTTGGTTAGTTTATGAAAGCAAAGGAACTGCTTTCATCTGAGACACACTGTGGCAGAGTTCCCTTGGCAGGAAGTGTTTGTCCTTACAAATCTCATACATAGTGGTTACAAGGGAGACCTTGGTATTTTGTCTTGCTTGTTTGTGCTTTATGGTGATTTCACGATTATTTCAGTGTTTTCACCTGAGAATAAGTCTGTACAGTAAGTAAATGTGACACACTTGCCCTTAAGGACATTCGTTATTCAGCCTCCATCTGTCCAGGCATTTAAGTTGGTGTTTTTTTTTTTTTCACTTGTCTGTTTGTTCTGGTTGCACTGGTCTTCACTGCTGCGCATGGGGCTTTCTCTGGTTGTGATGAGCTGGGGCTGCCCTCCAGTTGTGCTGCACGGGCTTCTCACCGCGGTGTCTTCTCTTGTTGCAGATCACAGCTCTAGGGCGTGCGGGCTTCAGTAATTGGGGTGCCTGGGCTCCGTAGTTGGGGCTCACGGAGTCCAGAGTGCAGGCTCAGTAGTTGTGGTACTTGGACTCAGTTGCCCCACAGCATGTGGGATCTTCCTGGACAAAGGATCAAACGAGTGTCCCTTGCATTGCAAGGTGGATTCTTAACCACTGGGTCACCAGGGAAGTCCTAACTGCCAAGTTGTATTTGCCTCTTCCCTACTTTCCAAATCCTTGTGTGCTCTACACCTAGACTAATGGTCGTTTAACAAGCATCTCCTATGTTTCTAAGTCCCCATTTCTGTTAGCAGAAAACATGTGATAGCAAAACCAAACAGTTGGTCACTTTCGAGGTTAAGAGGGAGGGGAGAGGACAGGTGGAAAATAGCTTTCTGGGAAGAGACAGAGAAAGAGAGAGAGATTTTAACATTTAGAGTAATAGGGAGTGATGAGAAGTGAATTTGGATGGGGAGGGCGGAATCAGATAATGGAGCTGAGAACTTGGGACTTGATATGATTTATAATGGGGAGTCACTGTCGGTTCTTGAGAAGGGAGAAAATATATCAATAATAGGCTGATTTTTTTTCTGGTACTAATACTACCCTAAACATGAATCTAACAGGATTAAAAGTGGAGGCAGGAGTTGTCCCCACACAACTGCAGTAACACGAGGTGAAGTGGAGTTTGGATTATTAGTGTGACAAAAGTGGAGAAAGGGTTCATCTAAAAAGAAAAACTAACTTGTAGCTATAAGGCCGGACCCCAGGGGCCATGATGGGGTGGCGCTCCTCTCCCTCCCGCCGCCGGGGGAGGTCCCTAACGAAAGGAGCCGCCCAGATCCCGAGGACCAAAGACAGAACACTTCGCCAGCTAAAGCCGCCCCACCCCAGCCACGTAGAAGGACCTGTCAGCCTGCGACGCCTCGGCCTGGCGACCTATCCGAACCCCCGTCCATCTAGCCTGACCATCCCTCGCGACGAACGTATAAAAACCACCCCCAACCTGGTCCGGGCGCGGACTCCCTCGACTTGCCTCATTCCGGTCGGGAACCCCGACTGGGAGCGCTTCCTCATTAAAGCCTGTTAGACACTCTTTTTGGTGTCCTGGTCGTCTTTTATCTAACAGTGCAATGGCACCGCACTCCAGTACTCTTGCCTGGAAAATCCCATGGATGGAGGAGCCTGGTAGGCTGCAGTCCATGGGGTCGCTGAGAGTCGGATACGACTGGACGACTTCACTTTCACTTTTCACTTTCATGCATTGGAGAAGGAAATGGCAAGCCACTCTAGTGTTCTTGCCTGGAGAATCCCAGGGACGGGGGAGCCTGGTGGGCTGCCATCTATGGGGTCACACAGTCGGACATGACTGAAGTGACTTAGCAGAAGCAGCAGTAGCAGTTTTCAAGTTAGGGGTGAAAGAGCATAGTCAAAGATGACTCTGGTGTTTTATGTCAGAGAAAAATCAAGCCATTAACATTAACACTGGATAAAGAAGCCAACTGGTAGAAAATAGAAGTTGGGCAAGATGAGTTTCTTTTGGGATTAGTTAGGTTTTCTGTGACAGTGGAATATGCAAGTTATAATGTTTATCGGTTAGTTCAGTCGCTCAGTCGTGTCCAACTCTTTGCGACCCCATGAATCGCAGCACGCCAGGCCTCCCTGTCCATCACCAACTCCCAGAGTTCACTCAGACTCACGTCCATCGAGTCAGTGATGCCATCCAGCCATCTCATCCTCTGTTATCCCCTTCTCCTTCTGCCCCCAATCCCTCGCAGCATCAGAGTCTTTTCCAATGAGTCAACTGTTCGCATGAGGTGGCCAAAGTACTGGAGTTTCAGCTTTAGCATCATTCCTTACAAAGAAATCCCAGGGTTGATCTCCTTCAGAATGGACTGGTTGGATCTCCTTGCAGTCCAAGGGACTCTCAAGAGTCTTCTCCAACACCACAGTTCAAACGTGTCAATTCTTCGGCGCTCAGCCTTCTTCACAGTCCAACAGTCACATCCATACATGACCACAGGAAAATCATAGCCTTGATTAGATGGACCTTAGTTGGCAAAGTAATGTCTCTGCTTTTGAATATGCTGTCTAGGTTGGTCATAACTTTTCTTCCAAGGAGTAAGCGTCTTTTAATTTCATGGCTGGAGTCACCATCTGCACTGCTTTTGGAGCCCCCCAAAATAAAGTCTGACACTGTTTCCACTGTTTCCCCATCTATTTCCCATGAAGTGATGGGACTGGATCCATGATCTTCGTTTTCTGAATGTTGAGCTTTAAGCCAGCTTCTTCACTCCCCTCCTTCATTTTCATCAAGAGGCTTTTTAGCTCCTCTTCACTTTCTGCCATAAGAGTGGTGTCATCTGCATATCTGAGGTTATGGATATTTCTCCCAGCAATCTTGATTCCAGCTTGTGCTTCTTCCAGTCCAGAGTTTCTCATTATGTACTCTGCACAGAGGTTAAATAAGCAGGGTGACAATATACAGCCTTGATGTACTCCTTTTCCTATTTGGAACCAGTCTGTTGTTCCATGTCCAGTTCTAACTGTTGCTTCCTGACCTGCATACAGATTTCTCAAGAGGCAGGTCAGGTGGTCTGGTATTCCCATCTCTTTCAGAATTTTCCACAGTTTATTGTGATCCACACAGTCAAAGGCTTTGGTATAGTCAATAAAGCAGAAATAGATGTTTTTCTGGAACTCTCTTGCTTTTTCGATGATTCAGCGGATGTTGGCAATTTGATCTCTGGTTCCTCTGCCTGTTCTAAAACCAGCTTGAACATCAGGAAGTTCATGGTTCATGTATTGCTGAAGCCTGGCTTGGAGAATTTTGAGCATTACTCTACTAGCATGTGAGATGAGTACAATTGTGCGGTAGTTTGAGCATTCTTTGGCATTGCCTTTCTTTGGAATTGGAATGAAAACGGACCTTTTCCAGTCCTGTGGCCACTGCTGAGTTTTCCAAATTGGCTGACATACTGAGTGCAGCACTTTCACAGCATCATCTTTCAGGATTTGAAACAGCTCAACTGGAATTCCATCACCTCCACTAGCTTTGTTCATAGTGATGCTTTCTAAGGCCCACTTGACTTCACATTCCAGGATGTTGGGCTCTAGGTGAGTGACCACACCTAGATTATTTGGGTCATGAAGCTCTTTTTTGTACAGTTCTTCTGTGTATTCTAGCCACCTGTTTTTAATATCTTCTGCTTCTGTTAGGTCCATACCATTTCTGTCCTTTATCAAGCCCATCTTTGCATGTAATGTTCCCTTGGTATCTCTAATTTTCTTGAACAGATCTCTAGTCTTTCCCATTCTGTTCTTTTCCTCTGTTTCTTTGCATTGATTGCTGAAAAAGGCTTTCTTATCTCTTCTTGCTATTCTTTGGAACTCTGCATTCAGATGCTTATATCTTTCTTTTACTCCTTTGCTTTTCGTTTCTCTTCTTTTCACAGCTATTTGTAAGGCCTCCCCAGACAGCCATTTTGCTTTTTTGCATTTCTTTTCCATGGGGGTGGTCTTAATCCCTCTCCTCTGCAATGTCACGAACCTCATTCCATAGTTCATCAGGCACTCTTTTCTATCATATCTAGGCCCTTAAATCTATTTCTCACTTCCACTGTATAATCATAAGGGATTTGATTTAGGTCATACCTGAATGGTCTAGCAGTTTTCCCTGCTTTCTTCAATTTCAATCTAAATTTGGTAATAAGGAGTTCATGATCTGAGCCACAGTCAGCTCCCAGTCTTGTTTTTGTTGACTGTATAGAGCGTCTCCATCTTTGGCTGCAAAGAATATAATCAATCTGATTTCGGTGTTGACCATCTGGTGATGTCCATGTGTAGAGTCTTTTCTTGTGTTGTTGGAAGAGGGTGTTTGCTATGACCAGTGCATTTTCTTGGCAAAACTCTATTAGTCTTTGCCCTGCTTCATTGCACATTCCAAGGCCAAATTTTCCTGTTACTCCAGGTGTTTCTTGACTGCCTACTTTTGCATTCCAGTCCCCTATAATGAAAAGGACATCTTTTTTGGATGTTAGTTCTAAAAGGTCTTGTAGATCTTCAGCTTCTTCAGCATTACTGGTTGGGGCATAGGCTTGGATTACTGTGACATTGAATGGTTTGCCTTGGAAATGAACAGAGATCATTCTGTTGTTTTTGAGATTGCATCCAAGTACTGCATTTCAGACTCTTTTGTTGACCATGATGTCTACTCCATTTCTTCTGAGGGATTCCTGCCTGCAGTAGTAGATATAATGGTCATCTGAGTTAAATTCACCCATTCTAGTTCATTTTAGTTCGCTGATTCCTAGAATGTCGATGTTCACTCTTGCCATCTCTTGTTTGACCACTTCCAATTTGCCTTGATTCATGGACCTGACATTCCAGGTTCCTATGCAATATTGCTCTTTACAGCATCGGATCTTGCTTCTCTCACCAGTCACATCCACAACTGGGTATTGTTTTTGCTTTGGCTCCATCCCGGCATTCTTTCTGGAGTTATTTCTCCACTGATCTCGTGTAGCGTGTTGGGCACCTACTGACCTGGGGAGTTCCTCTTTTGGTATCCTATCATTTTGCCTTTTCATACTGTTCATGGGGTTCTCACGGCAAGAATACTGAAGTGGTTTGCCATTCCCTTCTCCAGTGGACCACATTCTGTCAGACCTCTCCACCATGACCCGCCTGTCTTGGGTAGCCCTGCGGGCATGGCTTAATTTCATTGAGTTATACAAGGCTGTGGTCCTAGTGTGATTAGATTGACTAGTTTTCTGTGAGTATGGTTTCATCATGTTTATGGGCAGTTGCAAAATAGTGGCCCCTGGCATGCACAGAAGCTTAGATCAGATTGTAGATTTGGAGGTTATTATCAAATGACTTACAGTAGGAATAAGAGCAGGTAGATAACAAGACAGATTGAGGGCAGGAAGCCCCAGTGCAGGAATGTGAAGAAAGGAACCTGCAGGACAAAATGATAAAGAACTGACTGATAGAAAGGTACAAGGTCGGTTGGAAAAGTGCTGTGTTCTGACAACCTAGGTCAGGGTTTCAGGAAGAAGCCGTAATTGTGGGGTGGCAGGGAAATGCACATACATAAGAACTCATGAAAAGCCTTTCACATTGCGCCTGTGAGCGAGGACACCTTTAAGCAAGAGGGACAGTTAACTGAGGACAGTCACACCCTTTAGTCCATTAAGCACCCTTTAGAGACAGTAGGATCCAGAATCTTCACCATGATGAATTACAGTATGTCAGATCTACTCAGGAATAGTTCTTCTCTCTTATCATATGCCCAGCCATTATTTTTCCCATTTGCCTTATGCTCCAGCATGGCCAGGGGCTTGTTGCTGTGGTTATTGATTTACCAACAGAGGCTTCAACCAGTTAAAGTTTTCCCTATCACAACACATGTCTTATGATGAAAATTAAATGTATGCCAAATAATAAGTTTGGCTCTATTGTCAAACTTATTGGCAAGACTCGTTTTGCTACTCTGTGCTCTTCCCTTTCAAGTTTTTATTGTTTATATCTTCATTTTTCCTTTTTTCTAAACTTGGGTTAGATTTACATTGAGATTAGTTAAATAGAGAAGCATTCTCCAAAGAGAGTAAAGAAGAGCTAGAGTCGTTCAAAGGGTAGGATGACAGTCATGACTGGGAAGGGATTTTACAGACTAATGAAAAGAGATGGCATTGTTACTATCCTCAGCCTTCCAAGAACCGCATGAATGAGGTTTGACTGAGATGTAAGATCAACACCCTTGATCTTCGTGAGTCAAGGTTATATTCCTAAATTTTATTTGGAGGAATCAAAACTCTCCACTTCAGGATTAGCTAAAGCTAATTTAGCATACTGTATATATACTAAATATACACACTATACAATACATAATATTATTGTTGTTTAGCTGCTCAGTTGTGTGCAACCCCATGGACTGTAGCCCGCCAGGCTGCTTTGTCCATGGGATTTCCCAGGCAAGAATGCTGCCGTGGGTTGCTATTTCCTTCCCCAGGGCATCTTCCTGACACAGGGATCGAACCTGCATTCCGGGACTGCAGGTGGATTCTTTACCACTGAGCCACCTGGGAAGCCCAAATAATATTTTTCAGTTCAGTTCAGTCGCTCAGTTTTGTCTGACTCTTTGCAACCCCATGAACCGAAGCATGCCAGGCTTCCCTGTCCATCACCAACTCCCAGAGTCCACCCAATCCCATGTCCATTGAGTCAATGATGCCATGCAACCATCTCATCCTTTGTCATCCCCTTCTCCTCCTGCTCTCAATCTTTCCCAGTATCAGGGTCTTTTTCAATGAGTCAGCTCTTCGCATGAGGTGGCCAAAGTATTGGAGTTTCAGCTTCAACATCAGTACTTCCAATGAACACCCAGGGCTGATCTCCTTTAGGGTGGACTGGTTGGATCTCCTTGCAGTCCAAGGGACTCTCAAGAGTCTTCTCCAACACCACAGCTCAAAAGCATCAGTTCTTCAGTGCTCAGTTTTCTTTATAGTCCAACTGTCACATCCATACATGACCACTGGAAAAACCATAGCCTGTCTAGACAGACCTTTGTTGGCAAAGTAATGTCTCTGCTTTTGAATATGCTATCCAGGTTGGTCATAACTTTCCTTCCAAGGAGTAAGCGTCTTTTAATTTCATGGCTATAATCACCATCTGCAGTGATTTTGGAGCCCAGAAAAATGAAGTCAGCCACTGTTTCCATTGTTTCTATCTGCCATGAAGCGATGGGACTGGATGCCATGATCTTAGTTTTCTGAATGTTGAGCTTTAAGCCAACTTTTTCACTCTCCTCTTTCACTTTCATCAAGAGGCTCTTTAGTTCTTCACTTTCTGCCATGAGGGTGGTGTCATCTGCATATCTAAGTTTATGCATATTTCTCCAGGCAATCTTAATTCCTGCTTGTGCCTCCTCCAGCCCAGCGTTTCTCATGATGTACTCTCCACATAAGTTAAATAAGTAGGGTGACAATATACAGTCTTGATGTACTCCTTTTCCTATTTGGAACCAGTCTGTTGTTCCATGTCCAGTTCTAACTGTTGCTTCCTGACCTGCATACAGATTTCTCAAGAGGCAGGTCAGGTGGTCTGGTATTTGCATCTCTTTCAGAATTTTCCACAGTTCATTGTGATCCACATAGTCAAAGGCTTTGGCATAGTCAATAAAGGAGAAATAGATGTTTCTTTGAAACTCTCTTGCTTTTTTGATGATCCATTGGATGCTGGCAATTTGATCTCTGGTTCCTCTGCCTTTTCTAAAACCAGCTTGAAATCAGGAGGTTCACGGTTCATGTATTGTTGAAGCCTGGCTTGGAGAATTTTGAGCATTACTTTACTAGCATGTGAGATGAGTGCAATTGTGCGGTAGTTTGAGCATTCTTTGGCATTGCCTTTCTTTGGGATTGGAATGAAAACGGACCTTTTCCAGTCCTGTGGCCACTGCTGAGTTTTCCAAATTTGCTGACATTGAGTGCAGCACTTTGACAGCATCATCTTTCAGGATTTGAAATAGCTCCACTTAAATTCCATCACCTCCACTAGCTTTGTTCATAGTGATGCTTTCTAAGGCCCACTTGACCTCACATTCCAGGATGTCTGGCTCTAGGTGAGTGATCATACCATCGTGATTATCTGGGTTGTGAAGCTCTTTTTTGTACAGTTCTTCTGTGTATTCTTGCCACCTCTTAATATCTTCTGCTTCTGTTAGGTCCATACCATTTCTGTCCTTTATCGAGCCCATCTTTGCATGAAATGTTCCCTTGGTATCTCTAATTTTTTTGAAGAGATCACTAGTCTTTCCCATTCTGTTGTTTTTCTCTATTTCTTTGTATTGATCCCTGAGGAAGACTTTCTTATCTCTCCTTGCTATTCTTTGGAACTCTACATTCAAATGGGCATATCTTTCCTTTTCTCCTTTGCTTTTTGCCTCTCTTCTTTTCACAGCTATTTGTAAGGCCTTCCCAGACAGCCATTTTGCTTTTTTTGCATTTCTTTTTCTTGGGGATGGTCTTGATTCCTGTCTGTACAATGTCACGAACCTCCATCCATAGTTCATCAGGTACTCCATCTATCAGATCTAGTCCCTTAAATCTATTTCTCACTTCCACTGTATAGTTTTATATAATATATATGTATATAGAATTATATAATGTTTTTAACCATATGTAATATAATATAGAATATATATATATGTTATGCTGCTACTGCTAAGTTGCTTCAGTTGTGTCCGACTCTGTGCGACCTCACAGATGGCAGCCCACCAGGCTCCCCTGTCCCTGGGATTCTCCAGGCAAGAACACCGGAGTGGTTTGCCATTTTCTTCTCCAATGCATGAAAGTGAAAAGTGAAAGTGAAGTCGCTCAGTGGTGTCCGACTCTTAGCGACCCCATGGACTGCAGCCTACCAGGCTCCTCCGTCCATGGGATTTTCCAGGCAAGAGTACTGGAGTGGGGTGCCATTTACTCTAACTTGAATGTTCATGTCTTCCTTTAATCCACAAGAATTTCCTTAAATGGTCACAATTCAAATGAGTGAAATACAAATAATCATATTTCTATAGTTAAAAAGAGAAAAAAAAGTACAATTGACCTTTAATGAACATAAGTTTCCTCAAGTTTCTCAGAATCAAATCCCATTAAAGGAAATCTTTTGAGAGATCAAGTATAGCATCTCAGAAAAAGGCAAAAGGCACAAGTAAATCCAATTAAACTGCAAGTAACTGAGAAGTTGACCTTGCCAAGTGAATCATTTACAGATAAATATGCCTCATTTCCTTATACTTTAACTTAATTTGAAGTTGAGAACATTGGACCTTCCTGCTAGCCAGTGCAACAAATCATCAGCATTAGCTCTGATCATTTACTTGATTGATTGATTGATTCATACCATGGACATTTATTTCTTCCCTTCCCTCCCCTGGTTTAGTTCTGTGTGAGATGGAAATTTTTACATGACACCCCTCTCATTACTCCACGAGAACTTACTAGAGTTTTAAGTGATGCAAGATATGTCTACAGATAAAGTATAGTGTGATAACTACAAATTTAGAGGTACAGGTACAAGCCTGTACCTGTACCTGAGAAGCAAAATAATTGACAACGGTGGAGCATGAATGTCCAGTCCACCAGACAGAAAACCACCCATGAAAACTGACCTGGCTATCCCAATGCACCAGTGTCAAATATCAGTACTGGTTATGTATACTGTGCTGTAGGAGTGCACATAATTTGGATAATTCCACAATGGATTCACCTGAATAATAATATATAAAGTGTTATCACTCGGTTGTGTTCGACTTTTTGTGATCATAACAATTACAAGTGTGTGTCCAGCTCTATGTTGTCTATATTTATGGATTTATAGTGTGTTATCTGTATCATCAGAGACTGGCACAAGATAGCCCCAAATAGCAGACGTGTAAGAGTCACTAGGAAGTCTTATATGGTGTTGCAAAACATGCTTAACTTATCAATCATGTTTTTTTAAACAAACAAACAAAAAATCAAGATTAGTCTATCCTGGACACCCATCACCAAGATGAGCAGAGAGCACTTGGATGGGCGGGCTCGCTGCTGGAGTGTTCCTATTTGATATGCCACTGAAGAGTGATCTCTTCAAGTCACAATTTAAGCAGACATTGTTTCTCAAAGCTAACCCCTCTTTCTTCCTTCTGGGTTATCAAGTCTTCTGACTTTTTCAAACTCATCCTTCCTCCCTCAAGCCATTGTTGTTCAGTTACTAAGTGATGTCCAGCTCTCTGTGACGCCATGGACTACAGCACATCAGGCTTCCCTGTCCTTCCCAACCATCTCATCCTCTGTTGCCCCCTGCCGCTTCTCCTTCCCTCAGTCTTTCCCAGCATCAGAGTCTTTTCCAATGAGTCAACTCTTCACATCAGGTGGCCACAGTATTGGAGCTTCAGCTTCAGCATCAGTCCTTCCAATGATTATTCAGGGTTGATTTCCTTTAGAATTAACTGGTTTGATCTACTTTCTGTCCTAGGGACTCTTGAGTCTTCTGCAGCACCATAACTCAAAGGTATCAATTCTTTGATATTCAGCCTTCTTTATGGTCCAACTCCCACATCCATTCTTGACTACTGGAAATATCATAGCTTCAACTATACAGACCTTTGTTGGCAAAGTGATGTCTTTGCTTTTTAATAAGCTGTCTAGGTTTGTCATAGCTTTGCTTCCAAGGAGCAAGCATCTTAATTTCATGGCTACAGTCACCACCCAGAGTGATTTTAGAGCCCAAGAAAATAAAATCTGTCACTGCTTCCACTTTTTCCCCATCAATTTGCCATCAAGTGACAAGACCAGATGCCATGATCTAAGTGTTTTGCATGTTGAGTTTTAAGCCAGCTTTTTCACTTTCCTCTTTCCATCTCATCAAGAGGCTCTTTAGTTCCTCTTCATTCTCTACCATTAGAGTGGTGTCATCTGTATATCTGAGGTTGATGATACTTCTCCCAGAAATCTTGTTTTCAGCTTGGGATTCATCCAGCCTGGCATTTCACATGATGTACTCTGCATATAAGTTGAATAAACAGAGTGACACTACACAGCCTTGCCGTACTCCTTTCCCAGTTTGGAACTAGTGCATCATTCCATTTCTGGTTCTGACTGTTGCTTCTTGACCTGCATACAGGTTTCACAGGAGATAGCCATGTGCTTCCCCAAATGTGCAGGGTGAGGATAAACACAATATCAATTACCCTTTAGAAACCACTACATGCCCAAACCTTTTCCATTGCTTCATTTAAATATGGAAATGTGATACAGTTCTGGGAGGAGGTGTTTAAGGGAACTCTGAGAGCATTGGGAAAGCTTTTAAATCTCCTAAAAAGAGACACAAGGCTCTTCTACTACTCTGGAAGAAGGTGTATGAGAATGTGATATTTGGAATGATGATCACCATCTTTTTCCACAAAAATGACCAAGTAGAAATGAACTAACTCAGAAGAAATTTTCCTACCTTTGAACTTCTTTTTCTACGTTTCTGTGTAACAGCTCTTATTGCTTAGCACTTCGAGTTGTGTTCTGTTATTTCCAAATGAAAGTGTGATCCTTGATACTATAACATTCCCATCTGAAAAACAGAAATTAAGTGCTTAGTATCTTTGTTTGATATTTGTGTTGATCACTTTTGTTTACCTAAAAGACAAGGCTTATATTCTAATTTTCTGTAAGTTACTAAGATCTAAGATGTAGCAATAATTTCTCTTTTCACAAATGCTTAAGAAACTTATTTCACCCTTGATATAGTTTAAATACCTTACATTTTGGGTGTATATGTTGACTCCAAGATGTCACAGATTTCACATCTGTTGCAGTTATTTTGAATCATCAGAGAAATTGTTTCCATTGTTGATTGCACCTCCTATTCCTGCCCTTCTTGACCCAGGTATATTATCATATCCAAGTGACATTCATTATTGAATCTTTTATCATGAATCATGTGTATTTCTCATATTGTGGATATTGTCATGTCAGAGAACAGTTTGTGCAGTATAAAGCAGAAGCTCTTAAAAAAAAAGAAGTTGTTCTTAGTGGGAGGGAGATTCAAGAGAAAGGGAGATATGTATATCTATGGCTGATTCATGTTGGTGTGTGGAAGAAACCAACACAATAATATAAAACAATTATCTTTCAATTAAAAAGAAATAAAAGGAAAAAAATTGTTCCCAAACCTGGCCCATCAGCAGCGTTTCCCCAGACATACTAATCTTTCTCTAGGTAATTACGACAATCAACCAGGTCTGGCAACCACTACTTTTAGGAGTAGAGAAGAGAGGAAGTTTGTACTGACCTGATCCCATACGTAAATGGTTTCAAACCTCTTTTGACAAAGTCAGCCATGTAAGAACAAAATCTCTCAGCAAGTTACAGAAAGCTTGTGTATCAAGTGAGTTGGAAGAAGGAGTCCTTTGGTCTCCATGTCCTCTGTCTACACGGCATCCCCTGAGATGTCCAGGGTCCTTCAGGTCTTTGAGCACTAGTCCATGTAGGTCTGTGTTGTTGCTAGCTACACGGCTCCATCATTTTCTGCAGCTCTTCTGCAACACATCCACGTCCACTGAGGGCACTCAGAAGACTTTATGCTGCCCTTTCACCACACAGGAGACACTCTCCACGGCTGCCTAAGGCCACATCAGCCACCTGTTCCCTCTCTACCCAGGCAGCTGAGCCTGGTCCATCTCCTCTCTGTTTCCTTAATCCTACTTGGCACCTCACCAGGGCTTATTGCTCTTTTCTCTGAGATCTGCACGAGTTGCCTTCCCTCTGACTCTCCCCTTTCCCAAGCCTGCAACATGTTCTTTTGTGCTAGAAGGCATGGAAACTCCCAAGGTTTCCTTCCAGATCTCTTGTCTAGGCCTTTGAGTTCTTCTGTATGGCTACGTACGTAAGCTTTTCTAACTCAGAATCTAGGATAAAACTTTCTGGTGTTTTGCCTTCTCTGTTGTGTTTCATTCCCAAGGTGATTTGCATAATCTAGCTGATTAAGGAAATGCCAAAGAGAAACACAAATCTATATATGAAACATAAAAATAAAACACAAAAGCCTGTATGGTAATTGTAAGGAGTATGATGTGCTTTTTGCTTCTGCTCTGTGTGTGTATGTATGTGTACATATAATCGCAGTATGCACACGTATATGGTAGCAAAATTGAAAATCTATCCTTTGAAATAATTTTTCACTGAGTCTGTTCACATTCTCGACTTACTTTATTTAAATTTGAAGTCATAATAGATGGCGAAGAGAAACAGGATTTAAAATAATATGCTGAGGGCTTTCCTGGTGGTCCAGTGGTTCAGAATCTGGGATTCCCCAGTGCAGGGGACAAGGGTTTGATCCCTGGTCCAGGAAGTTCCCACATGCCCTGGAGCAAGTAAGCCCATGTGCCACAACTGCTGAGCCTGTGTACCACAACTACTGAAGCCTACGCACCTAGAGCTCATGCTCTGCAACAAGAGAAGCCAGCTCCATGCGGAGCCCAGGCACTACAACAAAGAGTAGCCCTCGCTTGCTGCAGCTAGAGAAAGCCCACATGCAGCACCAAAGACCTAGCACTGGCAAAAATAAATACATAAATAAATCTTGAAAAAATACATGCTGGAAGATACACATCCCACATAGTCACCTCAGGAATATATATACATATATTCCACTAATATTACCATAGCCCTAAACATTTCTGGTTTTGTTCCTTTGCAGTTTACAAACTATAAGTTGAAAATGTTAGTAAATTATGATTGATCCCACTTCCACTTCCCCCATTCCAACTCCACTTATCAAGACATAGCTCAGCTTGATCCACTGACTTTTGAAACTATTCTTAACTTTTGATTAGTTCTGGGCATAATTTTTAAAGCAGTAGACAAAGACTTTTCTCCCTTAGAGCCAATTAAATAAAATTCTGAAAAACTCTGATGTTGATTTGTAAAGAAAAGCTCAAAAACTGCTTTGAACAGCAGTACCACTGAAATGATATAATTACTGAAGTGATTAACCTGACGCATTTTATTTCAATGAAAAAATATTGGTATTTACTTTAAACCAGTGGTTCTCAACTAAGGATGACTTTACATGCTAAGGGACATTTGGTAACTTCTAGAAACCTTTTTGATTGTGTCAGCTAGAGAAGGAGCGTTCTTGGCATTTGGTGAGTGGAGGCCAGGATTGATGCTGAGAATCCTGCATTGCTCAGGACAACTCCCCATAACTTGTTTGGCAAAAATGTTAATAAAGCTGAGGTTGAAAAACCTGGTTTAAACAAACAAATGATCACCTTATAGTCTTTCTCACATTTTAACATACTCAAAAGTTTCTGATCGCCTTACCCCAGCCTCAGGAAGGTCAGATGGTTTGTTTTCACCCTGCTGCCCAATTTCCATTACAGACCTCCTTCTCTCTGCTTGTACCTTCCTACAGGTCATTTCAGTTTATGTGTCCCTGAGCAGGGTCTGCAGCTAGCCAGATCTGTTCTTGCAGATCTGATGTCTGACTTCTAAAACAGAGATCAGTGGGGCACCCAGGACCTGCCAAATATCAAAAGAGAAAGGGAAAACCATATAGCCTTTCTGGGATGACAGGCGTGCCCTGGGAAAGCCAGATGCTGACTTTACCCTCCTTTCCCTCAGAGAGAGTGTCCCAGTATATTTTGCAGAGTTTGGATAAATCCCAATACATGAAGGTTCGTGTGGAAGTGGTTGGCAAAGGTTTTCAATTTCTGGACTCCTGCCAGGTACTTCCCACCACTGGCAACCCTATGGTCACAGCCCCATCTGAGTGAATTTCAGAAAGAAGTCCTCAGCAGAGTGCTGCCTTCTGAATCCTATTGGCAGATCTCAAAGTGATCAGATCCCTCAAATTCATTATGTGTCCTGAATATATGTGGCTTCAAAGAGTCTCCAGGTAAGCTCTTGGCAGCAGGTCCATATATCACATTTGAACTTGACATCTTTAATTTCAGGTCTAAAGAAGCTAGTCTTTTTGCCTTTTCATACTGTTCATGGGGTTCTCAAGACAAGAATACCGAAGTGGTTTGCCTTTCCCTTCTCCAGTAGACCACTGTTTTGTCAGAAATCTCCACCAACGACCCATTGTCTTGGGTGGCCCTGCACGGCATGGCTCATAGCTTCATTGAGTTACACAAGGTTGTGATTTATGTGATCATTTTCGTTAGTTTTCTGTGATTGTGGTTTTCATTCTCGAGGCCGTGGGGTTGTAGTTCTTGCTTCTTCTCTCTGCCCTCTGATGCATGAGGATAAGAGACTTGTGCAAGCTTCCTGATGGGAGGCATTGGCTGTGAGGAAAACTGATGCTTTCGAATTGTGGTGCTAGTAAAGACTCTTGAGAGTCCCTTGGACAGCACGGAGATCAAACCTGTCAATCCTAAAGGAAATCAACCCTAACTATTCATTGGAAGAGCTGATGCTGAAGTTGACGCTCTGATACTTTGGCCACCTGATGTGAAGAGCCAACTCATCGGAAAAGACGCCAATGCTGGGAAAGATTGAAGGCAGGAAGAGAAGGGGGTGACCGAGGATGAGATGGTTGGGTGGCATCACCACCTCAATGGACATGAGTTTGTACAAGCTCCAGGGTGTAGTGAAGGACAGGGAGGCCTGGCATGCCACAGTCCATGGGGTTGCAGAGTCAGACATGACTTAGCGACTAAACAACAACAAAGGAGCTAGCCTAGGCAGGATAAGTCTCTACTTCACCAAATGATCCAGTCACAGAGTGATACTGTCCAAAACAAAGGGTGAAATCCATGGTTTGTTGCAGGTGCTGCTCAGTGAAACAGAAGCACCAGTTCCCCATCAGTGAGCTCCTGTTTACTCTCATCCTGACACATTTATCCAAGGCCTTTGGAGAAGGGATGAGCTCTGGCAAAGGAGGCTTTTTCTGTTCCCTGATAGCACCTGCCTGTCTTATCCACCTGTTATGGAGGTGTGGTCATCTGTCTACTGTTTTTGAGTTTTAAGTCTCTGCTTTACATGCATGAGAAACCTGACTATTCTGGCCTCTCCAGACCTGAAATTTTATGCCACGGAGTATTTTAAATCAGTTATTAAGGCCCTAGTTCTGCTATCAGCTAGAAGATATCCCTATACCTTTACCACATAGAATACATTTCTCCCCTTCTGAATGGTACATTAACTAAAAAAAAAATCAAAGGTCTGTATTAAAGGGCAGGTAAGGAGGGTGTCTGGGTTAGGAGGGGGAAGGTATGCCTGGCTCTAGACTGGGGGTAGCACTGTATTTACAGGACAACCCAGGTTGCCCCCAATTCATTTACTAACAGTTTTCTAGACTAGACCCGACTATGTAATATTAGCACGGAGTCCATCACTGAGTCAGCTCATAAGGAAATTCTCAGCAGTATATTTAGTTCCAACAGGCTAAAGGGGTCAGGTGTTCTTTTCATGCCCCATTTTTATACCATGATCCACGTTCCTTTTCCTCTGGTGGGTCCACAGGGTTGAGGACTGTTGGATAGCAGGTTATCTACAAGCAGAGGGTCAGTGAGAGAGTTCTACCCCGGTGAGCTCGAGCCACCAGGTCCCTTTTCTGAATCTCCCGCCTTCCCTCACTTGTTGGTGGGTATCTACTTCTGCAAATTCCCCCTCACAGACCTTTCCAGTGTGAGTTACTCTTCTGATGACCTTCTCCCTCTTCCTGCATCTCAATCTTGCATAGTCTTTTATATTAGGAAAACCAGCTCTGTTTGCTGCCTGTGAGTATTACTGACCTGCATTAGACTGCTGTGGTCTCTTTGAGGCTTTGTGCTTTAATGAGGGCTGGGGAGAGGAAAATGGCCTGAGTGGAATGAATAGGGGAAGAAGAGGAGGCAGGGCTTGTCCAGGAAACAGCTTAATACTTTGAAATGTTAGTCTACCATTTGCCCTATAAAATTGGAATCTTTCACTCTGATTCTGAATAATTTAAACGGCGTTATTTTGGCAATTTAATTAGGAGAATAGTGGCTCGAGGTCTGTTACATCAGTGGTTAAGGTGAGCAGGAAAGGAGCTTTTATCAGGATCTAAAACACTTCTATCAAAACCACTGAAAAACATCAAGGGAAGAATCATGTATAATTTGTGACATACCAGCTCTAAAAATGAAAGTAGTTGAGTTTTCTCCAGATTTGTTCCATACACTGCCATTCAGCTTGGCGGGATGCTCCATTTAAATTGGTACAGCTTATCTCTACAAATGATAATATCTGACTTTGATTGAATGTTCATCCTTTATCAGATTCTGTGCTCTACATTTCATATATATTATCATATAAATTTCATAAATTTTATATATTATCTCATGAATTATTCCAAACCTTCTAAAACGATGTTGTTGTTATTGTTGTTGTTGTTTAATCTTGGGTTGTAAATTGCCATTTTTCAGATAAGGAGGTTGAACTTTAATTTTGCCCAGGGTCATACAGCTAGTCAGTGGTGGGACTCAAACCAAGGTCTTTGTGATCCCAAAGTTTCTGCTCCTCCTCCCACGTCATATGTTTGGTATAGAAACAATCCACGGGAAAACTAGAGTCCAGGCTGACTCTGGCAAAATCCTGGCATCCCCGCAGCCAATCTTGAGTTTGAACTCAGCTTGAGGACACAGGATG
Organism: Capricornis sumatraensis; assembly: GCF_032405125.1. Taxonomy (NCBI): domain Eukaryota; kingdom Metazoa; phylum Chordata; class Mammalia; order Artiodactyla; family Bovidae; genus Capricornis; species Capricornis sumatraensis. The sequence goes on from NC_091086.1 coordinate 25,341,516, forward strand.
TATCAGATCAGAGGTCATGCTGAGATACCATCCTGTATTTGGAGAGCTCCTCTGAAGTGGGCTTCCTAGGTGGCACAATGGTAAAGAATCCACCTGACAAGGCAGGAAACATGGGTTCGATCCTTGGGTCAGGGAAGATCCCCTGGAGAAGGAAATGGCAACCCACTCCAGTATTCATGCCTGGAGAATCCCATGGACAGAGGAGCCAGGCTGGCTACAGTCCACAGGGTTGCAAAGAGTTGGGCAACTGAAGCAACTTAGCATGCCCTCTTTAATAGACATTTGGCTTGTTTCCAATCTTTTACTGACTGATACAATGAATAAGCTTGAATATATGTCATTGTGCATATGTGCCTATAGGAGAAGTTTCTAGAAATAGGATTGTTGCCTTAAATATAGGTTTATAATTTTTTTAATTGATAATGCCAAATTGCCCTCACCAAGAGTAATACTAATTTGCACTACCACCAGCAATATGTGAGTTTTCCACAATCCTTCCAGCAGAGGGATTGTGGAAAACTCATACATTACTGGTGGCGGTGCAAATTTTGGCTAATCTGACTGATAAAATGTTTGAACTTTAACCCATCCAATGCAATAAAATGCAGTATTATAGGTTTTTTTTACTACGGTTAAAGTTAAGCACTTTCTATATGCTTATGAGCCATTTGCACTTCCATTTCTGTGAAATTCGTCTGCTTTATTCTTGGCTTATAGGTGTTTTTCTTATCAGTTTCTAAGAATCCTTAATATATTAGGGAGAGTAGCACTTGTTTGTATTATGAATTGAACATATTTCTTTCTCTTTGTCATTTGCCTTTTTCCTTTTTTCTTCTTGATTTTCATATGGTTAAATTTATTAGTCTTCTTTTATGTTTTATGAACTATTAAGTCAAATTTAAAAAGTTTTTTCCTACTCCAAGATGATAAAAGTGTTCTCCCTGTTGTCATCCAGTATTTTCATGGTTCTTTTAAAATTTTATTTAAATCTTTGATCTATTAATACTTGGAGTTTTTCTTGGTTTATAGTATAATTTTTGGATCCAACTTGTTATTTTCAGATGACTCTCTAGTTGTACCACACCATTTACTCAACAACTGCTGGTAATTCAAGTGCCTACTGGTTTCAGGTGCATGTATACCATATACAATATGTCTTTTAAAAATATACATATATATATTATATATATATAAAATATGAAATGGCTTTATCTTAGAATACCAGAATAAAGTCTAAATTTTTCTGTTGCAGACCTAGAGGATTTATTTTTTTGTAAATATACATAATGTAAAATTTGCCATTTTAACCATTTTTAACTTTAACCATATAAAGTTCAGTGGCATTAAGTATATTTGCATGTTTTGTGCAACCATCACCACCATCTACCTTCAGAACTTTTTCATCTTCCCACCATATGACTTGAGATCAAACATGCTGGTCATTTTATGATGTCCCATTCCTTTGTACAGTGTATGCTGTTTTCAGAGATGTTAAAATTTGGGAAAGTGTATATCTTAGAATTTATGAAATATGGTACTAAATTCCCAAATGTTTTTGGTATGTTTCTTAGATGTTCTATTCTGTGCCACTGGTCTGCCTCTTCATGTACCGCTGCTGCTGCTAAGTCGCTTCAGTTGTGTCCGACTCTGTGTGACCCCACAGACGGCAGCCCACTAGGCTCCCTTGTCCCTAAAGTTCTCCAGGCAAGAACACTGCAGTGGGTTTCCATTTCCTTCTCCAATGCATGAAAGTGAAAAGTGAAAGTGAAGTCGCTCAGTCGTGTCTGACTCAGCAACCCCATGGACTGCAGCCTACCAGGTTCCCTCTGTCCATGGGATTTTCCAGGCAAGAGTACTGGAGTGGGGTGCCATTGCCTTCTCCCTTCATGTACTAATGTCACACTATTTTAATTACTGAAGATTCAAAATATCTTTTAATACACGATAGCGCTAGTTTCCCCTCATTGGTCTTTTTCAGAAGACATCTTTTTCCAACTGTTTTTGTCTGTCTGTCCAGGTAAACTAGGCACCTTCTCTTTCGATCGTGTAGATCTTCTCTTCCTCCCTCTGTCTACCTCTGTTTCACTTAAGTTATATAAACTTGAATACAGAAGAACTTCTTACACCTGAAGATCGGCTAAAAGTCTGGGTCAGAGTATCTTTTCTGAAAGTTTATCTTCTTGACTTTGTTCTGGGTTTTTACTTCAACATTGCCATGGGAGGCACAGTCCATTCCTGACCTATTTTGCTGCCATAAAAGGAAGATGGATGCTTCTATAACAGTTCTTAGAATCGCTTGCTCCTTTTGTATCTGGTACATAGAATATCAGCCTTTTAAAGTGAATTAAGCATTGTTGTTATGATGAAAAGTCTTAAGTGATTGAGTTGCATCAGGGTTTAATGTGGTTCACGAATGCATTTACCCTCAGTAGGTTTGTTGTTTTGCCAGTTATTCCTATTAAATTTTTAGCATATTTAATATTGTATTACTAGAAACTTGGCTTTATTTGCATCCATAGATCATAAACCCATTGTATTTTTTTTTGTTTGTCAGTAAATCCTGTGGAAAATGGCCTTCAGTGATCTTACATCGAGGACTGTGCGTCTTTATGATAATTGGATCAAAGATGCTGGTAAGTAACCAGATTTCCTAACTGTTGGTCGGATTCTCGTACTTAATAGGATTTCATTGAAACAGAATGAGAGACTTTGCAACTTAACACTCCATTACAGACACCCCATATATTGATTTTTTTCAAATTTTTATTTATTTGGCCACACCAGGTCTTAGTTGTAGCGTGTGAGATCTAGATCCCTGACCAGGAATCGAACCCAGGCACCCACATTGGGAATGAGGAGTCTTAGCCACTGGACCACCAGGGAAATCCCCTTGATTTTTATTTTAATTAGTGAAGAAGTATCAAAAATTTCATTGAAGATATGCATACAGATAGAGGTATTAATGCATAGGTGATGTTCAATATGATGTTTATAATTGTGAAAATAGCTTTATATCCAGGGAAAGGAATTGGTCAATATATGGTGGTACATCATTCCAACTCAGAAGCCATTAGAAGTGATTTTGGAGGCACTGTGCTCTTAGGCTTGATTCTGCCCTAATGCTCTTAAGGGAAATAACAATTATCACCTACAGTGACTCTGTCCAGTAACTCTTGAGTGGGAAGGGCCACAGCCCCCAGGGGCATATCAGAAAGGGGGGCGTTTGCTAGGGTAACCCCTGAGTAATTCTGAAATGCCCATCTTCTCCCATTGCCCATTAAAAAAAAATCAACATTGTTGAAAGGCATTTAATGCCACAGTGAGTGGCTTAAAATCATTAAATGCAAGCAGGTTATAAAAGACCACCTGTATTTCATGCATGGAAACTCATTGGCTCAGTCGTGTCCAGCTCTTTTGCAACCCCATGGACTGCAGCCTGCCAGGTTCCTCTCTGTCCATGAACTTTCCCAGGCAAGCATACTAGAATGGATTGCCACTTCCTATTCCATTTGTGTGGTAGGGTTATGGTAATTTCCGTTTACTTTTCTATGTCTGTCTACTAGATGTTTGGGGGTTTCTTGTTTCGTCTTTTATTTGTTTGTTTGGCCACAGTATGTGGTGTGAGGGATCTTAGTTCTCAGACCAGGAATTGAACCCTCACCTCCTGCAGTGCAAGTGTGAAGTCTTAACCACTAGGCTGCAAGGGAAGTCCCTGTCTAGATGTTTTTAAACCACATCAATATGTGTTGCTTTTATAACTGTTACAAAATGTTTTAAACAAGCATTTTATAACAAATGTTTTATAACATTTAAAATAAATGTTTTATAACAAAGGTAGCATTTTTAAAAGAATAGACAAGGAATCAGAACATTTCAGAGCTGAGATGGATTTAGATATCATCAAAGCTACCTTCTCGTGTTGTTGTTCAGTAGGGTCTGACACTTTGTGACCCCATAAACTGCAGCAAGCCAGGCTTCCCTGTCCTTCTCTAACTCTCAGAGTTTGCACAAACTCATGTCCATTGAATTGGTGATGCCATCCAACCATCTCATCCTTTGTTGCCTCTTCTCCTCCTGCCTTCAATCTTTCCCCGCATCGGGGTCTTTTCCAGTAAGTGGGCTCTTCGCATCAGATGTTCAAAGTATTGGAGCTTCAGCTTCAGCATCAGTCCTGTCAATGAATATTCAGGGTTGATTTCCTTTAGGATTGACTGGTTTGATCTCATTGCTGTCCAAGGGACTCACAAGAGTCTTCTCAAACACCACAGTTAGAAATTACCAGTTCTCTGGCACTCAGCCTTTGTGGTCCAACTCTCGTATCTGCACATGACTACTTGAAAAACCGTAGCTTTGACTGTGTGGACCTTCCCAACATCATGGTCATTTGTCAGCAGAAAGATCAGAACATACATTTTCTGGTTATGATTAGTACTCTGGTATTTCACATTTGAATTCCTTTCCACATATTCACTACCATCACCACTTTAAATTAGTTTGTTACCTATCAGTTAGAATCACATATTCACCAAATTCAGGAGGAAAAAGTATCACTTCTTGCTACCTAGCACAGTTGAAATTATATTTCTGTTTACACTGATTTCAGCAAAGATACACTGTTTCATGGTTGCTATCTTTCTCAGTGGACTTCCTGGATGATTCAGTGGTGAAGAACCCACCTGTAATGCCGGAGACCCAAGTTTGATCCCTGGGTCGGGAAGGTCCCCTGGAGAAGGAAGTGGCAACCTACTCCAGTATTCTTGCCTGGGAAATCCCACTGAAAGAGGAGACAGGCAGGCTACAGTCCTTGGGATCTCAAGAGTCAGACACAACTTAGCAATTCAAAAACAACAAATCTTTCTCAGTAGATTAAAAACCAATCTCATTTCACTGAAAAAGATGCTATAGTTTTGCCCCTGAAGAATGCAAAGGATTTTAAAAGGATCCTAAAAAGGATCCCATAAATAGAAAAGTTTCACTCTGTTGAATGGAAAATGAAGGAAATTTTTATATATATATTCAATTTTTTCTTATTTTTCAACTTAATGATACAGAGAATGTATAGATTTCTTTAAAGATTATCTTTCTCTGAAGATTTACAGTAGTTCTCATAAATTCAGTATTTAATTTAAATACTATTTTTTGTCTCTAGTAATGGGTTTATTTACTTATTTAAAAATATGAATATTTCTATTTCCTTTCAAGGTAGAGGTGTAACTTGCTACCTGAACTCTCATGATTTAACCTTGGGAACCAAGTAGATTTGGGTAATTTTTTGAAATAAACATGTTTGGAAGAACAGATCACTTGCTATCCAACTCTTGCTACTCATTATCCCCATTTTAAGAACCCAAGACATTCAATTAATCAATATCTTAATTCAAGAGCCAAATAGATTTAGGTGATGATGAATATCTATATAGTGCTCTAAGTATAAAATGTTTTAAGATGAACTACTTCTGAATTCCACTTCCAATTTTATTCATGGGTCGACTCTTTGTTTTTATTATGGATACTTACATTGAAAAGATGAGTAGTATTAGGTCAGAAAAGGGAATGACAAAGGTAAGAAGTGGTTCAGGATAGACAAGGAAAGTCCTGGAAGCAGTGTTGCAGTGCAGGAAGGATGAGAGGAAGAGGCAGGTGATGCTACTGATCTGAAGCTATGCTAATTTAAAGTCTTCAGAGAGGAGGGAAGGTATGGAGATGTGTGGTGAAAAGCCCTTGGTTTAAGTTCTGCCACTATTGTGAACCAGCTCGGTGATCTTGCACAAATTATTTATTGTCTGTGAGCCTCAGTTTCCTTGTTAGCAAAGGAGAGTTGAGACTGGTATCCGCCGGCTACCAGATAATACACATGAAAGTGTTAGTCACTCAGTTGTGTCTGACTCTTTGTGACCCCATGGACTGTGTAGCCCACCAGGTTCCTCTGTCCATGGAATTGTCTAGGCAAGAATGCTGGGGTGGATTGCCATTCCCTAATATGCATGAAAGTGCTATGTTATTTAGGAAGTAGCCCAACAGAAACAGTGGTGGTGGTTGATGACTTATAGTGCATTTCCATGTTCAAATACTTTTAATATAGCATATCTTTTTTTAAAAGTTTCTTCATTCTTTTTCCTGTTGAAATCTAGAAGGGTTAAAATGCTTTGTGTTGAGATGTATACCTTTAGGAGAACACTATTGGGTATAACAAGAGGGTTTTTTTTTTTTTTTGCTCTGTGTAGTGTGATATTGATCTCTGAGAACCATTAGGAATCATTTTTGGCCATCTAAGTTCTGTTTTACTTTGCCTATATTTCAAAGGCCTAAGGCCATGATCAAGTGCCAAGAATTTCAAGTGTATTCTTGGCTTTGGCCCTAATTCTGAATAGACTTTGGGAGACTTACTGATACTCATTGGCTTTCTGATTGTTAGAGAAGTAGGAGGCAGGCATAGTTATTTCATGTGGAAAATTCCACAGCTACAGAACTTTAAAATGGTTTAATTAATACTTAAGCTATAAGAGGATTTATAGTGTTTTGATGTTTAAAAAGCAACTTTCCTTGTATTTGAATAGTAATGGTGATGACCTTTCAGAATCAGAGTGATCTTTTTGCAAGAAGACAGAAAATCTGCTGCCACTCTGAACCTCTAGTACTTCACAAAGTACCAGAGGTTCATGTTTGTTTCTCCTGCCAGCTTCTTCATCTTATTGCCACTTAGAATTTTAAAGGGTGTACCCTTTGAGCTAGTACTGCTACTTAAGAAGAGAACACACTGTTAAAAGTGGTTGATGGAAAAGCTCATTAATATTCTATGTATGTGACCCTTGTACTCCGCTGTACTCACTCTCCAGAATGCTCTTAGAAAAGCATTATGGGGCTAGTAATAAGTTACAACTTCAGAACTGAGGTATGGACTCTCAGACAGCCTGCCTCTCCATCCTCTGCCTTTATCTGTTGGTAGTACTTAAACCCAACTCTGATGCTTAATAGAAGGTACATGAAACTCTCCCTCCCTTATCAGCCTTTTGTCTCTGAAGAAAACAGAGCACACTTCACCCCAGAACCTTTCGCAATTTGTGAGATCATAGACTGAGGCAGAATTACCTTTAAATATTGTTTAGCAGCTCTCTCTACACCCCTTTATCGAGCCACCAGCTCCATCTGACTTGTAGATGTCTCATCAGCGGGAGCCCCCTGCCTCACATGAAAGTGGGCTCCCTATTTGGAAAGGTCTCTGCCAACAGAGAAGGTAAGGAAAAATGAACAGTCACCAGAGACATGGACATATTAAATACTTTATTTGCTCAGTAGAGAGAGCTAATTTAAGCAAAGGAATAATCTGAGCAAAGCTTTACTTCTAGAAGGTAAATTTGGTAGTTATATAAAAGATAAGATGGTGGCAGATTGGATCAGGAGACAGAGAAGCCACATAAAGTCGCCGCAGAGCACCTAGCAGTGGGGTACTGAGGGCCTCAGTGCTGTTGAAGGAAGCACCAAACTCTGGATTTATAACATTGATGGAACGTTCATCATGGTCATCGCAGCAGCTTATTTCAAAATATAAATGCCTGGGGAATTCCTTGGAGGGCCAGTGGTTAGGACTCTGCTGCCACTGCAGGGGTACAAAACCGAAATCTGCTGAAATAATAGAAGCAATGCTTACTGAGCACTTAAGCTCTCCCAGGCTCCTTACTTGTAATAACTCACTGAATCCTCCTTGAGATACATGTTGTTTTGCACCCAGTTCACAGATGAGAAAACTAACCACAGAGAAGTCAAGTCAGTGACCCCAGGTCACATAAGGAGTCCATTGAAGGGCCAGGATCAGTGGAGGCAGAGAAAGAATTAAAAAGCTTGGTGGTTTGTTCTGTTATTTGCTTTGAAAATAGTATGAAATTAAATGAACTAGCTTTTCCTCAAAGATAAGATTTTTTAAAAAATCTGTAGAACTTGAAAGGCACACTCAGGATTTTTTAAAAAAAGCATGTGCTTATAATGTTAAATTGCAGGAAACATGATTTATTTAAATATTATTTTCTTCTGCTTCCTGAGCCAGCCCAGCATGCTTTTCCTGGCTTTTAGTTTTTCCTACTGCTTCCAGCAGAACAACAGAAATATGGTATCATTTGATACCCCATCTCACTACCCTCACCATCACACTACTGTCACTGAATTAATAAAAGAATGAAATAAGATATCTCTAATTCAGAAATTCCTTTACTGACAAAAACAAAAATCAAAAACTAGTTTTCAGCCATGCATCTGATAGCCATTCATAACAGAAACATTTAAAATTTCTTAAAAAGAAAAATAAAAGTCACCCATGTTGTCACCATCCAAAGGTAATAATGTTAACATTCTTCTAGAAGCCTTCTTTTAATACTGGTTTTATGTGTTTATTTCATTGGAGATAAAAGCTAGAAATATTAATATGGTTTATATTCATATATTTAAGGTTTGGATTACTCACTAATGGAAAAAAAATCCGTCAAAGTTTTTATCATTTCTGAAACCACAATGAGATATCACCTCACACTTGTCAGAATGGTACTCATCAAAAAGAACAAAAGCAACAAATGTTGGAGAGAATGTGGAAAAAAGGGAACCCTCATGCACACTTGGTAGGAATGTAAATTGGTGCAGCCACTACGGAAAACAGTACGGAGGTTTCTCAAAACCTAAAAATAGAATTACTATATGACCCAGCAATTCTACTCCTGGGTATATATCTGAAACAACAACACCACTAATTCAAAATGTACATGTTCACAGCAGGATTATTTATAATTGCCAAGTTATGGAAGTATAGGTGCTCATCAACAGATGAATGGATAAAGATGTGGTATGTACACATATGTGCATACACACACACACCCACACACACACACCCACACTGGAATACTACTCAGCTGTAAAAAAGAACACGCTTTTGCCATTTGCAGTAACATGGGGGAACTTTGAAGGCATTATGATAAGTGAAATGTCAGAGAAAGACAAATACTGTAGGATATAACATATGTGGAATCTAAAAAATACAACAGGCTAGTGAGTATAACAAAAAAGAACCAGATTCACAGATACAGAGAACAAACTGGTGGTTACCAGTGAAGAGGAAGGAGGGAGAGGGGGAGCATGGGGTGGGAGAGTCAGAGGTACAAATTCCTCGGTGTAAGATCAACTACAAAGATGTTTGCACAGCATAGAGAGTGTGGCCAGTATTTTGTAGTAATTGTAGATGGAGCTTAACCTTTAAAAATTGTGTTTTTAAAAAAGTGTGATCTGTTCCAGTTCTGTCTTTTGGTCCCCAGTTCTGTGACAATTTTCTTTACTGAAACTTTCCTGGTGAGTTACTAGACTGTGGCTGGGGTTCCTCAGGGCCTTTCTAATTGCATATAGCACCCAGATATCCTGGGAAAGGCAAGGAATAAATTGAAGTACACAGTGATGTGTGCTACCTGCATAGCTGATTTCACAGCTTTTCCTGATTTAAAACGGTGACGTCTTACTATGAAAAAATTTTTTTGAGAACTTTATGTTCTTTGTGTTCTTATGAATGTCTTTGAGCAACGTTTGTTGAACATTTGTTTTGCACATGATACTTTACTGAAATCTTTCCTGCTAAGAGCATCAATGCAGGGGTACTTTTCAGCCCACATTTTACTTTCCCTGTCTGCCATGTTTGTTACCTTGATTCCTTCCAGAAGTTCGCTCTTCCTCTGGCTTCAGGATATCACACTCTTGTGGTTTTCCTTCTCCCTTTTTGCTGCTCTTTCTCAGTCCTCTCTCCTCCTTTGAAGGTTAAGTCCTCCAGAGTTTGACTTTGGCCACTTGCTCTACTTCCCCTACTCACTTTTCCTAAGACAGTATCTGAACAACAGCAACAAAAAACTCAAGTGTTTCTCTTAACTGCCACCTCTCATTCCCCATGATTAAATGATTTATGAAATTTTATGTTTTCTACCTCCTTACTAGATGTCAAAATGATTGATCCGATTGATTTTCTCCTATCACTACCTAATTTTTAGTAGTTTCACTTATGAATTCATTTTTGCAAAGGGCTATATCTTTCCTAAAGATAGGAGCACTCTGTGTTCCAGAGTGTTGTGGTGTTCCACAAGATGTTAAATAGTATTCTGTTGATGCAAAGAATCAGGGCTCTATGGCCAGGTAAGTTTGAGGAATGCTGCATACCACCATTCTCATCTTGGCAATTCAAAACAAACATGAAACACTAAGAAATTCTGCTGAAAAGTACTTTGTTTGCTTAACTTAGCATTTCTAGTAGACTTTTCCTACTTTTTGGGGTGGTAGTTTAGTCGCTAAGTCTTGTTGCAACCCCATGGACTGTAGCCTGCCAGGCTTTACTGTCTATGGGATTTCTCAGGCAAGAGTACTAGAGTGGTTTGACAATTCCTGCTCCAGGGAATCTTCCTGACTCAGGAATCAAACCCAAATGTCTGCATTGCGGCAAATTCTTGACCACTGAATTTAAAGAATTCTTTAATATCTTCCTTGTATCGCTTAGTTTGCGACATGCTTCAGTAGGATTCAAGGTAAGGCACAAGCTCATTTTTCTCCCAAGTAGTCAGTTTTCCTTTTCAATGAATTATCTCTCCCTTTCTTCTTGTTTATATGGCTTTCTTTATCATATATTAAATTCCTAAATATCTGAGGTCCATCTTAGAGCTGACTTTTAGCTTATTATTTTGAGATGTAGAATAAATCATCTTTAATCACTACAGACATGCCCCAGTATATCTGAGTATCAAATGTGAGCTTTCCAGCAATAAAACTGAGGCCAAGTGAGTCATCAATCATGGAGTCTATTAAAGAAATTTTTGCCTTGGATAAGAAGTCAGACTTGATGGGATATTTAGCTTTTTTTGGTAATTAGCTACATCATCAGCAGTTTCAATGGGCAAGGGCTGTATTGCCCCCACCCTTCTTTCCAGTTAACAAAAGTGGTATTTAGCAACCTAGGGCTAAAGACTCAATTTTGAATCAGACACACTTGGAAATTTGTCCACACATATTTTCTTTTATGATATTCTGGCTTCGTGAAACAATTTTGTAAAATTACACCCAAACTACTTAAGATTATGGAATTAATCACATTTCACCTTGAGTTGCAGTTTTTTAATTAATCTAATTCTCATAGCCTGGAACTAGCAGTAATCATGTGAATTTCTTCTTTACATGATTGTGAGGCTAATACTTTTCTGTTTTTCTGTTTAAGATATCAGATGGATTAGCCCACATTCTGGACACCTAGAACCCACAGTTCAGATACTTAAATGATGCTAAAGTCCCTTTCAATTGAATAATACAGTACACAGAAGACGTTTCCCATTTTCTTGGGGAATGAAGAAAGTTAACAAACAGCAAACCGAAACATATTTATATACATGAAAGAATGTCTGCGTGGAGAAACTCTACTGTGTTGCTAGTGGTTATAGATGGATGATACGACTGTTCCATGGACTTGCTCCCCTGCGATGTGGTTTCTGGTTCAGTAAAGCGTCTGCCTGCAATGCAGGAGACCCGGGTTCGATCCCTGGGTCAGGAAGATCCCCTGGAGAAGGAAATGGCAACCTACTCCAGTATTCTTGCCTGGAAAATCCCATGGATGGAGCCTGGTAGGCTACAGTCCATGGGGTCGCAAAGAGTCGGACACGACTGAGCGACTTCACTTCACTTCAATAGAGAGATAGGGAGGAAGGTGAGGCTAGGGTTTTGATTTCCCTGGCCTCTTGTTTGCAGGACTGCTGAATCCCTCCAATGAAGGACATGGCTCCTCACCAGAAGGGCTTCTCCATGTGACTATCTCCTGAGCTCTGGTGACCACTACCTCCCTTTGCCCTTGAGCCTCACTGTTTCTAGCTCCGTCCCAATCCCTCGTGATTTCCCTTGACACGCCCTGAAGATCGGGTCATCACTGACTAAACAGTTCACTGACAGTATTAGGATCTAGGTGCTCAGTTAGATGCTGGTTACTGTCAGTCACCGCGGAGCTAAATGGCTGTGCACTTACATCTTGTTTTTCTCTTAGATCCTAGAGTTGAAGACTGGCTCCTCATGTCCTCACCTCTGCCACAAGCCATCATCCTAGGATTCTATGTCTATTTTGTCACGTTCCTGGGACCAAAGCTCATGGAGAATCGAAAGCCTTTTGAACTCAAGAAAGCTATGATAACGTACAATTTTTCCATAGTACTCTTTTCTGTGTATATGTGTTATGAGGCAAGTATCTTCCGTATTCCTAATGGGAGAATTTTACCTGAGTCTTTATGCTCGTCTGTCATGATGTTTCTTGATATGACTTTAAGGGTAACTCTCCAAGATTTAAGAAATTTCAGAAACTTAGCTCGCTAGAGCAGATATTTGCACCCCTCCCCAAAAATATTGTTTTCTATAGACCAGATATTGAACTCCTTAAAGGATCTCGGTATAGTCTACCTCGCAGATAGTGAGAATTACATTAATTCCAGGGACTCACACACAGTTAGCCATAAAAGATGATTGAATCCATAAATATTCAACTTTAAGGAAACTCATAGTTGGAGAAATTAGATACACACAAGACAGTGTATTGCCTGGAAAACTCCATGGAAAGAGGAGCCTGGCAGGCTACAGTCCATGGGGTCACAAAACAAGTTGGACACAACTTAGTGACTAAACAACAACAACAAAGATAGTGTGGCTGCCAAGTGGAGGACTGATATTTGAGTGCAGGTCTGTCTGACATCAGAGCTCATTCTGACTCTAATGAGTTGTCATCATCATGGTAGGGATTTGGGGTTCAGAATGTATACACATGATGACCTGTTAGGCAGTAGACTGTTTTGGTTTAGCTGGGTTTTGTGGGGAACAGAGAACTCAGACTTGTACAAGGCAGTAGGTGAGGGAAGCTGTCCCTTAACTGTCAATAAGAGAGGTGGAGAATTTCCAGGACCAAAAACAGACTCCTTAACTGTCAATAAGAGGTGGAGAATTTCCAGGACCACAAACAGACTCATGAATTCTCTCTGTCTCCCTTCTGCTGATTATAGATCTCAGCCACGCTCCCTTCTCTGCTTTTCTGGGATTCCTTGCTTCTCTTTCAATGCTGGCTGGCTTCCTCATCTTCTGCTCCTTATCCACTTCCTTGCAGCACAGCCCGTGCTTCCGCATTACCAGGACCCGGGAGGACCTAGCATGGCCTCTCCAGCCTCTCCAGACATCATGGCCTCTGCACACACATCTCTCCAGCCTGATTCTTGCTGTGGATTCACCTGACTAGCTCACCTTAAATCTGCTCTGGCATCATTTCTCACAGGCCTTCCTGAAATCCAAACTTACTTTGCTGCCTTCTACTTTATTTCCAGAATTAACTCGCAGGTCACCTTACTGTCCTTTCTAGAGCATAAGCAACTGAAAGGGAGGGAGTAATGGAATAGAGCTGGGGGCTGGGGGGCCAGAAAAATACATGCTTTTGGCGAGTTATCAGAGATAGAATATAACCTACTATAGGACAGACCCAGAAGTACCAAGGACAGACTTGGAAGCCAGGAGACCAGGGACTAGTTAGTCCCAGTTACACTACTAACCAGCTACCTGATTTTGAACTAATCATTCAACTTCTGTGGGCCTCAGTTCTTTCATTATATAGAGTCAGGATTGACCTTGTCTCTCAGATCCCTTTATACCCTGGTATCTAATTGTGTCATTGAATGTGGTGTCTCCAAATATATCTCTCTGGAAGGAATCCAATTATTACCAGTAAGTTTTGGTTTCAGCTTTAGAAATTATAACATAAAAGGTCTGAGAATGTCTGAATCTGAGAGTTTCTATCCCCTGTTAACCAGTAATACCTGAGTAACTTATATGCCAGTTTGGAGATTTATTATCTACCAAATAGAAATGGTTACTCTTCCTTTGTGAAAGCCTAAAATATAGCTATATATGTCAAAAGCTCTGCAGACTTTTGGAATGTTCTTAAACTTAATATCAGGAAAGCGTTGAGTTCTGCTTTCTGTTTAATCGAAGGCTTCTGACAGCTGAGCAGTGTGTCCGTTCCAGGTCACATGCACACACGTGGTTTACTGGGTGGAGCACAGTTGCTTTTGGTCTACATCCTCCACTAAGGATGTTAGGGCAAACATGGACAAGGTGAAAGGAGGTACATCAGACTAAAGGAACCCACAGGCCTCATTTTATAGTGATGGCTTGAATGTGCTGGTTACTTGGCAAAAGTCGAGTAATAAAGAGAGACCAGCAACGGCCCCACTGATGGTCACATCACAGAGCTTCTCCTATTCATCGCAGTGCTTGTTTGGAGTAGCGAATCAGTCAACCTCATCTAAATGGAGTTAGCATGTTACCTCAATCAGTCAGAAGTGAGTCTGAGTATGAGAGTATGAAGACCCTCACTGACAGATCAGGACTTTGTAAAACAGATTTAACTATTTCTGTACTTCATTCCTTTGTTCCTTCCTTTGAGAAAATTTATTGACTTGCCTTTGTAAGATATTTTTCTCATCCATGAAATATGTCTTTATGCTTTTCTGAATCTTAATTTTTAAGATTTCATAATTTACCAAGTTGATGGTGTTGATATTACAAGTCAAGCTAGGAACTAGTTATCAAAAAAAGGATGGTGTTTTTAAATACTATGATCTAAGTGGTTTTTCTTTCTCCTTCATTTCTTTTCACCATTAAAATGTCATTCTGATTATGCCTCCTAAACTTTTGCCTATAGAAGTTAACTTACTGTAAAGTTGTCATTTTAGCTTTAATAGTAATTAAAAGTATAGACTTGAAATGTAATGGAATAGAAAATGGTATAATCCTTATGCTGGGAAGGAAGACATTTTTCTTAGGGAAGATGCTGGCTTTTGTGAGAACAGGATGCCAGAGAAGAAACTGGTCATATTATCAGAGCCCTAACTTAAGCCAACCATTTAATATAGATATTAATTTAAAATTAGAGCCCTTAGCTTTTCATTTTCAGATACTGTTTTAAAAGGAGATCTTCCTACCACTAGATGGAAAGAATATCAATGTAATCTTTGAATTATGGTCCAGACTTAACAATAGGCCCTTTCTTCTCACCCCTGGCCTAAAGTCACTTCGTGGGTGTGTTGGAATTAAGCCTTGCCAGACTGTATTCTCTTGTTAATATTTTTGTCTCTTACTTATTATGTGAATTCAAAGCAAAACTAATATGTGAGTCTTGTGTTTGGTCTATCTTGATTTAAAAGCCGTGGACTATCACTTCCTATTACACCCACTAACAGACAAGAAAAATCTAGTTGTTGTAGACATTGGATGAGTACATTGAGAAGGTTTGTTTGTTCATTTATTTGTTGACCAATTGCAAAGATTTGAAATGATCAGAAAAGGCTGATTTCAGACTCAGTCACCCCTTTGAGAACACACAAACACATGCACAGGCATTTAGAGATGTACATAAATAAAGTCAGATACTTACCAATATTTACTGTTTAAACAAAACATTCCTGGTATTTTGTTCTCCAGTTTATTAGAATAATCATTCCAAGAAATACCGTTTTAATTAGCACACAGTTGATATGAATGTGACTCTACAACCTTTAAAATGCTTGATGCTTTGATATGAAGTGAGTTCCTGGTTTGTAATTGATCTAGTCCACCTTTCCCTCCGCACTGACTGCTGAATTAGCTGAAAATGTAATGAAGAGACACGGTCGAAACTACCTTTGTTGTAGTTGTTGAGCAAGTACTTTTCTTCTATAATATGCATGTGCTCTCTTACAGTTTATAATGTCTGGCTGGGGTACAGGCTATTCGTTTCGATGTGATATTGTTGACTATTCACAGTCACCTACAGCACTGAGAGTAAGTTTCTTTTCAGAAAAAAACTTGTAACTCTAAATTAGTGTTAAAACTTTGTGGACTCTATTTTTAAATACTGAATGTGAAATCAGAAGGAGTAAATGACTCAATTATCACATATGTGTTGCGTGTAAAAAGCTAAAAATTACAAGAAAAAAATCAAATTCAGGTGTGGGGTTTTCTGTAAAATGCAAATTGGTGCTTTTCTTTTTGAATTTCTTGGATTCAAAAGTAAATGTGTACCCAGTTCCTCAAAAATGGAATTACCATATGATTCAACAATTATACTTCTGGGTGTATACCTAGAAGAATTGAAAGCGAGGATTCAAATGACACATATACGTGTGTGAAATAGGTAACTAGTGGGAAGTTGTTGTATAGCGCAGGGAGCTCAGCTAGGTACTCTGTGAAGCCCCAGATGGCTGGGATGAGGGTGTGGTGAGAGGGAGGTCCAAGAGAGAAAAGATACACATTTACACATATAGCTGACCTATTTTATTGTACAGCAGAAACTAACACAACATTGTGAAGCAATTATACTCCAATTAAAAAAAAAGATATTTGTACACCAGCGTTCACAGCATTCTTCACATTAGCTAAAAGACAGAAGTCAGCACACATGTCCATCAACAGATGAATGGATAAACAGTGGTATATACATACAATGAAATATTTTTCAGCCTTAGCAGGAAGGAAATTCTGACACCTGATACAATGTGATTGAGCCTTGAGGACATTATGCTAAGTGAAAAAATCTAGGCACAAAGGGACAAAGAAATACTGTATGATTCTGTTTTATGAGGTATACAGAGTAGTCAAATTCAGAAACAGGAAGTAAAATGGTAGTTGTCGGTGGCTGGATTCCCAGGTGGGGACTTATTGTTTAATGGGTACAGAGTCAGTCCTGTAAGAGGAAGAGCTTTATGGATAGTTGTACAAGAATGTGAAGGTACTTAATGCCACCAAACTATACACTTTAAAATGGTTAAGATGGTAAATTTTATATAATGTAAATTTTGCCAAAATTAGAAAATATAAAGTTCTTTCCCATGTTAAAAAAATAATAAATTCCTTTCTATGTGTATTTCTCCAGATGGTACGCACCTGCTGGCTTTATTACTTCTCCAAATTTATTGAGCTATTAGATACTGTAAGTATATTGTCACCACATTTGGTAAATGTTTGATGTTTCAATGAAAGTGATAAACTGTGAGCATTCAGTTGTCTGATAACTTTGGTTATCTCTCTTCCTCAGGCAGACTCCTATTATCTATTATTTTTTATTATCATTTTAGAGAATAGATAGTATAAACTTATTTTTCAGTCTTTTGCAAATGCCAAAAGATTTTTTTGTGTATCTACCATCTGGTTAAGATAAAAATGTAA
Organism: Capricornis sumatraensis; assembly: GCF_032405125.1. Lineage (NCBI taxonomy): Eukaryota > Metazoa > Chordata > Mammalia > Artiodactyla > Bovidae > Capricornis > Capricornis sumatraensis. The sequence goes on from NC_091086.1 coordinate 25,358,739, forward strand.
CTGTCACATATACTATAAAACTGAGCATCTTTATCTAGATGGATGATGGTTTTTCTGTGAAGTGAGTTCAGGAAACAAAGAACAGAGAATATGTTACTTCTGATTCTTTATATCAAAGCAGTGTGTCATCCATACTCCTTTAAGAGGACAAATTCATAAAGTCACACTAGAATGTTGTTATCTCTGGGATATCAGTAATTTTGGTAATATCAAAACTATTTCCAGCTGCCTTTCTGAAGTCTGTCTTATTGGGTCTTCTCCCTTCCTGAGGATCAACTCTGAGTGGCTCCTGCAGAAAGCAAGTGCCATGGATTAGGATCCATGATGAGAGGAGAAAACCTTGTACCTTTGTTTCCAGAAACAACAGAAGGCTGGCTATTATTGTATGTTTGTGGCATGTGGACCTTATTTATCTGGAATCCATTCTGGCCTAAGACTGCCAAGTGTGTTTTCTTCAGAATATATTCTGCTACATTTCTAGTAGCAAATCTAAACATGCTTTACCTTCTCAGCTGGCTACACATAATGTTAGAATTAATGATGTGTGTGTTAGTCGCTCAGTTGTGTCCAGCTCTTTGCGACCTCATGGACTGTAGTTCAGCAGGCTCCTCTGTTCATGGAATTCTCCAGGCAGGAATACTGGAGTGGGTTACCAGGGGATCTTCCCCACCCAGGAATCAAACCCTGTTTCCCCCATTGCAGGCAGATTCTTTACTGTTTGAGCCACCAGGGAAGCTCTGAATTATTGATAGAAAGGAGAACTTAGTAAGCATAGAATCCAGGGGTTCTCAAATTTTAGCATGCATTAGAATCACCTAGCTGGGCTTCACAGGTAGTCCTAGTAGTAAAGAATCCACCTGCCAATGCAGGAGATCAGAGATGTGGGTTTTGATCCCTGGGTGGAGAGGATCCTCTGGAGGAGGGAATGGCAACCCACTTCAGTATTCTTGCCTGGTAAATTCCATAGACGGAGAAGCCCGGTGGGCTACAATCCGTGGGATTGCAAAGAGTCAGACACGACTGCGCGTGTATTCACGCATGGAATCACCTGGAGAACTCATTAAAAACACAAATGCTTCAACCCCACCCTCAGAATTTCTGATTCAGTGGGTCTTAGATGGAGCTTAAGAGTTTGCATTTCTATCAAGTTCTCAAGTGAAGTTATTGCTGTTGGTCCAGGGTCCACAATTTAAGAACCCCCGCCGTAGTCCACTGGTTCTCAACCCTATGGCACTATAGAGCTAATTGCCTTAGAAAACAAAGAGCTGGGCCCCACCCCTAGAGATTTGGTGTCAGGATGGTCTGGAGTTAGAGACCAGGCATGGTTATTTAAAAACAAAAGACAAACCTTCTTGGACATTGTAATATGCAGACAGGGTTGAGAACCATTGATCTGGCCCAGAGCACTCCAGAAAGTTAAAGGGCTTACCCAGAGAAATGCCACTACTGACGGGGACTAGGACCCCAGATCTGTTGCACTGTGTTGCCTTCCTCCCTGTGCATAAGCAAATGAGTTTTGACCTCATTGTTCCTGCTTTGCATGTTCTCAGTTTCAGCTTCCATAGGAAACTGTTGCTTCTCTGTGTCCTTCCCTGAACCACATTTCTCAAATACTCTTAGGGATGCTTTTGTTTCTGCCAGTCTGTTTAGTCCTGTACTTAGCTCTGGTTTTGAATATTTTTGAACATTAAATTCTGCTTTTGAATATTTTTTTTTTTAGAAAAAAACTCCCGTCCCCTTGCCCCCAGCTTTCTTAGTCTACCTCTTTGTTTATTATAGAAATTATAGAGTTTCTGACTAGATACGTTCAATCTGGATGAGGGCTTTGACACCCTTCTCACTTTTCCTAAGCTGCTTTGCTTTCGTTTGTTTCCACCTTACTTCCCTAGTTAATTCTTCAAGTATTTCCCTCTTCATCTTTCTTTAATAGTAATTTGCTAACTTCTGATTTGCTGCAAGTCTTCTTTCAATTTGCTTGACCCTTTATCTAAATTGGTAGAATATGTCAGGGAGCAGTGTAGAATTTCAGTCCTAAGACTTCAAAGTCTGTTTGTCCATATATTTCAAAGTCTGCATGGGTGGTTTTTTGTTTTTTGTTTTTTTTTTAATTTGAACCAGTAACATTTTTTCAATAATTTTTGGTCATATCCTTCACTTTATATCTTTGATTTTTAAACATGGCATTCAGTATCTTTTCACCTTTTTATTGATTCTTCCGTGACTAGGCATCACACTTAAGTTCCCTCATACTAATTATCTTTTGAGCTGCCTCTTAGAGAATCAGCTCCTTCTATAGATTCTATAAAGCAACTCTTTCAAAGCACATTACAATATGGAATAGTAATAGTTTGCACTTGGCCGATATTTTTGTAACATTAGAAAATTATTGCATGATTTTATATGAACTTGATTTTCTTTAAACTATTTCAGATCTTTTTTATTCTGCGTAAGAAAAATAGTCAAGTGACTTTCCTGCATGTCTTCCATCATACCATCATGCCATGGACCTGGTGGTTTGGAGTCAAATTTGCTGCAGGTAGCCAAGGGAGAGTTGGGATTATGTGCTATAATTGGTTACATTTCTGTATGCTCTAAGCATAAATTCTATCTTTAAGTGTGATGTAAAAGAATCCTAAAACATCAAAGAATCACTTTGATCAGCCTTCTGACTTTCATTAATTACCTGAAACATAAACACAGGACTCCTAACTAGATCTTCCGCCACTCCTCACTACTCTTTAATATGAATGACCTTTGGGTATAGTCTTCTCTTCATCCTTTAGTTGTTTTGCTTGGATTTTATTCTTTTCTGATATAATTCTATAAATATTTTAAAATAAGGAATAAATGATAAAATGGTAAAATCCTTGATTTTCTAGAAATATAGTTAGATAACTGTTGCTTATATGTTTCCAGGAAGTTTGAATGCTTATCTCAAGTTCCATGTCTTCTTTGCTTTCAAATTTCCAAAAGCTGATACACCAACTCTTTAAAGATGTGTCAGACTACAACTGTCCCGCCTCCCCAAACATCCTACCGTATTAAAGGATGCTTGGATTGTTTTTTAAGGTCACAAATAGTTTAACTCAAAAGCTTGGCAAACAGATTCTTTAGTTGGTTTTGATTTTAGGCTTCTGAACATCTTGCATATGAGAGAACAGGAAGGTAAGTAATTTTACCTAATTTATCATAAAGTTTTAAAGAAGTGATATCCTCAAGGTTATAGTCTTATTAGCAAAAGTTGTCTGGGCGGGGGTGGGGGGGGTGGGGGGGGATTTATTTGTTCTACTTTCTTCAATTTAAGAAGTCTTCCTGTAGGCTTGCAGCCCATTCCAGGCAAAGCTTTAACATTTCTATGGACAGCTCACCTCTATTGGGCATTCTGACTTTGTAAGACTAAAGGAAAGAAAAACTACAATTGAGGAACTCTTGTTTGAGTTTTAGACTCTCTAGACATGGGGAGGGGATGGGGGTGGAAATCTGCATGTCTCAGAGCATGAAGGGACATAGATAAGCGAGTGGCTAGAATAATAGGGGAGCTGGAAGGGCTGGCCCTACTTTGGCCCAAGGGCATCAGATTTTCCAGTATGTAAAGTAGCTCTTTGCCAAAAATTGGCATTTATCTGTTGAAGATTTTTTTGAAAGGAAATACAGTTGTTATAATGTATATATGTGAATTTAAAAATTTAACTCACATTATAACAAGATGGTCTCATCTGTGTCCATTTCACAAATCGAAGACAGTTATTTTATTTAATCTCCATTATTTTACTTTGCTTTCCATGGTTTTATTTTCTCTTGCACCTATATTGCACCTCTCAGTTCTTTTTACAGTGATATTTCTCAACACTATTTCTTTTGGTGGAAATTAGAAAATACCTAAACATCCAGTAATCGAATGGTTGTGATGTCTTGTGTTGATAATTGTGAAATGCAAATGATTTTGAGAGACATATAGCTCCAACTCCTGTTAAGCAGCTTGGCTCCTAAATTTATCAGAAATAGATGACTATTCTTACTATTCTATTTTTAAAGTATGCTAGACAAGGTGTTTTCACACTCTTCAGTTCAGTTCAGTTCAGTCGCTCAGTCGTGTCCGACTCTTTGTGACCCCATGAATTGCAGCACGCCAGGCCTCCTTGTCCATCACCAACTCCTGGAGTTTACCCAAACTCATGTGCATCGAGTTGGTGATGCCATCCAGCCATCTCATCCTCTATCGTCCCCTTCTCCTCCTGCCCTCAATCCCTCCCAGCATCAGAGTCTTTTGCAATGAGTCAACTCTTTGCATGAGGTGGCCAAAGTATTGGAGTTTCAGCCTCAGCATCAGTCCTTCCAATGAACACCCAGGACTGGTCTCCTTTAAGATGGACTGGTTGGATCTCCTTGCAGTCCAAGGGACTCTCAAGAGTCTTCTCCAACACCACAGTTCAAAAGCATCAATTCTTCAGCGCTCAGCTTTCTTCACAGTCCAACTCTCACATCCGTACATGACCACTGGAAAAACCATAGCCTTGACTAGATGGACCTTTGTTGGCAAAGTAATGTCTCTGCTTTTTAATATGCTACCTAGGTTGGTCATAACTTTTCTTCCAAGGAGTAAGCATCTTTTAATTTCATGGCTGCAATCACAGAACTTATTTATTCAAATATCTTTCAAAAGACCAGATTATTCTATTCCAACACTGAAGAATAAATATAAATTAAAAATAAATAGGAAGACAGTACCCCCAAGTACAGTGATTAAGAGATATTGACACAAGGGATCTCCCTTTCCTTCTTTATCCCTCTCTGCATTTTCTAAATTTTCTTGTTTGAATATCTGTTGATTCTGTTGTGGACTAGCAAACACTTGAACAGCATACCTGACATCTGTTCTGTGACAAATACAGCAACAAGAGCAAGGGTGTTTCCAGAAATGTGGTGTGGTGTTGGCTTTCATTCCTAGAATAAAACTGTCCAGCTTTATCTGTCCTTTCAAAAACCAGAGCACAGCTGATCTCTATCTAGTATTTAATTTCCTGTTTGCCTATTGTACTCCTCCCTGGGATAATAGCAATCCAGCTTTTCTTTTGAACGTGATGAAAATATTTCTGTGGCAGGTTTTTATATTAATTATGTATATACTCCCTTTCAGAGATATGGAGAATTGTGATAATTACCCAGGGGGTTTCTTTATATTTTTTCCAAACCAAAGAAGTAAAATGTGATGGTACTAATTATAATTCATTCTTTGCAGAACTATTGTAAGGAAGAAAGCAAGCTTACAAAGTACTTTATAAGAAAAGTCTTCCAAAGGAGATATGAAAAGTATTACTAATTAAAATGTGATTGTCCTGTGAACAAACATTAAAGTAACTCATTAGAAAACAATCACTACTAGAGAAAATAAGCAAGCTAATGTGATTTGATAGCTTATTTTAATCGGTAACCCTAACTGTAAACTCTCTCAGCTACACTACTGCCGTGTTAAATTCCTGTATTCCATAGGAGCCTCATTTTAGGACATTCAAATGGTGAAAGTTTCTGAATGGAAAATAGAATTCTTCTACCAAAAAATGGAAGAGGTGTCTTAGTGAAAAAGGCTCGGTCTGATTCATTATCAAGCATGAAATAGATTTCCTGTGTATCTGTAATTGTAAGACAATGGATTTGAGAGGTAGCTGGCTTGTCCCCATTTAAGTAGCTTAACTCATAAACTATTCTATTTTTAAATTACCCTAGAAAAGGTGTTTTTACACCACACTAATTTATTTATTTATGTTTCTTTTGGGAGAAAGACTAATCTAAATGTAAATAATAGAAGCTGGGAGTTTGTTAATAAGTTTCATTAGTTCAGTTTCTTCTTACTTGAAATTTGTGCTAATGAAAGGATTAGCTGAAATTTGATTTATTCTATTCAGGAGAGAAAAGTTTATGAAATATAGTATAGCATGAAAAAGACTTTTTTCATATTTAAATATGAAATTTTTTAATATTTATTTTAAAACTACTTAATTACTTTTAAGAGTTTTATTTATATTTAAAACAGGTTATTTTAAGGAGTACTTTGGCAATGGTAACATTTAGAAGTATCTAGCATTGTTGCTATTACGGATGATTTGTTTTAAAGTAATTATTTCTGCTGTGAAGCAGTTTTTATGACATTTGTCCTTAGAAGATTGTAGTCAAAGTAATAAATTTCAGTTTTGCTTTAAACTTTCTATAAATCACAGTGTTCATGAATTCAGTCCTTTGTCTAATGTAATTAGGCAAATTTGTGAGATTTTGTTTTATTTCTGAAATCAAAGAATATGAGAGTAAATAAAATAGAATGTCAACATTACTAAGCTGAATCAGGCTCTATGTAAAGAGTGAAGGTTCTTCTAACTTGTTCATCTTAGGAAAGAAACCCTGGGGAAGAGTTTTGTTTTTTTTTCCCCACCACCTACTAATCACTTCGTTTTCCCTTTCCACTGTACTACTGATTCAGTTAGGGCTTCCCTGCTGGCTCAGCTGGTAGAGAATCTGCCTGCAGTGTGAGAGACCTGGGTTTGATCCCTGGATTGGGAAGATGCCCTAGAGAAGGGAAAGGCTACCCACTCTAGTATTCTGGGCTAGAGAATTCCATGGACTGTATAGTCCATGGAGTCGCGAAGAGTCAGACATGACTGAGTGACTTTCACTTCATTTCACTGATTCAGTTAAAGACAATTCAAAGAATCTTGGCTTATATTTACTCCAGGGTCTTCTATCCTAAATCGAAGGTGATCAGTGGGAGATGTGGTAGGATTAGAAGAGGAAACCAAGATAGGAAGTCACAATTAATAATAGTCAAATGAAAACAGCATCAGATGGTTTAACAATTAATAAACATTTATTTTGGAAAAACAATGATTGATTAAAACAAACTTAACATAGCTTACTTATGAAAGCCAGTGGTTCTACTGCCAAAATTTTGTGGCACTAAAAGTATTGAAAACTATTAAGAGTGAAAAAAAGTTAATTTGATTTTACACAATAATATGTAAGAAATGTATATATAGATTCTTAGTGGCTTAATTTGTAATAACTCAAATTGGAAACAACTCAAACATCTTTTGATTGGAGGGTGGATAAATGCATTGTGATGAATTCGTATCAGGTAATACTATACAGCAATAAAAAGACAATCTATGTGGATGCATCTTAAAAACAGTATGTTGATTAAAAGAAGATAGCCACAAAGAATACATCCTGTATGAATTCTAAATTAATTAACTAAATTAATTCTAAATTAATTAACAATTAATGCTATTTATATGAAGTTTGTAATAGGCAAAACTAACAGTTGATGATGGAAGTCAGAATAAAAGTTACATTGGAAGGAGTATATTCATTAGAAGGGGCACATGGGGACTTTATGTGGCATTGGAAATGTCTTAAATCTTGAATTTGGTGGTGGTAACATGTTTAAAAAATCATCAAGTTGTACACTTAAGATTAGTGTACTTTGTGGCTTTATATGTGTTAATTCTTACTAAAAATGAATTTGATTACTATTATTTAGCAATATATTATATTTAAAAGGTAATTCCACTTAATTTGTTAAGGTAAGTCCAAATCACAGGAAAATCTTAATGTTAAGATAGAATAAATGAAGACATGCTAATTTATTTTCCAAGATTTTATTTTATATTTTACAAAATGGATATAGTATCCAGCTTCCTCTAATTTTATAGATGTTTAATAATAATGATATTTCATGTTTATTTTTCTTCCCACTAAAATTAAAGAAATATACTAAAAGTTCAGACCAAAATATATCTCATCTTAAGGAACAGTACCCCTATTTTATGGTTTTTTTTTCCAGGTGGTTTGGGAACATTCCACGCCTTTTTAAACACAGCTGTACATGTAGTCATGTATTCCTACTATGGACTGTGTGCACTGGGACCAGGCTACCAGAAGTATTTGTGGTGGAAAAAATATTTGACATCATTACAACTTGTGAGTAGTTAATTTTCTTTAAAAGCAGATATGAAACTAAACTGGGAGTCACTTGACTTCATTATGAATGAGGATATTAACGAAAGAGCAAAATTTATAAAACATAGGAATATAAATTGTCTGGCCTCTAAGGCATCCCAGGGGCACAGTGGTAAGGAGTCCACCTGCCAGTGCAGAAGATTCAAGAGACCTGGGTTCCGTCCCTGAGCAGGGAAGATCCCCTGGAGTAGGAAATGGCAACCCACTCCAGTATTCTTGCCTGGAAAATCCCATGGACAGAGGAGCCCGGCAGGCTACAGTCCATGGGGTCGCGGAGTCAGACATGACTGAGCACACACACATGCGTGGCATACCATCATTCTTTATATCTTCTGTGAACTTTTGTCCGGAACTTTATTGAAAACAAAGTATATTTGGTAGCCAAGAGGCTCAGACAATTAAACTAGCATGTATATCTTTATACCATCTTTATAGTATTTTATGCGTTTATATGAGAAGGAAATGGTAACCCACTGCAATATTCTTGCCTGGAGAATTCCATGGACAGAGGATCCTGGCAGATTACAGTTCGCAGGGTTGCAAAGAGTTGGACACAACTGAGCAACTAACACATACACAACATGCATTTATATAAAATAAATATATTTATGATCAAAATAATCTCAAAATTATGTGAACCTCATTAGATGTAATATTAAATTAAAAGTTAGAAATTCCATATGCTAGATCTAAATGACCTTGAGGGAATGTAGCTTTCAGAGAATTATGAGCCTTCCTGTGTGCCTGCCTGCCTAGTCCTAACATTTATAAGTTTATCTTTCCTCCAGTTAGTAAAAGCACTGTGGGGAATTAAAGCTGTAGAGTGGTGCTGTAAAATACATATTGACAAAAGTGACAGCACCCTAAACAACCAAATGTAAGGAACTTATTTTAATTCCTGCTTGGAAATATTACAAAGTTCTGAAAATTATTCACAAGTCCTTTCTTTTTAAGCATTTTATATACATGGAAAGTAACATATGTTTATTGTAGAGAAATTAGAACGTCTATACTGCATATAGAATTTGTCTTAGGCTTTTTTTTTTTTCACTTAACATACTCTTAAGTGTTGTAAAAACTTTTGAATAATATGGAAAAAATACTTATATAGGAAAAATACATGCTGTTCATTATTTTTTCAAATGTGTTGACAATATTTACACAAACACACCTGCATAGAATGCTGAGAATGCTGCTTTGACTTTCATTTTCTCATCTGCAAAATGAGAGGAATAATTGTGGATACCACACAGAAATGTCTTAAAAGTTCCTTGAGATAATGCAAGGAAAGTTGATGATGATAATAATAAGAATGATGTAAAAATCTTAACTATGGTTAGAATAGATTGTGGGTAATCATTATTTATTTTTATGTGTAGATTTTTACTTTTCCAAAATTTCCACAGAACACGTGTTACCTTTTTAGTCATTAGAAAAAAGATATCCAAAAAATCTGGACATTAGCCCAGAACATGTAATATGTTCTTTTAAGACTGTGCAGAACGTTTTGGAACACAGAGCCCTTGGGCATGTAAGGGGGGTCACCAATGCTCTCTTACTGCTTGAAAATTCTCTGCTGTAGTTGGCAGATAGGATATATTTTTGCCTATGACAGTGGAGGATTGCTGGCATAATTAGAATGTTTTTATTCCCCTCCCTACCCCATCCTCAACTGAAATGTCCAGGTTAACAGCAGGACGGAATATTTGAAATGAAGCCGTCATAGAAAAGTTAGGCCATAAGGTAGTGGTCCTGAGTGTATTTCTTCAGACAAGACCTCAAGTTGAGACTGATGGTTCTCTGAGATTAAGCGCTGCTGCACCGTGCTGCATGTGTGCGTGCTCACTTGCTCGGTTGTGTCGGACCCTTTACGACCCCATGGACTGCAGCTGTACAGCTCCAGGGAATTTTCATAGCACTCCCTGGAGTTGTGTGCTTTGGCACCACTGAACAATGGTTCCAAATTCCCATCTGCATTTTGACATTGTTCCACCTATTCTCACTCCCATGGAGGCTAGATTGAAAGATAAAATTCCCTGTTCAACAGTAGCCTAGATGCAGTTGGAGAGTGTTTAAATATAAGCAGACAAAGAATGCGTTAAATAATTGCTCCATTGTGACTCTTGGTGGCTTAACAGTACTTTTCATTCTTCCATCTGTTAGATCCAGTTTGTTCTTACCACCATCCACATCGGCCAGTTCTTTTTCATGGAAGATTGCAAGTACCAGTTTCCAATCTTTGTGTACATCATTATGAGTTACGGCTGCATCTTCCTGGTGCTCTTTCTCCATTTTTGGTACCGTGCTTACACCCAAGGTCAGAGGCTACCCAAAACTGTGAAACATGGAATCTGCAAAAACAAAGATCACTAAAGTTCAAGTACAACATGTCTATGAAAAAGATTGATATCTTGTCTTCCTTGACAATCAAGAGATATTTCCATGTGCAGTGCATTTTGTATATTTTTCAAAACCAAGAGCTTGTATTTTTATGATAAGTTATTGGGGTTGCTGGTATTTGAGAGCCCAAAGCTCCCAGAGAACAGTCTTCTGATAATTAGAGCCTAAAGCAGCCAGTTTTTCAGCTGCTTTTAAACCTAAAGATCTTATTTAACACATTTTTTAGATTGAAAGAAGGATGTGAAACAGTACAGTAGTCTTCAAAGAAACCCAGTATACATGAAAAATATCATTTGATATTTTGAGCATGGGCAGAGATCCATGCAGTACAGAAGATTCCTTCTGCAGGGTCTGAAAACCTTTAACTATGGGGCTTTGGCTTTGTTGCTTGTTGACTATATTCAGAAGACACTGTGTTTACTCTAAACTTAAATTCCCATTCTAAAGAGCTAACGTGGTTTTTGATAAGTTATCATTTAAAATCACTAAGTCATTTTTAATGAATCTCTTAAATAGCCGGCACCGGTTTTGCTTGTAGACTTCCTCCCAACAATTTTGCTTGGTAAACTGTTTAAAGGTAACAATCTTTTAGGTTAGCACATTGATGCACTTGAAACTAAGGTGGAGTTAATATTTTGAAAATAAGGTGATTTGTTCTGATGGCTTAATGAACACTTTACTGTTACTCTTTTGCACTGAACTTTGCATATTTCTGGGAAGAGGTGAATTTGTCTAAGGAAAAAGTAAATAGTTGTCTGTAGTATTGATGTAATGTCACTTTCTCATATGATCATGGTTTAAAGGATTATCTTGGTTAAATATATATTGGTTAGATGTGTAAATGCTCATATCATTAGCACACATTAAATGATTTTATACATAGTTTTCCAGGGGTGGGTGAAGAGTGGCTTGTGAAGCAACTGGTGGCACAGAGACTCTCCAGGGAAGACTTGGTGATGGGGTCTCTCATAAAGAGAGCGAGGGAGAGAGACTGTGTAACAGTTATTGTTATAGATTCACTGAATAGAAAAATATTTTCCAGAACTATGAATTAATTAACAGCCTAGAATTCTTTTTTTTCATATTTATGAACTATATAATGAAGGACTGCAATGCATTTTGCATAGCTTTCATTTCTTTAAAATTGCTGCTTTCTAAAATTCTCTTGTTTTCACATTTTGTTGGGGAACCCAACTACTGATCAGTAGAGTTTCACCCAAGAAATAGCAATAGTTGGACATTTCTGAATTTTTCCATATTGCTTTTTTACTTGTTATACTTGATCTTGAAGGGTTGCTTATGCTTGTGTCACTGCAAGCAATCGGTACCCAGTCATTGTGTAACACATAATGATACTTATTGTACAACAAAGCCTGAGTTTCTACCACTCTAAACCCCTAGAATTAGGTGTCTCCCTCCTAATCCATTCATCTATACCATGGCCTTTTCTCTTCACATTCAGTAGGTTCATAAGGTTATTTATTTGTCTTCAGTGATTTCACTTTCTTACAGTATGAAATGATGAAGGTTGATAAAAGGAGAGATTACATTTAAAAAAATAATAATAAAGAACAGGAAAGCAAAGGTAAAAGAAACAGCAGCTCTAATTTATTTCTCTATGAGAGTCTTCGGTCTCCTTAAGTGTTTTCCTGTCTTGGCTCTTGAAATCCAGCCTAAGCTCAAGTGAAGAGGTATGGTAGATGCTGTTACACATATGCACAGTTCCCAAAGACCCCAGTATGGTAAAGACCAAAAGGAAGCAAAACCAAAAGAAGATAAAACAGGAGAGCTGGGTTCGATCCCTGGCTTGGGAAGATCCCCTGGAGAAGGGAATGGCAATCCACTCCAGTATTCTTGCCTGGAGAATGCCATGGACAGAGAAGAGGCTGGTGGGCTACAATCGATGGGGTTGCAAAGAGTCGGACACAACCGAACGACTTTCACTCACTTGGTATCTTTGCATACTTTCTGCCTTGTACTGTACAACCTCCCTGATCTTCGGTAGCCTTTAAAATGATTGAGGTGCCTATGAACTAATAGCAACATGTGACGGAATCACACTCTACACTGTATGAATAGGAGTAGAGAGCTAGAATGTTACATGAAAAATCACAGCTGGCAGAGGCAACCTCCATATGAATGAACATCAGCAGATCAGAGTGCCACTGGATGCAGGACTGGGTGGGTGTTGTTTTCTTAAATGGCTCTGTGGGTCACATAAAGTTTCTGTTGGACTTTCATCCCGCTTTTCAAGACTTCCTTGCCTTTGGGTGTGCTTTGCTTACTTAACGAATAAAAAGGCCAGCTACAAAACCTGGCTTATGATACAAAGCTCTATGAATTCTTTAGAACCTATAGCTACATTATAAATAAATACAAATATAAAATTTTAAATATCTGTGGGACATTGCCTTTTTATAGTCTTAATTGAGCAGACTCCATTGTTGCATAAATTACAAGATTATGAAGTTGCATTTCTTCAATTACCCTTATTTCTGTTAACTACTTTAAAGACTGTGGAAAACTGTGGAAATTGTCAAAGTTTGGGTCTGATTTTCAGTGTGTGTATTATAATAATAAATTCGTGGTGTTGCATGTCTCTGTGTGTGTGTTTCATTTTGGAATCTTTTTTTTTTCATTTTGGAATCTTAACTACGTATGTTTGCATGGAAAGATGGTGTTTTAATCTGAATATTCATTTAATCAAATCATTTTACACACTTGTTGTACCCTTGCTGTGTTTAGAGCCCTGTGCTGAACATTGAAAGTGAAAGTGAAGTCACTCAGTTGTGTCCAACTCTTTGTGACCCCATGAACTATAGCCTACCAGGCTCCTCCATACATGGGATTTACCAGGCACGAGTACTGGAGTGGGTTGCCATCTCCTTCTCCATGGCATCTTTCTGATCCCGGGATTGAACCCAGGTCTCCCGCATTGTAGACAGACACTTTACTGTCTGAGCCACTGGGGAAGTCCTGGACATTAGAGTGTTACAAAATACAAAGATGCCTACCTACCACATGGGACTTTCCTGATGGACCGGTGGTTAAGACTCCACACTTCCACTGCATGGGGCACAGGTTCAGTCCTTGGTTGGGGAACTAAGATCCCACATGCTGCACAGCATAGCCTAAACAACAAAAATCAAAGATGCTTACCACGTAGTTGATACCCTCTGGAGCTTGCAGGCTGTCAGAGGAGATTGTGTTACAGGGAAGTATATGGTTAGTGTCATATGAGTAAAGGTCCTGACACTTAGTAGCAGGGAAGTCTCCATGAAGGTATGTAAATGTGGGTCATGTACAGATCAAAATGAGAAGTGGGTTAGTGGGAAATGAGTTTTAGGTAAAAAGAAATAACAAATCAAGGAGGTCCAGGGGTAGGAAAGTGTAGGAAAAGGCCAGCAGACCAAATTAGAGCAAGGCATCCTCAGATATGTAGATGACACCACCCTTATGGCAGAAAGTGAAGAACTAAAGAGCCTCTTGATGAAAGTGAAAGAGAAGAGTGAAAAAGTTGGCTTAAAACTCAACATTCACAAAACTAAGATCAAGGCATCTGGTCCCACCACTTCATGGCAAATAGGTGGGGAAACAGTGGAAATAGTGAGACACTTTATTTTTGGAGGGCTCCAAAGTCACTGCAGATGGTGACTGCAGCCATGAAATTAAAAGACACTTGCTGCTTGGAAGAAAAGTTATGACCAACCTAGACAGCATATTAAAAAGCAGAGACATTACTTTGCCAACAAAGGTCCGTCTAGTCAAAGCTATAGTTTTTCCAGTAGTCAGATATGGATGTGAGAGTTGGACTGTAAAGAAAGCTGAACACTGAAGAATTGATGCTTTTGAACTGTGGTGTTGGAGGAGACTCTTGAGAGTTCCTTAGATAGCAAGGAGATCCAACTAGTCCATCCTAAAGAAAATCAGACCTGAATATTCATTGGAAGGTCTGACGCTGAAGCTGAAACTCCAGTACTTTGGCCAACTGATGTGAAGAACTGACTCATTTAAGAAGACTCTGATGCTGGGAAAGATTGAAGGTGGAAGAAGAAGGGGACAACAAAGGTTGAGATGGTTGGATGGCATCACTGACTCAACGGACATGAGTTTGAATAAGCTCCAGGAGTTGGTGATAGAGAGGGAAGCCTGGCGTGCTGCAGTCCGTGTGGTCGCAAAGAGTCGGACATGAATGAGTGACTGAACTGAACTGAGTAACTGGTGAGAATATGAAATAGCATAAGCACAGAGAATAAAAGACCAGATTTGAGTGGGGAGGAAAAGATTAGTCCTTACCTAAGAAGTTAAGGATGCTTGGGTTATGATACTTCCAAGGGTTATGATACTTCCACTCCACAAGCTAAGTGTATTTTTGACTGGAGAGGAGATGAATGGGTGGGAGATGAGGACAGAAGTTTCTCTAGACATTTCTAGCAGATGCAGTCACAATGAAACAGGCTCACAACACGTCCTGTTATACCAGGCTGCCCCAGAAAAAAGACCAGAGGGCTCTTTCTTTTAGTGGCTAACTGGGTGTGGTCATGGCTTTCACTGACAGCTGTTATCAGGTCAGGCTGCACATGCATATATGATCCAATCAACAGCACCACCCTTACCATCTAAGTGAACACCTATATTCAAGCTGCAGCATTTTTTAAAATATATTTGCATATATATTTGTACTTTGCATATATTCTAAAGTCAGCAGGATTCAGTTCATTTAGGGAACAGCCTGGTTACTAAAGACAGAAGGTTTGATACAAGGTATTATTGGCTACAGGTGTCCAGGCCGCTCAAGGGGACATTCTGTGCCCAGGTTGCTCAAGGGGACTTACAACTTCAATAGGCCTGATGTATACATCTGACTACCTGAACGTGCAAGCCCTGGGTGCAGAGCTGCTGTCTTCTGTCTTAAAAGCTGAATGAACCTTTGTCAGCATGTCTTCCACTTGCTTTGCTTTATCTTGTTCATGAATCTGTTTCTTGTTATTCTCATGCCAAATATCCTACTTTGGGCCCAGATAGTTTTGCCCAGATGAGAGCATTATCCTTGGTCTTTTTGCATTTTTACCCATCATAAGAACCTTGTATCCAACTAAGCCACTGTCATGGAGGGCAGCTGGGGACAGGAGTTGAGAGCACTGACTCTGGAACCAGCCTCCTGGTCAGATCCTGGCTCTGATGCTTACAAGCTGTGTGACCCGGTGACCTCTCTGAGTCTTAGGGTCCCCACTAAAAATAGGGACCTTGGCACTACTTCCTTCATCAGTTCAGTGTGGAGATTAGATAAGTTAATACAGGGAAAGCTTTTAGGGCAGCACCTTCCTTCCGGTTCAGCCCCCAAACCTCGAAGTCATCCTCGACTCCTCTCTCTCACTCAACAACAAAGGCTTTCTCTTGAAGTAGCACCAGAATTTGGCCCCTTCTGGACCATCATCACGTCGGCCTGTATTTCTAAAATAGCTTCCTCTCTGACTCACTGCTTTGGCCCACATCTCCGTACAATGAATTGTCTACATAGCACCCAATGCCATCTATTAGCAAATTGATGCATGTCACACTTTTACTCAACACCCAGCAATGGCCTATGATTCCACCCAGAGATGAAGCCAGAGTCTCCACAATGGTCAACAAGGCCTTCTGTGGCCTGTCTCCACTGCCGTTGCCCTCTGTCCTCATTTCCTATGACTTCCTGTTCGGCTTCCTCTGGCCCAGCCATACTGGCTTCCTTGCGTTCATTGGCCTGTGCTAAGCACAGTCCCACCTTAGGCCCCAAGGTTTAGCTTTTGCCTCTGCCTCAGGGTCACTTCTTCTTGGCTAAACCCTTCATTTCCCTCCAATCTTTGCTCAGATCATGCTTTCTCAATGAGGCAGGCTCTGTTTACCCTATCTACTACTGCAACAAGCACCTCCCTTTGCCTTGTACTTTTCTTGTTCCATACAACTATTATTACCTTCTAACATGCCCTACAATGTGCTTGGTTATTATTTATATTGTTTGAAGGTGAAAAGTGAAAGTGTTAGTGGCTCAGTTGTGTCCAACTCTTTGCAACCCCATAGACTGTAGCCTGCTAGACTCCTTTGTCTATGGAATTCTCCAGGCAAGAATACTGGAGTGGGTAGTCATTCATTTCTCCAGGGGATCTTCCTAACCCAAGAACTGAACCAGGGCCTCCTGCATTGCACAGATTCTCTACCATCTGAGCCACCAGAGAAGCCCCCATTTATATTGTCTTTCTCATTAGAAAATAACCTTCTTGAGGGCAGACATTTTTGTCTGTTTTGTTCACTGCAAGTTCCTAGAACAATGCTGGCATATGACAGAGCTCAAAAAATATGAGGTTCTTTCTCATTCTTTTACTGACTTATTCATTCATCCAACAACAGTTTGTTAAACTAGTATGTATCAGATTCTGTGCTGAACACTGAGTATAAAAAACAAGTCAAATAATAGCAATCCCCACAGAGATTTACCTTGGGTAGAGAGAGACAAGTAGGCAAACAAGTCAAGTATCCCCGCAGAAAGTGATTTTTAATCTGCATGATGTAGGGACACAAAGGAGAGAGAATTCTCCCCGGCTGAGGGCAGGACTTCAGAAAAGGGTTGAAGGAAGAAGTGGTATCAGCTGACTTGTGAAAGATGAGAGGTTGTTTGTCAAAGAGAAAATGAAGACGAGTGTACCCGACAGGCAATTCCAGGTGAGAGAAGGAAAGAAATGGCCTAGCATGAGCTTAAGGGAAATGTGTAAGGTGAATGCAGTGTTTCAGTTTCAAGGGTGCAGACCCAGGCCCAAGACTGGTTGGGATTCAGGAAGGAGGAACATGTGGTGAGTTGATTTTGGACATGTTGAGTTTGAGGGGCATCCCTCCATCTAATGTGGGATTGAGGGATTTTTTTTTTAAAGAAGAAGCATACACATGTTTATTTCCTTTAGGGATGGCTTGAGAAGAAGAGTGAAAAGTTGCATAAACACAGTGGGGAATGGATGCACGCAGGGACAGAGGCAGTTTTCAAATAATCCCCAGCCTCTAGCTGAGGAGAGCATACATTTGTAGTGGTCCCAATGCACATAATTGTGTTAGCCCATGATCGTGTGGGCACAGAGAGGCTTGCATTGACCAAGGTAGGGGTTTGCAAGAAAGATGCAGCATAGCAAGGAAAGGAGAATATTGAGAATGATGGTAAGAGCAGATGAAGTGATGGAGGTGAATGAAATCAGGATTCTCAAACGACAGTGGTGCTTACTAAGCTCCTTATGTGTCTCATGCAATTATATCCTCAGAACATCCCTACAAGATAGGTACAATAAGGAAAATACAGATAAAGAAATTAGCACTTACAACATCTAGATAAATTGCCCAAGATTGGCAGTATTTATTTTATTGCCCAATAATTGGCAGTTATTAAGTGGTAGAATGCCTGCATGCTCAGTCAGGTCTGACTTTGCAGTCCCATGGACAGTAGCCTGCCAGGCTCCTGATGCCAGGCTCCTCTGTCCATGGAATTTTCCAGGCAAGAATACTGGAGCAGGTTGCCATTTTCCTACTCCAGAGAATCTTTCTGACCCAGGAATTAAATCTGTGTCTCTTGCATCTCCTGCATTGGCCACTGTGCTACCAGGGAAGCCCATAACATGGTAAAGCTGGTATCAAACCAAATCTGTTTGATTTCTTACTCCTACTCTTAAATCATTGTGCTATAGGGCAAGGAGGGGTTGATGGAATAAGGGCGTGAACTGATTTTTAAGTGCAACTAGGAATGATGAAACCCCAAATAACAGTTACTTAAATAAGATAGAAATTCTTTCTCATGTAAAGTTCCAGCCATATGCAGTCAGAGCTGAGTTGGTTACAGTTGAGTATCAGAGACCTAGAAACTTTTTATCTGGTAGCTCTATCATATGTCACTTCCATTCCCATAGTTATCTCATGATCCAAAATGGGTGTTGGAATTCCAGCCATTATTAA
Source organism: Capricornis sumatraensis (assembly GCF_032405125.1). Classification (NCBI taxonomy): domain Eukaryota; kingdom Metazoa; phylum Chordata; class Mammalia; order Artiodactyla; family Bovidae; genus Capricornis; species Capricornis sumatraensis. The sequence continues at coordinate 25,377,114 of NC_091086.1, forward strand.
CACATACATGTTTCAGCCAGATGAAGGAGGAAGAGGATAAGAGAAGGACTTGATCTCTCCATTTAAGGACACGTAACAAAAGTGACACCTCATTGGCCAGAACTTAGTCATAGGGGTTACATGTAGCAGAAAGAGATCTGGGAGGTATAGTATTAATTTTAGGTGACTCTGTATCAAGATAAAACCAGGGACTCTAGGGACTTTCCTGGCAGTCTAGTGGTTAAGGCTTGGAGCTTCCATCGCAGGGAGCATGGGTTCAATCCCCAATTGGGGAACTTAGATCCTACATACTGCACAAAAAATGAAAATTAAAAAAGCTAAAAAGCTTTTTTTTTTTTTTTTTTTTAAAAAAGGATTAAAACCAGGGATCTTATGACTATGGAAGAAGGTGAATGGGGATATTGGAAGACACAGGCTGTGGTAAGAAATTCAGTGTGGAGATAGACAGCACTGTGTGGCTCTGGAAGTGAGAGGTGACACGAAGCGTATGATGGTTATTGGAACTGAACAGATGAAGAAGTGTCAGGCATGGTGCTGGATGGGTTGTCCATGTGAATGCTAAAGAGCCTCAAGATGATGACTTGTGGCATCAAGTTTATTCAAATGGTAAAGAGCTCTGAATAGTGGTCTAAGGCCAAGAAGAAAGTAAATGACAACTATGACAAAGCAAAGTGATAACAGCCTCAAAATCTGGAGTGCACCTGTATTAGGTTATTTTTTAAAATAAACTTCAGTATAGTTTTAGATTTACAGAAAAATCACCAAGTTAGCATGGAGAATTCCATAAATGCTTACCCAGTTTTTCCCATTATTAACATGGTATATAAGTACGATACATTTGTTACAACTAATGAGCCAATAATAATAATACATTATTGTTCAGTCCATACTTTATCCATACAGATTTACTTAGTTTTTACCTAACATTCTTTTCTGTTCCAGGATTGCATTTAAGATATCACTGCGTTTAGTTGTCATGTCTCCTTAGGTTCGGCTCCTCTTGGCTGTGATAGTTTCTCAGATTTTCTTTGTTTTTTGATGACCTTGACAATTTGAAGAGTATTTTGTAGAATGTTTCTCCTTTGGAATTTGTCTGATGTTTTTCTCATGATTAGATGTTTTATTAGTTTTTAAAAGGAAGACAATAGAGGTAAATTATTCATATCAATGGTACCTACTATCAACATGACTTTTCACTGCTGATATTAACCCTGATCACGTATGTGATTGAGGTAATGTTACTCTTCACCTTTTTATACTCTATTTTTTGGGAGAGAGTCACTATGTATAGTAACACTTGATGATACCCCCTTGAGAGCTAAGCTTCTGCATAAATTATCTGGAATTATTCTGCTTGAATAAGTTGCCCATTCTCTCCCATTTATTCATTCTCTCATTTATTCATAATTGTAGGAACTCATGAATATCTGTTGTATACTTTGGGTGATAATCTAATACTACCTCATTTAATTTGTTGCTCGAATTCTTCCAGGTTTGGCCATTGGGAGCTCTCCCAGGTGGCTCCTGTGTCACTTGGACATATCTCTACGTCCTTACTTTCTGGCACTGCAAGATGCTCCAAACTTATTTCGCAGATTTTCTGCCCTAGTGCTAGAATCTGCCAGTTCTCCAAGGGCCCTGGTGTCTTTGGAGGATGGTATTAGAGATCAAGACACAGCACCAAGTGGGCTCATTACTACTGGGGTGTCATTGCTTCCAGACCCTCTCAGCTGATAAAACAAGGAAGTATATGGACACACTAACCATTTTATATGCATATATCTACAAATGTTTCTATATGTAACATCTGTATCTATATGAAGATAAGCATAAGTTCATATTAATATCTTCAATTCTAACCCATTACTGAATGGATCACTCTAGCTTTGCCCCCTTGCTTATCTGTAACTCCATGAGAAACCCGACCCCAGTATCTACCATGCATTTACCTAATAGCTCAGTTCTAGTATGCATAGGTAACAGTTTCAGAACTGTTAACCCACACCCTACTTAATCAATTAGGGTTCCTTTTCTTTTTAATTTAGAGACTCCTCTCATTTCCACAATTACTTAGATCAGCAGCTTTGCCCCTAATCCTCTTCAATGAGGTTGTTTCATATATTTGTAGTACAGTTAGATTATTTTGTCACATTCTACCTTCTACCTTGGGAGCCTCTCACCTTCTAAACAATTTAAAAAATTTTGCATCCCTTTAGGTTGACTCTTCATGCTTTAAAACTCTTTTGAGTTTGACAAATATGTGGTATCAGATATCCACCATTATCACACAGGATAGTTTCACTGCCCCCCAAAATCCTCTGTCTTTCACCAGTTCAACCTTTTCTCACTTTGAATCCCTGATATTCACTAATCTATTTACCATCTCTATAGCTTTGCCTTTTTCAAAATGTCATATGAATAGAATCATGTAGTATGTAGCCTTTTCCAGATTAGAAAGTTTCACTTAGAAATATGCATTTAATTGGAAAAGAAGAAGTAAAACTCTCACTGTTTGCAGACGACATGATCCTCTACATGGAAAACCCTAAAGACTCCACCAGAAAATTACTAGAGCTCATCAATGAATATAGTAAAGTTGCAGGATATAAAATCAACACACAGAAATCCCTTGCATTCCTATACACTAATAATGAGAAAGTAGAAAAAGAAATTAAGGAAACAATTCCATTCACCATTGCAATGAAAAGAATAAAATACTTAGGAATATATCTACCCAAAGAAACTAAAGACCTATATATAGAAAACTATAAAACACTGATGAAAGAAATCAAAGAGGACACTAATAGATGGAGAAATATACCATGCTCATGGATTGGAAGAATCAATATAGTGAAAATGAGTATACTACCCAAAGCAATTTACAAATTCAATGCAATCCCTATCAAGCTACCAGCCATATTTTTCACAGAACTAGAACAAATAATTTCAAGATTTGTATGGAAATACAAAAAACCTCGAATTGCCAAAGCAATCTTGAGAAAGAAGAATGGAACTGGAGGAATCAACTTGCCTGACTTCAGGCTATACTACAAAGCCACAGTCATCAAAACAGTATGGTACTGGCATAAAGACAGATATATAGATCAATGGAACAAAATAGAAAGCCCAGAGATAAATCCACACACATATGGACACCTTATCTTTGACAAAGGAGGCAAGAATATACAATGGAGTAAAGACAATCTCTTTAACAAGTGGTGCTGGGAAAACTGGTCAACCACTTGTAAAAGAATGAAACTAGATCACTTTCTAACACCGCACACAAAAATAAACTCAAAATGGATTAAAGATCTAAATGTAAGACCAGAAACTATAAAACTCCTAGAGGAGAACATAGGCAAAACACTCTCAGACATACATCACAGCAGGATCCTCTATGATCCACCTCCCAGAATTCTGGAAATAAAAGCAAAAATAAACAAATGGGATCTAATTAAAATTAAAAGCTTCTGCACAACAAAGGAAACTATAAGCAAGGTGAAAAGACAGCCTTCTGAATGGGAGAAAATAATAGCAAATGAAGCAACTGACAAACAACTAATCTCAAAAATATACAAGCAACTTATGCAGCTCAATTCCAGAAAAATAAACGACCCAATCAAAAAATGGGCCAAAGAACTAAATAGACATTTCTCCAAAGAAGACATACAGATGGCTAACAAACACATGAAAAGATGCTCAACATCACTCATTATCAGAGAAATGCAAATCAAAACCACAATGAGGTACCACTTCACACCAGTCAGAATGGCTGTGATCCAAAAATCTGCAAGCAATAAATGCTGGAGAGGGTGTGGAGAAAAGGGAACCCTCCTACACTGTTGGTGGGAATGCAAACTAGTACAGCCACTATGGAGAATAGTGTGGAGATTCCTTAAAAAATTGCAAATAGAACTACCTTATGACCCAGCAATCCCACTGCTGGGCATACACACCGAGGAAACCAGAATTGAAAGAGACACATGTACCCCAATGTTCATCGCAGCACTGTTTATAATAGCCAGGACATGGAAACAACCTAGATGTCCATCAGCAGATGAATGGATAGGAAAGCTGTGGTACATATACACAATGGAGTATTACTCAGCCATTAAAAAGAATACATTTGAATCAGTTCTGTTGAGATGGATGAAACTGGAGCCGATTATACAGAGTGAAGTAAGCCAGAAAGAAAAACACCAATACAGTATACTAACACATATATATGGAATTTAGAAAGATGGCAATGACGACCCTGTATGCAAGACAGGAAAAAAGACACAGCTGTGTATAACGGACTTTTGGACTCAGAGGGAGAGGGAGAGGGTGGGATGATTTTGGAGAATGGCATTCTATCATGTATACTATCATGTAAGAATTGAATTGCCAGTCTATGTCTGACGCAGGATACAGCATGCTTGGGGTTGGTGCATGGGGATGACTCACTGAGATGTTATGGGGAGGGAGGTGGGAGGGGGGTTCATGTTTGGGAACACATGTAAAAATTAAAGATTTTAAAATAAAAAAAAAAAGAAAAAAAAAATAGAAGAAATAGAAACTACAACAAAGGGAAAAAAATCATTGCAGAAAGCATTAAACTCAAGATTACACATTAGAGTGTTCATGACTATAAAGTGCAAAGAGAGCCACGCAAATGCGCAGAGAATGGAAATACATAAAGTAACCACGTCCTGGCAATGGTGGGAGTGAAAATTAGTTAAGTGCTTTGCAGAGAAATTTGACCACACTTATTTAAATTGAATTTAAACATGCCCTATATTTCAGCAAGTCCACTCAGTCATGTACTCCAGAGAAACTAGCACATGGAGAAATCATTAGAATATATTTCAGCATTGCTCCTATCAGTGAAAAACTGGGGAGAATCCAAATATCTATCAAATAAGAGTGGTAAATTGAAATGTAGTCATACAAAAAATATTAAAAAGCAGTTAAATTTCCTGTGGTCATGTATGGATGTGAGAGCTGGACTGTGAAGAAAGCTGAGTACTGAAGAATTGATGCTTTTGAACTGTGGTGTTGGAGAAGACTCTTGAGAGTCCCTTGGACTGCAAGGAGATCCAACCAGTCCATTCTGAAGGAGATCAACCCTAGGATTTCTTTGGAAGGAATGATGCTGAAGCTGAAACTCCAGTACTTTGGCCACCTCATGTGAAGAGTTGACTCATTGGAAAAGACTCTGATGCTGGGAGGGATTGGGGGCAGGAGGAGAAGAGGATGACAGAGGATGAGATGGCTGGATGGCATCACAGACTCTATGAACGTGAGTCTGAGTGAATTCCGGGAGTTGGTGATGGACAGGGAGGCCTGGCGTGCTGCGATTCATGGGGTCACAAAGAGTCGGACAGGACTGAGCGACTGAACTGAACTGAAATTAATGAACACAAATAAACATGGATAAATTGCAAAAAAAAAAAAAAAAAGAAATATGCATTTAAGATACCCCCATGTCTTTGTGTGGTTTGAGAGGGCATTCCTTTTTGTTGCTCAATAATAATTCATTGTCTGAATGTACCACATTTCTTTATTCATTCACCTGTTGACGGGCATCTTTATTGCTTCCAGTGTGGGGAGATTATGAGTAAAGCTGCTATAAACATTCATATGCTGATTTTTGTGAGGACATAGGCTTTCAAATCAGGTGAGTGAATGCCTAAGAGCACAATTATATAGTAAGACCATATGTTGCTTTGTAAAAAAAAAACAGCCAAAATTTCTCCCAAAGTGGCTGTACCACTTTGCATTCCCACCAGCAATGAATGAGAGTTCCTGTGGTTCCACATTCTCTTCAGAATTTGATAGATTCAGATTTTTTAGTTTTAGATGGTCTAGTAAGTATATAGTGTTATCTCAGTGTTGTTTTATTATTAATTTCCACTTTCCTTATGACAAGTGATATTTCAGCTCAGTTCAGTCGCTCAGTTGTGTCTGACTCTTTGCGATTCCATGGACTGCAGCACGCCAGGCTTCTCTGTCCATCACCAGCTCCCGGAACTTGCTCAAACACATGTCCATCAAGTTGGTGATGCCATCCAACCATCTCATCCTCTATCATCCCCTTCTCCTCCTGCCTCCAATCTTTCCCATCATCAGGGTCTTTTTCAATGAGTCAGTTCTTTGCATCAGGTGGCCAAAGTATTGGAGCTTCAGCTTCAGCATCAGTCCTTCCAATGAATATTCAGGGTTGATTTCCTTTAGGATTGACTGGTTGGATCTCTTGCAGTCCAAGGTAATATTTAGTATATCAATTTCTCTTTACTCCTCACATGGAATGCCTTCTATTTTCTGATTTTTGCAAATTTCCACACATTATCCTCTCTTTGTTCAAGTGCTTTCTCATCTGTGAAATCTTTACAAACCTTATGAGCCCTTATCAGCACCTTCCTCATTTGACTTTCTATTGCACTAAGTGGAGTGACATCATACTTGTATCTAACTTGGTCACATTCGGCTACAGATCCACAGTCTTTACCTGTGATTATGAAACCCAAGCTTTTTAGTTTGCAGCAAATGTATTTGATGGCCAAACCTGACTTGGGCAAGGAGAAACCATCTTTTTATTCATCCACACAGGATGAATATTTATACATTTTACTGCAGATATATGGATGTGTTTGATTACGTAGTGCTGCCCGAAACTGTACTGTGATGTTTCATGATATACTGCACATGCACTGCGTATTCTCCTTAAAAACATCCTAGGTTACATTTAGTAATCCTCAGTGGAGTGGCATTATTTAAATTGCAGGACAGGGGTGGGGAAGAAATGGATCTGAAGGGGCTGAGAGATACTTTAGGCTTCTGAGAGTAGGGGAAACCTTCACCTTCCTTTGATAGTATCTCTGGAGAGAAATGGCTGCAGGACATCAGACAGGTCCAGAGAGAGCCTTGTAAAGATTTCTGGGCTCTGAGGCTGGTCCTAATGTAGAAAGGAGCTACTGAATCCTTGGGGAGAGGGAGGGAAGGTCAGCGGGCATCATGAGAGCCATCTCTAAGATCAGATGACACAAATTATTCTCCCCCACCCAACCTTCCCATACGTTGAGAAAATCATGGAAAGAACTGAGGGTATATTTTTATCTGTTAAATAGGACCAAACAAATAATAATATAATAGTCAGGGTTAGAAATTAGGTTGGACTATAAAAAAACAGAAAATGTTCTATTTCTTGGAGTCATGAGTTTGGGGGCTAAGAATCATACCTGATATAAAGAGGAAAATTACATCTAGTCCTCACAGAGAAGTGGATCCATGTTACTGAAATAAACTGCCTAGGATCCCACATCTTAGATGTCCTTGAATCGGCATCCAAACCTGAGTACTGATTCACAGATCTATGCAGTTTCTGGTTTCCATTAGTAGACATCCCCGTGGCATCATGTGGTCTGATTGCTTATATTATGGTTCTGTTCCATATATTTTCCCCACTAGTGTACTGTGTAACTCTCCAGCTTCCTTCTTTATACCAATTTTCAAAGTGAAGCAAGATAAATGATTTCCACAATTCTCTTACCCATTGTAAGAGTAATCACAGTTCCCGAGAGAGGAGCTCTAAGACTGTGATTTTTAAGAATATAAATCAATTTCATACCTACAGGCAAACTAGCCTAGTATGGCATTCTTCATTTAAAATCTATCTCCTTTGCCATTATTTACTTCTTTCACCGGAGAGCACTTTTGCATAAAAGTGCAATATCTTTTGTCCTCTTTTTGTTGAATCAAAAAGAGTTACTCTAAAGGAGTAACATCTGATTTCTTTTCTTCTGCTATAGGAGAGAAGGGGGCATCTGTTGCTGCTGGTTGGTGGTGATGGTGGTGGTTGTGGTCTGGGCGTTGGTGATGGTGGTGGTGGCGTGGTGGTGATGGTGGAGTGGTATTGGTGGTGCCGGGTGATGGTAATGGTGGTGTTGGTGATGGTGATGGAATTGTGGTGTGTGATTGTTTTTCATATCTAGTGGCTTCCTTTGACACTGCAGTGACTTTTCCAACTTCTTTTTTCTGGACTACTATTGACTACCATAGACTAATTAAACAGATTCTTGTTGGTCTTCCCTCCTAGGGTCAAACACACGAATCCCCAAAGAGAATGTTGCTATTATTTTTAGAGTATTTTATCTGTGATTCACTATCACATTGTCATTTTTGTTCAGTAGTCTTTCTTGCCATTTGTTAAAGTTCTAACACTTCAGGGTTGTGACACCTGTACTACAATGAACTTGATCTTTGCTAATTCATTGTTGTATGCCTGCATAGTTTTCCTTCTTTGTTTTCAGCTTTATTAAGGTATAAATAACAAATAGGGATTGTATATAGTTAAGGCATGCAACCTGATGTTTTCAATACGTTGTGAAATGATTACTACAATCAATCTAATTAACATATTTATCACTTTATATAGTTACCATTTTCTTCTTTCCTCTTTCCTCTTTCCTTCCTTCCTTCCTTCTTTCTCGTTGCCTCACAAATTATACGTAGCTTTAAGCAATTGTTAGGTAGGTAGAACAGGGAAAAGGGGTCCAAAATGGCAGTGGCTACAAGACAAGGAAGGAAAAAGCCCGTGAAAATGAAACAAAATAAGGTCCAAGGACCAGAGTGAGGACCTCAGGTAAAACAAACAACACTCTTGGCTGGCCCAGTTTACATAGGACAGGCCCAGGGAGTGATAAACATATAAATGGAAGAGCCAAAGATAGCTCTCCCTCCCTCTCTCTCTCTCCCTCCCTCCCTCCCGCGCGCTGGGGCGCTCTTCTCCTCGTGTCTTTAGATTGACGTGCCCTTACGCCTCGCAGATGGATTTTCCTGCTATCTTCTAAATAAAATAGAGCTGTAACACTGAGCTGTAACACTGATTTGTCTAAGAGGTATAACATGGTCCATTCGAGGCCTGAGAGCTATAACATGGTCTATCCAAGGCCTGAGAGCTGTGACTCACCGAGGGGGCTTTAATCTCTGTCACTCCAAATCTCTGTTGTGACGACACAAAGAATCGAGAAACATACACTCACGTGACAGAATCATTCAGGTTATTCTCTGAACTCTCTTCCTTTCAGCAATCACTACTAAAAATCTCCACCTCTCCGTGGCTGGGACACATCAGGTTTTTAGCAGTGCTACATTTATGAGGGCAAAAAGGCAGATCCTTCAGAGTAAGGAAATGGTGATGTTCAGCCCTGTGCTCAGACACTTCCCTCCCTTACCCTCTCACCCATCTTTTCCTCCTCCTAGCAAAACAGTCAAACAAGTTTTCAGCTGTTATCCTTCTCTTTCCCTTTCTCCAGAGACCTCTACCCTGCCTTGTAGGCTTTTAGAGCATGTTTGTTTATTGGCTTGATGTTCCTAAACTCTCACCATTATCAACTCCAACTTCACTTCTGTGTTTCTAAAAAAGGGGAACAGATAGAGTAGGGGCTGCATGCAGGGTTGGGGTAGGCTCAAGGAGGAGCTCAATAACTCAATTTCTTATTGTCTGTCAAAATCCTTAAAATGGGCCACAAAACGGGCATGTGCTAGGTTTAGGGAAAGGGAGTGTCGGTGATGTTTCACAGCCACCACCTGGAACCTGTTACTTGTCAGCTCTCTGTGCATGATTGCAAAAAGCCTCTCAGGTGGAGTGCTGATGTGTGCCCTTGACTCAGCCAATCTTTTTTTGCATTTGTCAATATTCATTTTAAAATATAGATCGAATATTGTCTCCTTCCTGCTTGAGCCCTTCAATGGCTTTCAGTTACCTGGAAGATAAAAAGTGAAACCCTGAGCATGCTTTCAAGGTCCTGCAGAGTCAGCGTCTGCCCAGCTGACCAGCTACCCTACAGCTCTTTACCCTAACTGAGTCGTTAAAAAAGATCCTGATGCTGGAAAAGATTGAAGGCTGGAGGAGAACTGGGCAACAAAGGATGAGATGGTTGAATGGCATCACCAACTTGATGGAGATGAGTTTGAGCAAACTCCAGGAAACAGTGAAGGACAGGGAAGCCTGGCGCGCTACAGTCCATGGGGCTGCAAATAGTAGAACAAAACTTAGCGATTGAACAGCAACAATGACTGAACAAAGAGTTCAGCATTTTTTTGGTTTCTCAGATATTCCGAGTTCCTCTCTTTATCTCTGGGTAAAGAGATAAAGTCTGGAAACTGCCAGATCCACTACTCCCTTACCCTCTATCCCCACCACCACTGCCCCCAACACACACAAAATCCTCTTTCCTTTGAACTGAGTAACTCCCTTTTTTTTTTTTTTTTTGGCTGCATCACACCATGTGGGATCTTAGTTCCACAACCAGGGGTCGAACCCACGCCCCCTGCAGTGGAAGCAGAGTTTTAACCATTGGACAGCTGGGGAAGTCCCTCTCAGTTCCTGTTTTAAGGGAAACTTTCCCAACTCAGAATATATCAGACTCCCTGATGTATGCCTAGAACTCAGTGTGCCTATTTTTAGAGCACTTACAGTGTTTTTAATTAAATGTTTATATAATCTTCTGATTCATATGTGCCTTCTTCACTAGACTATAACCACAGGAAGGCCATCACCCTGTTTGTCTTGCTTCAAATTTTAATCCTGGGTGCTTAGCACAGTGTAAGCATTCGAAAAATATCTGTTGACTCAATTAGTATGTAGTGATAAGTTGTGAGCCTATTCTATATTACACTGGGTCAGGCATTGAGGGGTAGAGGGGTTAATAATAGCACCTATTTTTAACCTGCATGAGTTTAGAACAAACCTGGAAATAGATGCAAGAGTCAGGCACACAAAGATAAAAAAAGATTCATTGTTTGTATCAAAGAGAAAAGGCATAATAAATACCATTTCCAATTAAAGGCAATAGGTGCTCCTTGGAGAAATGGTCAACTCCAGGTCTGGAGAAGCAAATATATTTGATGAGCTTAAAGTATCTTGTAGCAGAAAACAAAGACACCATTTCAAAACTAATGGGGACATATGGAAACCATACAACAGCTGGTTTCAAAAAGACAATGACAGTAATGGATCATAATTCATTAAATAAACAAAGAATCCATGAGTCCATAATTAAATCACTCTGTGGAGGTGGAACCCAGGCATCAGGAGTTTTTGAAGCTCCTCAGGTGATTCCAGTGTTCAGACAAGCTTGAGAACTGCTGCTGTAAGAAGTCTGTCCTTGGAGAAATATGATTAGGTAAGGAATAAGTGCTGGCGACGGAATGAAACACCAACACTGCAGAGTGGTTTGAATCTTTGTATTTTAACACTTGCTTCTTACAGCTGCTTTACTTTATATCTTTTGTACAACAATCTACAGGGCAAGTTGCCAAACACCATAATTCAGAGACTATACAGTGCGCAGGCGCAGGGCGAGATAACCTTTACCTTGACTTATTTACTGCAGCTAAGACTTTGTTTTGGGGAACTTCCTTATCAACTTAGAATCCATTTTGTCCCTGGGTCTGTTCCTTTTGAGGAATCAGAGAAACATCCTTGTGTGCAAGAAATGTTCTTTTCCCACGGGAACAAACAGAGGATTCTTAGCTGAACATCTCATTTGCAAGAATGTTCAGCCCTGGTTGAGAGTCTCGTTTGCAAGTACTTCTCAACCTTCCTTATATCTAGTTCCCTACACTGGGCAGAACATCTCGTTTGCAAGAATGTTCAGCCCTGGTTGAGAGTCTCATTTGCAAGCACTTCTCAACCTTCCTTATACCTTGCTCCCTACAAATAAGTATTCAGTGTCAACGTTAGTCAGGGAATGCCCCCCACATTGAAGGTCAGGAACAGTGGCGGTAAGGAGATACCCCTCGTCCAAGGTAAGGAACAGCAGCTGTGCTTTGCTGGAGTAGCCATGAAGAAATATCCCAGGCCAAGGTAAGAGAAACCCAAGTAAGATGGTAAGTGTTGCAAGAGGGCATCAGAGGGCAGACACACTGAAACCATACTCACAGAAAACTAGTCAATCTAATCACACTAGGACCATAGCCTTGTCTAACTCAATGAAACACAGCCATGCCTGCAGGGCAACCCAAGACGGGCAGGTCACGGTGGAGAGGTCTGACAGAATGCGGTCCACTGGAGAAGGGAATGGCAAGCTACTACAGTATTCTTGCCTTGAGAACCCCATGAACAATATGAAAAGGCAAAATGATAGGATACCAAAAGAGGAACTCCCCAGGTCATTAGGTGCCCAATATGCTACTGGAGATCAGTGGAGAAATAACTCCAGAAAGAATGCCGGGATGGAGCCAAAGCAAAAACAATACCCAGTTGTGGACGTGACTGGTGATAGAAGCAAGGTCCGATGCTGTAAAGAGCAATATTGCATAGGAACCTGGAATGTCAGGTCCATGAATCAAGGCAAATTGGAAGTGGTCAAACAAGAGATGGCAAGGGTGAACGTCGACATTCTAGGAATCAGCGAACTAAAATGGACTAGAATGGGTGAATTTAACTCAGATGACCATTACATCTACTACTGCAGGCAGGAACCCCTCAGAAGAAATGGAGTAGCCATCATGGTCAACAAAAGAGTCTGAAATGCAGTACTTAGATGCAATCCCAAAAAAGACAAAATGATCTCTGTTCATCTCCAAGGCAAACCATTCAATATCACAGTTATCCAAGTCTATGCCCCAACCAGTAACGCTGAAGAAACTGAAGTTGAACGGTTTTATGAAGACCTACAAGACCTTTTAGAACTAACACCCAAAAAAGATGTCCTTTTCATTATAGGGGACTGGAATGCAAAAGTAGGAAGTCAAGAAACACCTGGAGTAACAGGCAAATTTGGCCTTGGAATGCAGAATGAAGCAGGGCAAAGACTAATAGAGTTTTGCCAAGAAAATGCACTGGTCATAGCAAACACCCTCTTCCAACAACACAACAGAAGACTCTACACATGGACATCACCAGATGGTCAACACAGAAATCAGATTGATTATATTCTTTGCAGCCAAGATGGAGAAGCTCTATACAGTCAACAAAAACAAGACCGGGAGCTGACTGCAGCTCAGATCATGAACTCCTTATTGCCAAATTCAGACTGAAATTGAAGAAAGTAGGGAAAACTGCTAGACCATTCAGGTATGACCTAAATCAAATCCCTTATGACTATACAGTGGAAGTGAGAAATAGATTTAAGGGTCTAGATCTGATAGATAGAGTGCCTGGTGAATATGGAATGAGGTTCGTGGCATGGTACAGGAGACAGGGATCAAAACCATCCCCATGGAAAAGAAATGCAAAAAAGCAAAATGGCTGTCTGGGGAGGCCTTACAAATAGCTGTGAAAAGAAGAGAAGCAAAAAGCAAAGGAGAAAAGGAAAGATATAGGCATCTAAATGCAGAGTTCCAAAGAATAGCAAGAAGAGACAAGAAAGCCTTCTTCAGCAATCAATGCAAAGAAATAGAGGAAAACAAGAGAATGGGAAAGACTAGAGATCTCTTCAAGAAAATTAGAGATACCAAGGGAACATTTCATGCAAAGATGGGCTCAATAAAGGACAGAAATAGTATGGACCTAACAGAAGCAGAAGATATTAAGAAGAGGTGGCAAGAATACACAGAAGAACTGTACAAAAAAGATCTTCACGACCCAGATAATCATGATGATGTGATCACTAATCTAGAGCCAGACATCTTGGAATGTGAAGTCAAGTGGGCTTTAGAAAGCATCACTACGAACAAAGCTAGTGGAGGTGATGGAATTCCAGGAGAGCTGTTTCAAATCCTGAATGATGATGCTGTGAAAGTGCTGCACTCAATATGCCAGCACATTTGGAAAACTCAGCAGTGGCCACAGGACTGGAAAAGGTCAGTTTTCATTCCACTTCCAAAGAAAGGCAATTCTAAAGAATGCTCAAACTACCGCACAGTTGCACTCATCTCACATGCTAGTAAAGTAATGCTCAAAATTCTCCAAGCCAGACTTCAGCAATATGTGAACCCTGAACTTCCTGATGTTCAAGCTGGTTTTAGAAAAGGCAGAGGAACCAGAGGTCAAATTGCCAACATCCGCTGGATCATGGAAAAAGCAAGAGAGTTCCAGAAAAGCATCTATTTCTGCTTTATTGACTATGCCAAAGCCTTTGACTGTGTGGATCACAATAAACTGTGGAAAATTCTGAAAGAGATGGGAATACCAGACCACCTGCCTAGACCACCTGCCTCTTGAAAAACCTATATGCAGGTCAGGAAGCAACAGTTAGAACTGGACATGGAACAACAGACTGGTTCCAAATAGGAAAAGGAGTACATCAAGGCTGTATATTGTCACCCTGCTTATTTAACTTATATGCAGAGTACATCATGAGAAGCGGTGGACTGGAAGAAACACAAGCTGGAATCAAGATTGCCGGGAGAAATATCAATAACCTCAGATATGCAGATGACACCACCCTTATGGCAGAAAGTGAAGAGAAGCTAAAAAGCCTCTTGATGAAAGTGAAAGGGGAGAGTGAAAAAGTTGGCTTAAAGCTCCACATTCAGAAAACGAAGATCATGGCATCTGGTCCCATCACTTCATGGGAAATAGATGGGGAAACAGTGGAAACAGTGTCAGACTTTATTTTTCTGGGCTCCGAAAGCACTGCAGATGGTGACTGCAGCCATGAAATTAAAAGACGCTTACTCCTTGGAAGAAAAGTTATGAGCAACCTAGATAGTATATTCAAAAGCAGAAACATTACTTTGCTGACTAAGGTCAGTCTAGTCAAGGCTATGGTTTTTCCTGTGGTCATGTATGGCTGTGAGAGTTGGACTGTGAAGAAGGCTGAGAGACGAAGAATTGATGCGTTTGAACTGTGGTGCTGGAGAAGATTCTTGAGGGTCCCTTGGACTGCAAGGAGATCCAACCAGTCCATTCTGAAGGAGATCAACCCTGGGATTTCTTTGGAAGGAATGATGCTAAAGCTGAAACTCCAGTACTTTGGAGACCTCATGTGAAGAGTTGACTCATTGGAAAAGACTCTGATGCTGGGAGAGATTGGGGGCAGGAGGAGAAAGGGACGACCCAGGATGAGATGGGTGGATGGCATCACAGACTTGACGGACGTGAGTCTGAGTGAACTCCGGGAGATGGTGATGGACTGGGAGGCCTGGCATGCTGCGATTCATGGGTTCGCAAAGAGTCGGACACGACTGAGCGACTGAACTGAACTGAACTGAACTATCACCCCAAGGTTGTGATAGGATGCAAGCTCAGAAGGAGCAAAAGCTCCTGTTACTGCTGCTGCTAAGTCGCTTCAGTCGTGTCTGACTCTGTGCAACCCCATAGACAGCAGCCCGCCAGGCTCCCCCGTCCCTGGGATTCTCCAGGCAAGTACACTGGAGTGGGTTGCCATTTCCCTCTCCAATGCATGAAAGTGAAAAGTGAAAGTGAAGTTGCTCAGTCGTGTCCGACTCTTAGCAACCCCATGGACTGCAGTCCACCAGGTTCCTCCATCCATGGGATTCTCCAGGCAAGAGGGCTTCAGAAAATAAAGATCGAAAGCCCCTCCTCACAGCCATTCAGCTCCTGCCCAACTGTAGTGTCTGTCCTTGGCCACAGTATTCCAGAACTTTCTTATTAGTTCTAGTAGCTATTTTATGGCCCTCCTAGAATTTTCACCATAGGTTATCAAGTTGTCTGTAAGTAAAGATGGTTTTACTCTCTAAGTCATGGTCCCCAACCTCAATGAGTTCTCAATCTAAGGTGAAAAAACTTACATACATATAATAATTATAATACAATTAAGCAGAGCCATACAGATAACAGTGAAATTATTAAGAAGGAAATATCTGGAGTAAGTTGAAGTTATCAGAAAGGCAGCTAAAAAACTGAGAGAATTATTAAGAACAACAACAAAAAAGTGATGGACAAAGAAAGGACTGCTGAATTATCCAAAATGATTGCAGTGACTTGTTAGATGAAATGCTTCTTGGCATTTTACCTAGAAAGACCCAGCTACTGTTGGGGAAATGCTACTTAAGTCTCTTGTATTAAAGCTGACTTTGGAAATTAAACAACAAAGCCATACATCTTCTGTTCCATTGATTTGTATCTATCCATTCAACAGTGTCACAAGCTCTTGTTTCTATGTACATAATAAACCTCTTTCCACTTGTTAAAAAAAGAAAAAAGATGGTTTTATTTATTTTATTTTTCAGTTTGGATGCTTTTTCCTTTTCTTCCCTCATTGTGCTAGCTAGAACCTCCAGCACAGTGTTGGATAGAAATGGTGAGAGCAGATATCTTTGTCTTGTTCCTGATCTTAGAGAGCAAGTATTCAGTCTTTGATCAGGTATGACATTACCTGAGGATTTTCATAGATTGTTATTAAGTTCAGGAAGCTCCCTTGTATTCTCTAGTTCGTTGAGAGCTTTTTTTTAAAAAATTTTTATTTTTACTTTATTTTGCTTTACAATACTGTATTGGTTTTGCCATACATTGACATGAATCAGCCACGCGTGTACATGAGTTCCCAACCCTGAACACCCCTCCCACCTCCCACCCCATATCATCTCTCTGGATCATCCCTGTGCACCAGCCCCAAGAATTATGTATCCTGTATTGAACATAGACTGGCGATTCGTTTCTTACCTGATAGTATACGTTTCAATGCCATTCTCCCAAATCATCCCACCTTCTCCCTCTTCCACAGAATCTAAAAGTCCGTTCTATACATCTGTGTCTCTTTTGCTGTCTCGCATAGAGGGTTATCATTACCATCTTTCTAAATTCCATATATATGTGTTAGTATACTGTATTGGTGTTTTTCTTTCTGGCTTACTTCACTCTGTATAATAGACTTCAGTTTCATCCACCTCATTAGAACTGATTCAAATGTATTCTTTTTAATGGCTGAGTAAAACTCCATTGTGTATATGTACCACATAGCCAGGACATGGAAACAACCTAGATGTCCATCAGCAGATGAATGGATGAGAGCTTTTTTAAAAAAATCAGAAATGGATATTGTCAAACACTTTTTCAATTTTTTCTTTTCCTTTATCTTAAATAAACCCTTTTAAAAATAGAAATCACACACATAACAAGAGTAGAGAGAACAGGAATAAAGAACTCTCATGCACTCATTACCCAGCTTGTTAGAAATGGAAATTTTCAGGCCCCAGGAAAGTTCTACAGAATTAGGAGCTTTTGGGGGTTAGACACAGTAATCTGCATTTTCACAAGTCCTCCAGGTGATTCTGATCCATGCCTTTAAGGACTGAGTCTTTTAAAAGACAACTATCATACAATACAGTTTTAAACTCTAATTCTTGATTATCTTCAAATATCTGTTCAATATTCCATCTTCCAATTGTCCCACAATTGTATTTAAACATTTTTAGTTAAAAATAAATTTTTTAAGTAGGTTGAATTATGATCTAAATAACACCCACATGCTGTGATTAGTTTCATTTGTCTCAGATGTCTTATGGGTTCTCCCTCTACTCTCTACCTACCTCCTTCCTTATAATTGCAAATAGCTGGTCACTCACAGATTCTCCCATGTTCCAAATATTACCAGTTGCAACCCCACACCTCATTATTTTTCCATCCTCTGCATTTCCTGAAAATCAGTAACTGCATCGTAGAAAATGAGGTATGGTCAGGTTCAGTTTCAATTTGGGGGGCAAGAATCCTTAGCAGATGAAGCTGTGGTCCTTATCACTAAAACTTGGTTCTAACTATTTGCCCTGCAGCTCTGTAGCTATTCCAGGTTCTGCCTCAAACCTCCTGTCTCATTTTACCTCCTCTGTTCCCATCTCCTTGGGCTCTGTACTTTTCCAGGCTCAGTTGAGAAATCTGACTCTCCTTACGACCTTTGTCTAACATGCCTTTAGGATGCTATTTCTGATAACTTTATCATCATGCAAAGATGAACACGTAAGAAGCATTTTTTCCTAGAATGCTGCCCAGGTCCTCTGGCAGGGCCCAACTCCAGACCTCAGCTGGTCTGATGGAGAGAATCAGATAATAATGGCATACCTGTGTTGACTCCTCTGGTCTCCTATACCCCAAAGAAGCTACTTTCAGGAGAGGAGTTAGCCTGGCATCTGTGTTTTAAATGTCTCCAGGGTTCTGGTATGTAGATGAGCTAGAGGTCACTTCACAGGGAACCTGAGGGGCTTCTCTCCTTTCTCATTCCTCACTGGAGCTGAAATCAAAGCACTGCCCTGTCGTTAATTCCAGGAGCCACCCAATTAGAGAGTTTTCAGATACAGCTAAAGAAGGAAATGTAGTCGAGAGGGTTTGAGTGTCTAGAAGGCCTCTCTTTAATTTTAAATGAAAGGGGAAAACCCACAAAAATTCACAAATCGTATATCCGGTCAAGCTGTAAACTAAATGCTGTGTGCCTTTGTCCACTAAATAAAATCCTTTTGTCTCCTTCCCCTCCACTTTTTATAGTTGGCTTTTGAGTTACAGTGTAGGTGGACTAAATTCCTGGATATTTGTGAGTTAGCTCTTATTCCCCCTTTAGCTTTGGGGTAAAGTCCTTGTTTCTTTTTTTCTTACACAGTAGAAGATCTA
This sequence comes from Capricornis sumatraensis, assembly GCF_032405125.1. Lineage (NCBI taxonomy): Eukaryota > Metazoa > Chordata > Mammalia > Artiodactyla > Bovidae > Capricornis > Capricornis sumatraensis. The sequence continues at coordinate 25,395,607 of NC_091086.1, forward strand.
CACCAGTTATATTTAGGCAGGTAGAGGCTGGAGGTCGGCTTCGGTTCTAGTTATGTTTTGTTTCTTGATCAGAGTGCTGGTTACAAGGATGTGGTCAGTTAGTGAAAATTCCCCAAGCCCTATACAGGTTATGTCCATGTGTTATAACCCAGTAAAAACTTGAAAGAAAGAAAGGCAAAAGATCTGTGTTGGAAATCAACAAAAGAAAACCATAAAATATAAAGAAGTCATCAAAACAAAACGAAAGAGAAGTCATCAATAAGGATGAAATGCTTAAAATAACTCTTTTCTTTTTTATTCAAGCCAGTTTCAGTCACTTGGCTCTGAAAGAAAATAAGAGTGGCAGTGTTGTAGGCAAACACAATAACCACTGCTGCCTTTGTTACTCCTTCAAGACAGCCCAATACAGACAGACACCCTGCCCCAAGCGCAGCTCACAGACCTTCCTTGTTCCCCAACTGCTTCTGCCTCCCAACTCATTTTCATTCTGCTCTGGCTTGGTGCTGCCGACCACTGTCCCACTTCTGCCTCTCTGGGCTCTTGCGTTTGTTTGTAGTGCATGGGCCTTGGCTTCCAGGACCCTCTGCTGCCCAGAGGGTCTTACCTCTGCCCCAGGCACCTTACTAACTACAAGATGGGGGGCCTTGCAGCAGTGCTTTCTAAAAGTTCTGCACATGCTTGTCCTCCTCTACCTTTTTTTTTCCTTTTTGTAAATTGAATTCTTTAGGGCTATACTAAGTATCTTTGCTATTTCAGGGAACATTTGTGATGAACCTTTTAAAAGTGCAGATCATTTTATCCTACCTTTAGATTTTTCTTAAAACTGAGCTTAGGGGCTATAAACTCCAATACTTTGGCCACCTGATGTGAAAAACTGACTCATTTGAAAAGCCCCCGATGCTGGGAAAGATTGAAGGTGAGAGAAGGGGACAACAGAGAATGAGATGGTTGGATGGCATCACTGACTCGATGGACATGAGTTTGAGTAAGCTCCAGGAGTTGGTGATGAACAGGGAAGCCGGGTGTGCTGCAGTCCATGGGGTCACAAGGAGTCTAACACGATTGAGCGACTGAACTGAACTGAACTGAACTGGGGACTATGGGAGTCAGACAACTGATGTACCGTACCGATACTGGAATTTAACATTTCACTATTTGTTTGCTACCTGAAAGTTCAATCACAGGTAATGATTGTAATTCTGCTGAGGTGAAAACTTGAATCTTGAGCCTTTGACAGTGAAATAGAGGGGAAAATCTTGGATGGAAGCCCAGAGTTCAAGCTTCTAGGGAGGGAACCAAGAGATAGGTGAGTGAAAGTGAAGTCACTCAGTCATGTCTGACTCTTTGTGACCATGGATTTTCCAGGCAAGAGTGCTGGAGTGGATTGCCATTTCCTTCTCCAGGGGATCTTCCTGACCCAGGAATCAAACCTGGGTCTCCCGCATTGCAGGCAGATGCTTTACTGTCTGAGCCACCAGGGAAGCCCCTGTTAGGCAGGTAGAATAGAGAAAAGGAGTCCAAAATGGCGGTGGCTAAAAGACAAAGAAGGGAAAAGCCCGCGAAAATAGAACAAAAGAAGGTCCAAGGACCGGAGTGAGGACCTCAGGTAAAACAAACAACACTCCTGGCTGGCCCAATTTACATAGGACAGGCCCAGGGAGAGAGAAACATATAAAAAGAGGCGCCAAAGCCAGCTCTCTCTCTCCCGCGCGCTAGGCGCACTTCTCTTCACGTCTTTGGATCGACGTGCCCTCTCACCTCAGAGATGGATTTTCCTGCCATCTTCTAAATAAAATAGAGCTGTAACATGGTCCTTTCAAAACCTGAGAGCTATAACACGGTCTATCTAAGACCCAAGAGCTGTGACACGCCGAGGGGGCTTTAATGTCTGTCACTCCAAATCTTTGTTGTGACGAGACAAAGAACCAAGGAACATACACTTGGTGACAGGATAATTCCCTAATTGAGCTAGCATTGGCTCAGGGCAGGCTGAGGAATCTCAGAAGACGAAATGCCAGGAGTGGGCAGATAAGCCTTCACTCAGAGGTGAAGCAGCAGGTTTGTGGGTCAGAGAAACTACTCAGTCAGGGTAGTAAGCTAAAGGGCTGAGATGGGATAGTGAGGGCCTCTGTTCTCTCTATATTCTTCCTTCCTCAAAGTCCTCATTTATCTACAGGGCTTCAATTTCCCCAACTCTGCTCTCCCCTGTTGATCTAATATTTTCAACCATGGGTCATTTCTATTTGGAAGTTTCACTATACAGACTGCTGCTGCTGCTGCTGCTAAGTTGCTTCAGTTGTGTCTGACTCTGTGCGACCCCGTAGACCGCAGCCCACCAGGTTCCTCCGTCCCTGGGATTCTCCAGGCAAGAACATTGGAGTGGGTTGCCATTTCCTTCTCCAGTGCATGAAAGTGAAAGTGAAGTCGCTCAGTCGTGTCCGACCCTCAGCGACCCCATGGACTGCAGCCTTCCAGGCTCTTCCATCCATGGGATTTTCCAGGCAAGAGTACTGGAGTGGGATGCCACTGCCTTCTCCCTATACAGGCTACATACCCAAATTCCAGCTTTTGGCCTTTATGAAGAATAGGTCCACTGACTTGAGTAATTCTGAAATACAAGGATAGCATAATATTGTCCCCATAAGATACACAAACACAAACAGTAGAGAATATCAAGGTCATATTGAACAGAAACTCCTAGGGGTTGACTGGACTTATATTCAAGCTGGATGACATTCTCTTGCACACTAGCCTCTAAGGTGGGAGTTTTAAAGTTCTGCCTCATCAAAATTAGAAATATATACATGGATCTTTGCAGCTGCTGATAGAGTCAAAACCATCAAGCACCTATGCAATCTAGGTACCTAGGATTTTAAACAAGCTACCTTGGAGATTCTCACCTCCAGGATCTTCCTCCTTTAATTCATCCTATGTTCCTTGGACAAACCAATGTCTATTAAAAATTTTTTTTCCCATCAGTATACTTTCCTGGATTTAGAGAATTATACTTAGCTATAGCAAAAGACATTCCAGACATTCCATGCCTATGACATTCCAGAAACTGAACTTGTGTGCAATTGTAAGAATGCATTCAGCTAGATCCTTGCTAAAGATTTTCAGGTGCTAACTCCAGACTCTAATGGTGTGATTGTGAGGTGGCAGGAAATGTGTGTGCATGTGTGTGTGTGTTTATGCATGTGACTATAATACAAGGCATGGGGTATGGATTGTATCTTCCCAGATTCAAAAGGGAGAAACAAATATGGATAATCCTTTTACAGTAAGAACTAACAGAGTAGTAGTTTCAGAAGTAAGCTGTATAGGTTACATTGAAAATAGAAAAGTTAGCTATTGTATTGTAGAGTACATACATATAAGAAATACACTTGTAGATATAATGAACTGAATTGACCTTTAGGAGATAAATAACCGTTTGAAGGTTAGTTTCATTGCTCATTCATTTATTCATTCAACAAATATTTGTGGAATGTCATTATGTGACAAGCACTGTGCCAATCATATTTATTTACCTTTCCTACTAGTGTGTTGCTACAGTATCCCTAACTGCTTTTCCTGCTTCCACGCCACACCTGCACCTATTCCAGTGTGTTATCTACACAATGGCAGGGTGATGCTTTAAAAACCCTGTTTAAGATCTTGACACATTCAAAACTTTCTAATATATTTTCAAAAATTCAGAGTAAAATCCAAATCCTATAGCCCATAATGTAGCCTCAAAAGCCCCCTTTCCATTCTGTATCCAGCCGCATATCCTTCTCTTTCCCTTCACTCATTCCTCCTCAGTAGCACCAGTACCCTTCCCATATTCCCTGGACCTGGCAAGTATGTGTCCATCTCAGGCTTTCACGTGGGTGTTACTCCACCGTCTTGGGAGGTCTTTCTTTGGACAGCTACCCCTCTATATCTCTCAGATTTTCTAACCTGATGTCACTTCATCAGAGAGACGTTTCCTGATCACCTAAGCCAAAATAGCATCTACTCACTTTACCATCTTCTCTTTCTCCTTCTACTTTTCTTCCCAGAACTCAATTACTACCTGATACATTAAATACATTTCATGTATTATAGTGGGCTTTTCATCCCGTCCTCCACTAGGATGTCAGCTTTTGGAAACAAGAACTTTGTTTTACCTCCTGTAGCATTTCAGTGATTGAAACAGTGCCTGGCACATAGTTAGTATTTGGACATATTTGTTTAAATGAATAAACGAATGAATAAATATAAATCCTCTATTTCTCTGGGGCATTTATTTTCAAAATGCTGAAATAAAAATATTATTCAACGGTTTCAAAGAAATAGTGTGGTTTTATGTTTTCCATATATTTTTATCCTTTCTTTTTCACCATACCCAAAAGAACATGATGTTCCTGTAGGTGAATAAGGTTAACACAAGCTTTGGGGGAAGATTTCCTAATAGAACAGTGACAGTATAGGCCTATAAGCATGGAAATCAAGTCACTGATGTGACAATTTTAAGAACCTTGGTAAATAGCACTAATTGCCTAAATGGCAACAAATACAACTGAAGATAGCTACAGTACAATCCGAAAGGCTCAAGTTGAATGTAAGCACTGACCTGGGTTTCAACAGAGGAGTTCTTTCGAAATGACCCATCCAGCTGGCTGGGAGACCTTTCAGGCAGCAGCAGGCCTGCATGTAGCAGTCAGGAATTCCTGGGGCATTCTTCCAAACACAGCCTCCAAACCCACAAAACACCTGAGGCCTATGTTGCTTTTGCTCCACAGCTTGGAATTTCTTAATGTCAGTGACAAGTCAGGTGCGAAGTCAGCATATCAACTTAGACCTGAATGGTGAGGTGCAGCTGGTCTTACAAAGCGCTGGGGCAAGAAAATTCTCAGCAGGGGAATGGTGCAGAGACCATGAGGTTTGAATGGAAAGAGGACCATTGTGCCTGGAACATAGTCAGAAAAGTAGAAAGCAATTTAGGGCAGAGAGCAGGTGAGAAATCTCCCAGTTGATGACGCTGAAAGACTGGCAGATAATCAGTCTTTATGTAGTTTGAATTTAAACTACATTTACCAGGACCTTGGACTTATATATATTTACAAACACTGTGGCCTTTTATACATAGATCATTGGGAGATATATCTTTCCAGAAAAAGGAACTATCTTGTCTTTTGCTCATGATGGACTCTCAGGAAAATGCTCCAGAAGCAGGGCATGATGTTTTGTATCAGATCCCAAGTCCACTGCTGTGGCAACTGATGACAGTTTCCAGATAGACAAGGCCCTGAAATCCTTTTTTCCTTCTGTCTCTTGTGCCCCATTGGTGTCCCTTCTACGGAGGCTTCCTAAATGGACCTAATGGTTAATAATTCTCCTGCTAATGCAGGTAGTTGTAAGAAATGTGGGTTCAATTCTCGGGTTGGGAAGATCCCCTGGATGAGGGCATGGTAATCCACTCTAGTATTCTTGCCTGGAGAAACCCATGGGCAGAGGAGCCTGGTGGGCTACAGTCCTTAGGGTCACAGAGTGGGACACTACTGAAGCGACTTAGCGCGCTCTACGGAGTTTAGAAGTCCAAAAAACCCTACCAAATTCAGATAAGATTGGAAGTAAAAAAGTATCTTTATTGCTTTTTTTTTCTGATTACAAAAGTAATAAATATGTACTGTTTTAGGAATTTTGGGGGTTTTCTAAAATACAGCTAATACATATCTAATGCAGGAAATGGAAGAAAGGTATTAATAGAGCATGGGCGTCTGATCCCTGCCTTGTCTCTTTTTCATTGTATCTCATCCAGAATGATCGCTGAGGGGACCAGATTTGAACTTTGAACTCGAGTGGTAGGTAGAGAATGACCTCAATCGTCCCTTTGAACAGCTGAAAATCAGATCATCAAGTCCTAGGGGGAAAATCCTGATAAACAAAAAACACCTCACAGCCCTGCGGCACAGGACTGAAAATTTCAGTCAGATTCAAATAAACAAAGAACTCAAGTTCCAGGGAAAGAGTACGTCACCAAAAGAACAACACAGGAAGCTGAATGGGGCTCTTCTCCAGCTCTTTATTGTTCTTTCACGCTGTCGACACTCCCTGTGGGCAAGTGCTCTTATCTAGTTTTCACACGTCCCTCCACTTGAAGAGGCTGTCCACTCGCTCCCTTTCACTACCCACTTCTCCCAATCTTAGCCGCAAACGCTAGGTTCAACCGCGCACTTGAAAGGGTGTACAGGGATTTGTCTATCCAGCCTAGCCGGGTTTCGGTCTCTGAAATACACAAGTTCAGAGCGACCCCTCTGCGGAGACACCTTGCGTGCGCGCAGGCTGGGCAGGCGTGGGCACTGAGTCGTACAGCGTCGGCTTCAAGCTTGTGGTTCGCTCCGCCGCTGGAGGTTCGGGAGGAGCCGCCCACCGCCCCCTCCTTGAGGCTCCGACAGCCCCGCCCCGCAGTTCCCGTCACGTGCCGCCGCGCCGCCCAATCAGCGCCTGCAGCGCGTGGGCTCGGGATTCAAACTGCGGCGCCTGGGACTCTCCGGGATCGGCGCTGGTCGCCGCCGTGGCGTGCGGGCCCATGGAGCACCGCATCGTGGGGCCCGGGCCATACCGGGCCACCAAGCTGGTGAGTGTGCGTGCGGGGGTCTGGGCGAAGCGAGCCCCCGGCCTGCGGGCCGACCGCTGGCTCGTCAGTCCTCGCTTCTCCAGAGCTAGTCGGGCCGAGTTCTGGAGGCAGCGCTTGTTTCTGCTTGTGAGGCCAAATTTTAGATGATGCCTAAAGAAAGGCTAGCTCGGCCGCGGGCCCGGCCCGCCGAGGGTGGGCGCAGCTTGGATGCCGAGACGGTGGCTGGGTTCTCGCCAGTGAACTGCGACTCCGGGTTTAAAGCGCCCGGAAGAGCACGACGGCACCCTACTCCCCTTTCCTGGTCCTCCGGAACCCTACGTCCCCCGCCGGGAGAGGAAAGACGCAGTCAGTCCGTCACTTTCGGGCCACCCGCCGCCCGTTACGGGCAGGGCGTGTCATCCTGAGTGTCACTTGTGGTGACACTTGAGGCTCTTTGCAACGGTGCCCTAAACAGAGGTGGCTCTCTCTGGCCACGTTTCCGGCTCCTGATGTTTCTTTTTCTATCAGCACTCACCTAAATGAAGGGGAAAGGTGGGGTGGGACGGATGATTTGAAAGAGTCTTTACAGCTTCCCTGGTGGCTCAGACGGTAAAGCGTCTGCCTGCAATGCGGGAGGCCCGAGTTCGATCCCTGGGTTGGAAAGATCCCCTGGAGCAGGAAATGGCAACCCACTCCAGTACTCTTGCCTGGAAAATCCCATGGACGGAGGAGCCTGGTGGGCTCCAGCGGACACAACTGAGCGACTTAACTTTCTTTCAGACCCCAGTGGTCCAGGGTACTGCTTTTTTTTTTTTTCCTGGGAGAAGAGCGTTGATAATGAGTTCTGAGGCATACTTGATTTCTTTGTGACCTGAGGCAAGTGATCTTAGCGATTTCATAATGGAGTAAGTGGAGATAATTTGGTAATGTCCAGGGTAGGTTTGGAAGAAAAGTTATGACCAACCAAGATAGCATATTCAAAAGCAGATACATTACTTTGCCGACTAAGGTCTGTCTAGTCAAGGCTATGGGTGGTCATGTATGGATGTGAGAGTTGGACTGCGAAGAAGGCTGAGCGCCGAAGAATTGATGCGTTTGAACTGTGGTGTTGGAGAAGACTCTTGAGAGTCCCTTGGACTGTAAGGAGATCCAACCAATCCATTCTGAAGGAGATCAACCCTGGGATTTTTTTGGAAGGAATGATGCTAAAGCTGAAACTCCAATACTTTGGCCACCTCATGCGAACAGTTGACTCATTGGAAAAGACTCTGATGTTGGGAGGGGTTGGGGGCAGGAGGAGAAGGGGATGACAGAGGATGAGATGGCTGGATGGCATCACTGACTCGATGGACGTGAGTCTGAGTGAACTCCGGGAGTTGGTGATGGACAGGGAGGCCTGGCATGCTGCGATTCATGGGGTCTCAAAGAGTTGGACACGACTGAGTGACTGAACTGAGGGTCGGTTTTAGACGACTTTTTATGAAAGCTTAAAGGTGATTTGGGAGGAAGAGACTGCACTCCTTGGTCTGTTATCACTTCTGGCCACAGCTAACTTGAGATTTAGACTTATTGTTTCTGGTACCCCTAAGGGATATCCAGGAAAAGATAAGAGGATGGAAAAAGTTACTGCCCTCATTTTTGCCAATAATCCACTTCAGACTCCCATAAAAGGAAAGTGAAAGTGAAGTCCCCCCCCCCCCCCCGTCTGTCAGACTCTTTGCGACCCCATGGACTAGTAGCCTACCAGGCTCCTCCCTCCATCGTATTCTCCAGGCAAGAGTACTGGAGTGGGTTGCCATTTCCTTCTCCAGGGGATCTTCCCGACCCAGGGATCGAACCTGGGTCTCCCGCATTCCAGGCAGATACTTTAACCTCTGAGCACTCACTGGGGAAGCCCCATAATGATTTTTTAAAAATTTATTAAGTTTTTAATTGAAGGATGATTGCTTTACAGAATTTTATTGTTTTCTGTGAAACATTGACATGAATCAGCCATAGGTATACATATGACCCACAATGATTTATTCATTAAAAAAATTCATATAAATTTAGGTTTTCCTTTGGGCTCTGAGATCCAACTAGTCCATTCTAATGGAGATCAGCCCTGGGTGTTCTTTGGAAGGAATGATGCTAAAGCTGAAACTCCAGTACTTTGGCCACGTCATGCAAAGAGTTGACTCATTGGAAAAGACTCTGATGCCTGGAGGGATTGGGGGCAGGAGGAAAAGGGGACGACCGAGGATGAGATGGCTGGATGGCATCACAGACTCGATGGACGTGAGTCTGAGTGAACTCTGGGAGTTGGTGATGGACAGGGAGGCCTGGTGTGCTGCGATTCATGGGGTTGCAGAGTCGGACGCGACTGAACTGAACTGAGTCTCTAAGAGTTAATGGATGCTGGTAGGGGACAAGTAGAGTTTTTTTTAAATAGTGTTTTCTTATCAAGTTCCATTTCACAGTGCCTCTACAACTTGAAACCATCCGGGGTCAAGGCTATTGGTCGGTCTATTTTTAGGGATGAGATACAGATTGTGCTTTATCAGGGACATTCAAAAACTTGACTCTCTTTGGGACTGCCCTGGCTGTCCCGTGGTTAAGACGTTTCCTTCCAATGCAGGGGCTGTGGGTTTGATCCCTGGTCAGGGAGCTAAGAGCACACATGCCTTAGGTGCCCCCCAATCCCTCACCCCCCCTCAAAAAAAAAGGGAAAAAGAACAACACTCTACACTCTCCAAACAAAAAAACATAAAGCAGAATCAACATTGTGACAAATTCAATAAAGACTTTAAAAATGGCCCACATCAAAAAAAAATCTTAACAAAACAAAAAAGCTTACTCTCTTTTGTGGAGGGAAAGTAATATTCTCATACTTCAGAAAGAGAAGAGGACCACAGTGGATGAGATGGTTGACTGGCATCACAGATTGGATGGACATGAACTTGGGCAAACTCCCAGAGATGGTGAGGGACAGGGAAGCCTGGTGTGCTGCAGTCCATGTGACTTGGCGGCTGAACAACAGCTGCCAATTTATTCACTGCACAGGGGAAACAGAGATGCTGGATCTTGGGGTGACTTGTTCACATTCCTCTAGCTTTAGACTAAAAAATAAATTACATAATTGAAACTTTTAAAATCTCATATTCACAGAATTGTATGAAGTAACTCTATAGATGGAGCCTGCCTATGTGAAAGACATTCTTGATTCTGAGTCACATTAAAGTATTATCAAAAGAATTTATGAAGAAAAGTACTCTGTTCTTCAGAAGTTTTCAGTTCCCAAGAAGCGATTTTCAAGGCACATTTAGCCAAGACTGATCAAGTTAAACAGGAAACTAAATTATGTGAATAATTAAAGAAAACACCTCAGTTTCACCAGAATTTGCTAAGTATCAATCAGTTCTTGACTTTATTCTGTTTGAGAATCTTGAACTTAAACTCAGATTTTTGAAAATGCAGAAAATGATAGGCTTTTTTTGTTTTTAAGTGAGAATTCCTGATTTATTGGTGATCTCTGTAGTCATTATAGGTACTTCTGCCCCCCCCCCCCCATTGTAAAATCTCTAAGTGTTATCAGCTTTTATCAGTTAAATCAGTTAGCCCTCTTTCTCTGCCTCAGCTCTACTCACCTCCCTGGTTCCCAGTTTACCATTTCCGTCTTCTCCCACCATCACACTCAACCTAATCTTCAGAAAAGCTTGGGAAAAACCTAGTGGTATACAGTGAGCGGGCCTTTGCTTCCTCCTTTCATGGTTCACTATACTTTCTCAAACCATGTACAGCTCCATTTTCTAAGGTACCAAAGTCTTATCTGAAAATAACATTTTATGGACTAGGTAAATTTCTATGCCCAAAATCAAATGACAGACTCTGTAAGTCAATTAATGGTGAATATGGAAGCTAATTAGCAACTTACTCATCTTCACTGAAATAACTTTCATTTTTGTAATCCATGTATTAAGTAGTTCTATAAACATTAGTTAACAAGAAATGAGAAAGAAAATTGATTTTTCTGAAAACAGTATAAATCTACCAGTCCTTTCTTTGAGCTTAATTCTGAGTTGTCTGTATCTTTTGACATAACAGGTAAACTTTAAGACTTACAGGCGTCATTGAATCTGAGAGTTTGAATGGGGTCTAAAGATCCCAGTTCTCTCATTTTGTTGTTATTGTTTAGTCGCCAACCCCATAGACTGCAACATGCTGGGGTCCCTTGTCCTTCACTGTCTCCTGGAGTTTGATGCAATATTGTTCTTTACAGCATTGGACTTTACTTTCACCATCAGACACATCCACAACTGAGCATCGTTTCTGCTTTGGCCCAGCACTTTCATTCTTTCTTGAGCTATTAGTAATTGCCCCCTGCTCTTCCCCTGGGGGACACCTTCTGACCTGGGAGAGCTCCTCTTCTGGGTCATATCTTTTGTCTTTTTTTGTACTGTTCATGGGGTTTTTGCGGCAAGAATACTGGAGTGATTTGCCATCCCTTCCTCCAGGGGACCATGTTTTGTCAGAACTCTTCACTTTGACCTGTCTGTCTTGGATGGCCTTGCACAGCATGGCTCGTAGCTTCATTGAGTAAAGAAAGCCCCTTCGCCACAACAAGGCTGTGATCTGTGAAGGGGACTCTCATTTTATTTAGGCTTAAAGTGGTGAACTGACATGGTCAAGTTCACACTTCCAGTGTGTGGCAGGTACACCTATATCTAGCACTTGTTTGTCTCTGAAGTCCCTGGCCAGTGCTGTATTATAACTCCACTATCATAATATTTTTGATTCTAAGAAGTAAAGAAATGGAATAATGTTCAAGAGAAAAAAATAGGAAGCACATTTCAATACTCAGAAAACCAAGATCATGGCATGCGGTCCCATCACTTCATGGCAAATAGATGGGGAAACAATAAAAACAGTGAGAGACATTATTTTCTTGGGCTCCAAAATCACTGCAGATGGTGGCTGCAGCCATGAAATTAAAAGACGCTTACTCCTTGGAAGAAAAGCTGTGACCAACTTAGACAGCATATTAAAAAGCAGAGACATTACTTTGCCAACAAAGGTCTGTCTAGTGAAAGCTATGGTTTTTCCAGTAGTCATGTATGGATGTGAGAGTTGGACTGTAAAGAAAGCTGAGTGCTGAAGAATTGATGCTTTTGAATTGTGGTGTTGGAGAAGACTCTTGAGAGTCCCTTGGACTGCAAGGAGATCAAACCAGTCCATCCTAAAGAAAATCAGTCCTGAATATTCATTGGAAGGACTGATACTGAAACTCCAATACTTTGGCTACCTGATGCAAAGAACTGACTCATTGGAAAAGACCCTGTTGCTGGGAAGGATTGGAGAAGGCAATGGCACCCCCCTCCAGTACTCTTGCCTGGAGAATCCCATGGACGGAGAAACCTGGTAGGCTGCAGCCCATGGGGTTGCTAGGAGTCGGACACGACTGAGTGACTTCCCTTTCACTTTTCACTTTCATGCATTGGAGAAGGAAATGGCAACCCACTCCAGTGTTCTTGCCTGGAGAATCCCAGGGACGGGGGAGACTGGTGGGCTGCTGTCTATGGGGTCGCACAGAGTCGGACATTACTGAAGAGACTTAGCAGCAGCAGCAGCTGGGAAAGATTGAAGGTGGGAGGAGAAGGGGACAACAGAGGATGAGATGGTTGGACGGCATCACTGACTTGATGGACAGGAGTTTGAGTAAGCTCTGGGAGTTGGTGATGGAGAGGGAAGCCTGGTGTGCTGCAGTCCGTGGAGTCACAAAGAGTTGGACATGACTGAGTGACTGAACTGACTGACTTCAACACTCAGTGTTGTGTTTTGTAATTTGACTCATGTTGTGAAGTGAAAACAGTTATCAATGACATTTTATCTGTTATTCATCTATGTTACTGCCTGTAGCAGTAGTTTGTTTATTCTCATTACCTTACAGTATTCTGTTTGATGAATTTGTTTATTCTTATGTTGATGGACATTTGGGTTGTTTTTAATCTATTAAGTAAGAATAGTGCCATTTTGAACAGTGTGGCTTTTGGTTATCATACTTCTGCTGAATATGTATACACACTTAAGAATGGAATTTGTGGGTTATACAGTGTGCATATAGTTTCTGGTTGCTCCACGTTCTGATTGGCACCTGGTATTGCCCGTCTTTTTCCTTTTAGTCATTCTGTAGGCATGTATATTGTTGCATTGGGGATTTATTGCATTTCACTGCTAATTGATGAGATTGAACATCTCTGCATATACTATGGTAAATTTGGAGATTCTTTTATGTGAAGTGCCTGTTTAAGTGTTTTTTTCATTTTTCTATTGAATGCCCTTTCTTGAGTTGAATTTTTCATTTTGTCTTAGAAATTCTGGTTATATGTTATCTTACTCTACAGATTGCATTGTTTTTGTGTGTGGTTTTAAGAGTTTAAAAAAAAGTTTAAATCTGGACCAACTTAATTTGAAGCATGGCTTATCACAGTGTCAAATGAAGTAGAAAGATTGATATGCAGAGGGCATAAAGATGTTTGAATTTGGTCAGGAGGAAGACATGATTGAGAATCAGAGTAGAATTAAATTGCATGAAGTTAAGGTGGTTTAATAAAAATAGACAAAGGGAAAGCCCAGTTGGATGTTTGTGTGTTGAGTACCTGCTGTGTGTTTGCGGTGCCCTGCGCCGCACGTCCAGGGAGCATGCGTGAATAGACCCGACCTGGGCCCTTGACGCACCTGGTGCTGTGTACTCAGGAATGGTTACTGTGCTTGCGAGAGGCTATCTATCAAATGGAGAACAGAAATGGCCCACAGGTGCGGAGGTGATCGGCAGCGGAGAGTATAAAGAGAAACTCGGAAGAAGAGAAAAACAAGGTTACAGTGTTGGGCAAAATAAAAAGAATATGTTGGGGTTAGAACTATCGTTGAAAGAAAAAGGAAGAACTGATTTCAGTAGGAAGGTAGGTAAAAACTAAGGTTCAGAGTCTGTAAATTAATAGACTTGAAAGAGGAGCATGAAAGAAGAGAGAATGGTTGTAAGAGTAAGACTGAGTTTTTGGAGCTTGCAGGACTGGTGGGATGACAGGGGTCCTAAGGAAATAGAGTAATTATGTAGGAAGAACATCACATGTGAACATTTCATTTAATTTCGGGATGACTGATAATGGCGTGGATATCTAGATTAAAAAAAATTTTTTTTTCTTTTTTAAATTTGGCTGCATCATGTGGCATGTGAAATCTTAGTTCCCTGACCATGGATCAAACCCCTGGCCCCTGTATTGGAAGCTTGCTTGTATTGGAATAGGAAAGTATTGTGCAGAATTTTTAAACGTGCTTTGACCAGGCACTATATAAGGTTACCTTAGCATTTAAAGGTCGTAAATAGAAAAAAAAAACTTTGACTGCTTCTGTTATTAAGGCAGTCTTTTAAATGGAAAAACAGCATTCGTTGTCCTAAATATTTGGGATGCAGTAAGCTTTTAAAAAATTCACTAAATGCTTTCCTTTGTTTTTGCCCCAAGTGGAATGAAACAGTTGAACTTTTTCGCGCCAAGATGCCATTACGGAAACATCGCTGTCGTTTCAAAAGTTACGAGCATTGCTTCACAGCGACCGAAGCTGTGGATTGGCTACATGAGCTGCTGAGGTGCAGCCAAAACTTTGGCCCTGAAGTGACCCGCAAACAAACGGTCCAGCTGCTAAAAAAATTCCTGAAGAACCACGTTATTGAAGACATCAAGGGGAAATGGGGCCAGGAAGACTTCGAGGACAACCGTCACTTGTACAGGTAACGGCATGTCAGCCCTGATGGGGAGGAGCACGGGGAGCACGCATGGATCTGGTCAGTCTGATGAAATTCCTCCTGTGAGAGAACTTGCCTTGTCCCCAGGAGGGATGCTTGTACTTGCGATTTATTGGGTGGAGAACTGCATCTGTTGCTATGAGAAAACTGATTGTGCTTGTTCTTGGCTTCATAGAGCACCCGTAAGTAGTCTTTTGTTGCAGTGGCTTTCAGTAATGGAACCTTTTCGTGCCTTCCATAACCTGGAAGGATGGCTATCGTAGCAGAGTGCCTGTCCTGGGGAATCTGAAAGGGTGGAACAGTAGCTCTGGCTTGCACCTTTCTGAGCAACGGGAGGGTGTGTGTTTAGGGGGTTGGTGGCAGAGGCGTCTGATCTGCAAGTAGAGCTCAGGCTTATCATGAAGAATGGTGCTGGAATTCCCCCATGTCTCAGATTAACTCTGCAGTGCATGGCTGCTCCCCGCCACGTTTCAGTGCTCTTCTGTGATTGCTTACTTACTATGTGATAATCGGAGGGCAAGGATGTCCCTCTGTTGACACTGCCCTTCTTTCTCATTGCACACTAGGCTGGTTTATTCCTGGAGGTGGAAAGGGCCTGCCTGAGATTCAGGGAGTGGGGGAATACTTAAAGAAGAATGAAAAGAGGAATCGTTGAGTTATCTACATAGAGGGCTACCAGAACACCATGAACCTGTGAGGGATTAAAGGAAGAAATGAAGATGACGAGCCTTTAATATTTGCTGTTGTTTACTCCAACAGAAGAATAAGGAATGGTCTTATAGCACTTCAGCGAGGCATTTCGGGGCCACTGGGACACCTGGCTTTGAGCAGAGAAAACGTGACTGTTCCCTACCTGAGTCATGTCTTTGATTCCTTTGGGACTAGCTGCTGAGGAAGGCTGTGGAGTAAGTGGAGGGTGGTCAGCAGCACTCAGGCTAACACCAGACAGTGGTGTATGTTTAACATCTAACTTCCTCATGGAATTTCATCAGCAATCTCCTCTTCCAGGCATCAGGATTGTCAGCTGGGCAATTATTTGTCTCTCCATTTGGCAGTTATTTCTGGCTTGGCTGATCCAACTTTTAATTAGAATCTTGGGTGGTATCAGCCTGTTCTGAGACCATAGTGCTTATTAGTATCAGGCAGTGGAGACTCTAGCCCTGGTTCCACATGACACACTTCATTGGGAATGCTTAAGTGATTGTTTCTCTTGGGAAGCTATAATTGCTTGTACCCCATCAAGAGGTAGCTCACACTTCTAGAAGGTTGTCTGGAGGAGTAACTTAGAGTCTGCTTTATTGTGACCTTATATTGGGTACCGTCCAGTGAGTCCCCTGAGGCTTTCAGAGATGCCAGGTGAGTAAAATAGGAGCCTGTTCTAGGAGCCAGTCCCCCAGTAGTGACTGTCAGAGCATGTTTCACCTCAGTATGAAGACTTAATCATTTGTCCTTTAAAAAATAAAGTGCACAGATAGATTACATTCAACCATGAAATAATGATTTTTTTTTACCCAGTTTCTCTTATAAAATACTTGTGAGTTGTAAAGGGTGTAGTACCTCTTTCATTATTTACCACTTGAAGACGCATAGCTTTCCGTTTTTCTAGTGTTAAGTCCTGTACGTTAACAACTGGTGTTTGATGTTCTCAGATTAATCAGGGGTGAAGTCTATTTAGACATTCAACGGTTTGTTAAGGGACCCATGCCCTGAGTTGAGAGTCAGCTCACTCAGAAGTGCAGAGGTGCCTGTCGGCATGAGGCAGCTTCCAGGACTGAGCATACAGCTCGGGATGGCATGCTGGCTCGCCAGTGCCCTGGGGAGGACTGGGGACAGGCTGCCCTCCCTGCTCAGTGCCCACCTGCTCCTTGTGGTTGAATAGTACCACTGCCAAACCACAGTAAGAGCCCTTGAGGGACATCAGGAGCTTGAGGCATATTAGATTTGAAAAATAGGTGGAGACTCTATAAGGTAAATGCCTACAATGCTTTGTGGAGGAGGAGCCTCTGTAAATAGTGTCAAAGTTGGAATGGGCAGCTCAGAGTTCTTGCTGGAAAGAAAGGAACTAGCGTTGTGGAGTGCCTGTGATGGACCAGAGTCACTGCATAGTCATCATTTACCTCAGCACCTGCAGATGTCTCTTATCTAATCTTAAAAATAAGGAAATTATGAGACCAAAGGTACCAACTTGTCCACAGTCACTCAGGTGGCAGTAAAAGAGAATTTGAACTGAGGGCTCTGCGTCTGAGGCCTGTGTTCTTGCGGTGTGCCAGACTGCCTCGTTTCCACAGCATGAGGTTGACTAGCTTGTTAACTAATTTAAGGACTGAATGAGAAAACAGACAGAATAGGAAACAAAGAAATAGTTGGCGTAGTCAACATGTGTTCGTATATTCACAGAATTCCAGCAATGTGTTAAGTACTATGTAATACATACTGAATGATCAACTGTGTTCTCAAATAGAGGAGGTAAGGTAAACACAATCAGCTGAAATACTTATGTAAATATAGGGATGGGTGGTTGCCTGGGCCTGGGTTACAGAAAGGCATAGTTAGACAAAGCGACATGAAATATAAAGACTCTTAGAGTATTTTTTGAAGACAGAAATTACACACACACACAGGAGAATTTTATAACAGAAATGAAGAGTTATGTTTTTATTTTGTAGAGTATTAAATCTTATAACTAGTTTAAAATGTATTTGTGTGATTGCATTCACATGTGTTAACTATGATTTTATTTTTCAAGAATCTAAGAATTAAATATCAGTTCAGTTCAGTTCAGTTGCTCAGTCGTGTCCGACTCTTTGCGACCCCATGAATCGCAGTACACCAGGCCTCCCTGTCCATCACCAACTCCCGGAGTTCACTCAGACTCACGTCCATCGAGTCAGTGATGCCATCCAGCCATCTCATCCTCGGTCGTCCCCTTCTCCTCCTGCCCACATTCCCTCCCAGCATCAGTTTTTTCCAGTGAGTCAACTGTTCACATGAGGAGGCCAAAGTACTGGAGTTTCAGCTTTAGCATCATTCCTTCCAAAGAAATCCCAGGGCTGATCTCCTTCAGAATGGACTGGTTGGATCTCCTTGCAGTATAGGAAATAGGATATAGTGAATTTTTGTATGTTAAAAAGAAAAATAAGGTCCTAATATGAGAATGTCCCTAACAATCAGAGATGTTACAGAGAAAGGTCCAGAGCTATTTACTGAACCACTTCTTTGCTCTTGGTAACACGATGACTAGAAAGAGTGGCTAGATTTGCTACCAGTGAAGACAGTTACATCATAGTCATTGGGGTCATCATAGGGTCATCATCGTCCAGCCAGACGGATGCTATCATCTGTGTCTAACCAAGCTTTGTGGCCCTCGACTTCAGATTAAGAGAACCTGCACTACCTTGTATTTTTCTGAGAAATTTCAGTTTATGTAGCAGTTTCTCTTTTTGATCTCATTTGATCTTCATGACAACCCTGTGAAGTAGACAGAGTGGATATTTCATCCTCAGAGAACGAGACACTTGTCTCTCTGAAACATCTAAACAGAACACCAGGAAATTCCATGCTGATCCCTGAATCGCCCATTTATGTATGTGAACAGATATTTATGTGAGATTATTTGAACCTAATGCCAACAAAGGTCCATCTAGTCAAAGCTGTGGTTTTTCCAGCAGTCATGTATGGATGTGAGAGTTGGACCTTAAAGAAGGCTGAGCATCAAAGAACTGATGCTTTTGAACTGTGGTGTTGGAGAAGACTCTTGAGAGTCCCTTGGACTGCGGGGAGATCAAACCTGTAAATCCTAAAGGATATCAGTCTTGAATATTCATTGGAAGGACTGATACTGAAGCGCCAATACTTTGGCCACCTGATGCTAAAAACTGACTCCTTAGAAAAGACCCTGATGCTGGGAAAGATTGAAGGCAGGATGAGAAGGGGACGACAGAGAATGAGATGGTTGGATGACATCACCGACCTGATGGACATGGGTGTGGGTGTACTCCAGGAGTAGGTGATGGACGGGGAGGCCTGGCGTGCTGCAGTCCATGGGGTCGCAAAGAGTCAGACAAGACTGAGCGACTGAACTGAATGTAGTGGATTATATAAAAATAGAAGTGTATACTGTGATCATTGCTTGTTTGGACTATCTAATAAGGAGAGCGTTTGGTCTGTTTTAGATTTTTAGCAGGATAGGTCCTTGATCTGGAGGCTCCCCCTGGCCCTTGCCCTGCTCTCATTACCAGTGCCAGCTCTGGAATGCAGTTGTAACTGGATGCTCATGATTTACAGAAAGGAATTCACTAGTTCCAGTGCAGTGTGTGTGAGCTAATGTGTTGTTGTTTAGTTGTTAAGTCGTGTCTGACTCTGCGACCCCATGGTCTATAGCCCACCAGGCTTCTCTGTCAGTGGGATTTCCCAGGCAAAAATATGGGAGTGGGTTGCCATTTCCTTCAGGGGATCTGCCTGACTCAGGGATTGGATCCTCGTCTCCTGCATTGGCAGGCAGTTCTTTACCACAGAGCCACCGGGGAAGCTCTGATCTAATGTGTAGTGCCGGGGTCCAGCCCAGGTGGATCCAGGGAATTTGAAGCGGGGACGGAGTCGGCGAGGAGAGACTTATTTATTAAAGATATAAAGAGATTAGGAAAGAATAGTGTAGTAGGAAAATTAGTGGAGAAAAGAGGCTGAATAACTTGGTTTACGTGGAGAACCAATAAAACTCCAAGATAAGGAGTTTGCACCACCTACCCGTAGGCCACAGGTGTCTCTCCAGTCTCCCGAAGGAGTGGAGACACAAAGTGCCCCGCGCGCCCCCCGCCCGCCCCCTGTTCAGATCTTAGAAGCCCAGGCAAAATTAGTAGGCTTGGCGAGCCTCCGCGCTCCAGATGGGAATTCAGCCTGAAAACGGAGAAAAGAATGACATGGGGGAGCCAAGCATTGGTGCCAGACCCACAATTTTATTTTCAAAAGAAGCTTATATAGCCCAAGTTGTACATAAAGAAATGGAATATGCAGAGTTATGCAGGGGCAGCAGTGCTGACCCTTATTGAGACCAGGCTTTCTTTTTGCATACCTTCCCATATACAGAAGGTCTTAGGTGGTTTTACATCATCTTCTGGCCTGTTAACATTTTTATGGCTCTTTTCCTAGATAAATGTTTATCAACCAGAAAACCCATTTTCCCTTGAAGTGTTTTTTCTTAATCTGCATCACCCTCAAAGTACTAAGTAAAGTTACATTCCTGTAGAACAAATGTGCAGTGGGTTATAACAAAGAAAGTACTTAACTCAAAGATCTAATGTTGCTAATGCCAGGGCTACTACCTGTTTTTTCTATATACCAACTATATCTACAAATAAAAGATATGAAAACTTGGCAGCAAGTATTGGCTCAACAAATGAAACCCTTAATCAGTCCTATTCTAATGATTTTGACTCCTTGGAAGCCCCTACATTCCTAGGATGTTTTAAGCTTCCCGGTCAGGAGGCCGCAAACAATCACATGCGCAGCTTTAAGAGTCCAGACACACCTGTCAGGCAGGCTAGAAAGCCATCAGAGGGGTTTTTGGATTGAAACACTATTATTATGCCCAGGAGACTTATTATCTAAAAGCTCTAAATTAACTTTTTCTAGAAAAAGGTGGTGGGGGGACAGCCCCCCTGTTAATGTCAGAAGAGTAGGTGGAAAGCATAACACAGTAAAGCAGGCAGACTCTGGTTTTGGGGGTAGATGCTCGAGAAAATACAGGGGGGACCCCTGAGGCCTGATCCCACCTTTGCATTTTGTCAGGCCCCCTTCCTCATGACCTTTGCCACGGGCGGGATTCCCCATGCTGGCCCCCGGCAGTGTAGGGAACCATTTTCTTTTTATTCTACTTTCGTCCCTCTGTCTCTTTATGTGTATCATCTCATGTTCCCAATTCTTTCCCCTTTTCTTTTCTTCTACTTAGTTTCTCCTTTTCTTTCTGTCTTTTCCCCTTATATTTGCTTTTTTTTTTTTTCCTGGCGTATTTCCAACATGTTTATTTTAATTTGAACCTAAAATTTGTCATGTAGATTTTGTCAGCTTTCTTGAATATAAGTTTCACAGTTCTTAATTAAAAAAACAGGAATCATGCTACGTACTTTCAAAACTTACCCTATAAACCACAGTAATGAAGACTGGTATTGGTGAAGGGGTAGATGGATGCTTGGATCAGTGGAACAAAATCTAGTCCAGAAACACACTTAAGAATATGGCCAATTGACTTTTGATGAAGATGTAAAAGCTCCTTTAAAGGAAGAGATCAGTCTTTTTGTCAAATGATGGTGGAAGAATTGGAATGCAACTGTGCTCACCACTATACCACCGGCAGTCACAACATTGGAACAATTAAACATCTGTTTGTCTACGTGCAAAAAAATGAAGCTCCACCTAAATCTCATTTTTTTATACAAAAATTCATTCAAAGTGAATTATAGATTTCAGTGTAAAACTGAAAATTTTAGAAAAACAGGAGAAAATCTTTATATCCAAGGGTCAGACAAGGAGCTTTTAGACATGACATCAAACACATGATTTATAAAAGCAAAAACATGATAAATTGGATTTCATCAAAATTAAAGACTTTTGCTGTGTGAAAGGCGCTAGTGAGTCGATGAGAAGACTAGTGACTGTTGGGGAGAAAATATTTGTAAACCACGTGTAAGTGGACTAATATCAAGAATATATAAAAGATTTGCAAAACTCAACTGTGAAAAAACAACACAAAAAATAGATTTGGAAGGACACTTCATCATTAGAGCACTAGGGAAATGCAGATTAAAACCCTGGTGAGATACCTCTATATATCTAGTAGAATGGCTAAAATAAGAATGCTGATAATGCCAGAATCTAGTGAGGGTGCAGAGCAATTGGAAATCTCATTCACTGATGGTGGGAAGTCTAGGTTGGTAAACACTTTGAAAAACAAAGTCACTTTGGAAAACAATTTTTCAGTGTCTTTTCAAATTAGACATGTATTAGTTATGTATGACTCCATATTCTGCTCCAGAGCATTTACCCTAGAGAAATGAAAACTTATGTTCACACAAAAACTTGCATGTGAATGTTTATGGCTGCTCCATTAACTCAACTGTTCCTCCGTGGGTGAATGGATAAACACTGAACATCGGTCTGGAATGCTGCTGTGTACATTGGGTGCAGTGAGCGGTGTGACTAGACAGTCCGAGCAGGAGAGAGGTTCTTTGGTGAATGACGGAAATGTTTCCTAATTGGGATGGTGGTTACACAAGTGTCTGTTGATAGAGCAGTGTACACATAGACACACACAATGGAAAAACTGATCAATTTTGCTATATGCTAATAACATTTTTCTTAAATTTTGGAGATTTGAAAAGTTTTTATTTGTACCTCTAGTGAAAGAAATCCAAATGCTCCTGTGTTCCTGGAAAAAAGTCTTCATTGTTACCATATGGACAGAGGAGCCTGGCGGGCTACATTGCTTGGTGTCACTAAAGAGTCCGACATGACACGACTTAGTGACTTAAACAACAGCGTCTTTTGAAGGGGCAGATAAGAACTTCAAGTTAATGGACTGTTGGCTCCCTCTAGTGGACACCTTTTGTTCTTACAGTAAATTTCAAAATTGTGATTGTGATTTTGTTGTTCTTTTCTTTTTATTCATTTCCTCAAGTCTTGTGTTCTTACCCTGTGATGGCTAGATAAATTTTGTACCCTTCCTATGCATCAGTTTTTTTCATCTATAAAATGACAGGACTGGGACTAGTTCTTAAAACATGTATTTATTTTGGCTGTACTGGTCACTGTTGCTGTGCACAGGCTTTCTTTGGTTGCAGTGAGTGGAGGCTACTCCCGTTTCAGTGCGTGGGATTCTCATTGCTGTGGCTTCTCTTGTTGCGGAGTGTGGACTCTTGGGTACACAGGCTTCAGTAGTTGGCACACGGACTTGGCTGCCCCACAGCATGTGGGATCTTCCCAGTGTGTGTGCGTGTGTGCTCAGTGGTGTCCAGCTCTTTTGCAGCCTCATGGACTGTAGCATGCCAGGCTTCTCTGTCCATTGGATTTCCCGCAAGAATACTAGAGTGGGTAGCCATTTCTTAGTCCAGGGGATCTTCCTGGTTCAGGGATCGAACCCGCATCTCCTGCATTGGCAGGCAGATTCTTTATCAGCTGTGCAACCAGGGAAGGTGATCTTCCCGGGCCAGGGATCAAACCGATGTTCCTTGCATTGCAAGGCAGATTCTTAATCACTGGATCATCAGGGAAGCCCCTGAACTAGATCTTTAAGGTCTTTTCCCGTTCTAAACATTCATCATTCCAAATATTGAGTACTTATCACAGGGGTTTTCCAAGGCTTAGGTGATGAAGAAGGTAAGAAATAAATACGATACTCTTTTCCTCCTCAGTTTTGCAGTCTCTCTTAAGAGAAAGTATATATGTATGAAAAAGATCAGTGGCAGAACCAAGGCAGTATTGAGTTTGACCAAAATAAGAGGCACTGCATTGACAGTCCTTGGGTTAACATAGCTATTTTGTTTGACTAGCATTATGTTTTCAGTCATTGAAAAATTTTTTCTCATTTTTATTTTTCAATTTTGTGAAGGTAATGCATTCCTGTGTTTCAAAATTTACAAAGTACTGAAGAGTATATTCGAGGAGGGTGTGGTAACCCACTCCAGTATTCTTGCCTGGAGAATCCCATGGACAGAATCCCATGGACAGAGGAACCTGGTGGGCTAGTCCATGGGATCACAGAGAGTCGGACACAACTGAAGTGACTGAGCACAGCACAGAGTATATTCAGTGAAAATCTCCCTTCTACTTTGCTTCCCCAAGGTGGGGTTCAAGCCTTGAACTTGCATTGAATCTTTGTTATTTTTATTATTTATTCTACAGTTGTGTTGGTTTTTTTATACGCTAAATTACAGTTTGACCCGGATGTTCAGTTCAGTTCAGTTGCTCAGTTTTGTCCGACTCTTTGTGATCTCATGGACTGCAGTATGCCATGGACAGGCTTCCCTGTCCATCACCAGCTCCCAGAGCTTGCTCAGACTCATGTCCATCGAATCTGTGATGTTGTCTAACCATCTCATCCTCTGTCATTCCCTTCTCCTCCTGCCTTCAATCTTTCCCAGCATCAGGGTCTTTTCCAATGAGTCATTTCTTTTGCATCAGATGGCCAAAGTATTGGATCTTTAACATCAGTCCTTCCAGTGAATATTCAGGACTGATTTCCTTTAGGATTGACTGGTTTGATCTCATTGCAGTCCAAGGGACTCTCAAGAGTCTTCTTCAACACCACAATTCAAAAGCATCTGTTCTTCAGCGCTCAGCTTTCTATATAGTCCAACTCTGACATCTATATATGACTGCTGGAAAAACCATAGGTTTGATTAGATGGACCTTTGTTGGCAAAGTAATATGCTTTTTAATATGCTGTCTAGGTTGGTCATAGCTTTTCTTCCAAGGAGCAAGCTGCAGTCACCATCTGCAGTGATTTTGGAGCCCAAGAAAATAGAGTCTGTCACTGTTTCCATGGTTTCTCCATCTATTTGCCATGGAATGATGGGACTGGATGCCATGATTTTAATTTTTTGAATGTTGAGTTTTAAGCCAGCTTTTTAACTTTCCTCTTTCACTTTCATCTAGAGGCTCTTTATTTTCTCTTTACTTTCTGTCAAAAGCGTGGTTCATCTGTGTATCTGAGGTTACTGATATTTCTCCTGGCAATCTTGATTCCAGCTTGTGGTTCATCCAGTCCAGCATTTTGCATGATGCACTCTGCGTATAAGTTAAATAAGCAGGGTGACAATATACAGCCTTGACGTACTCCTTTCCCAATTTGGAACCAGTCCGTTGTTCCATGTCCAGTTCTAACTGTTGCTTCTTGACCTGCATACAGATTTCTCAGGAGGTAAGTCAGGTGTCTGGTATCCCTATCTCTTGAAGAATTTTCCACACTGTGTTGTGATCAACACAGTCAAAGTTTTCGGCATAATCAATAAAGCAGGAGTAGATGTTTTTCTGGAACTCTCTTGCTTTTTTGATGATGCAGCGGATGTTGGCAATTTGATCTCTGGTTCTCTGCCTTTTCTAAAACCACCTTGAACATCTGAAAGTTCACAGTTCATATACTGTTGCAGCCTGGCTTGGAGAATTTTGAGCATAACTTTGCTGGTGTGTGAGACAAGTATAATCATGTGGTAGTTTGAACATTCTTTGGCATTGCCTTTCTTTGGGATTAGAATGAAAACTGACCTTTGCCAGTCCTGTGGCCACTGCTGAGTTTTCCAGATTTGCTGGCATATTGAGTGCAGCACTTTCACAGCATCATCTTCAGGATTTGAAATAGCTCAACTGGAATCCTATCACCCCCACTAGCTTTGTTTGTAGTGATGCTTCCTAAAGCCCTCTTGACTTCCCATTCCAGGATGTCTGGCTCTAGGTGAGTGATCACACCATCATGGTTATCTGGGTCATGAAGATCCTTTTTGTATTTTTCTTTCTGTGTATTGTTGCCACCTTTTTAAAAATGTCTTCTGCTTCTGTTAGGTCCATACCATTTCTGTCCTTTATTGTGCCCATCTTTGCATGAAATGTTCCTTTGGTATCTCTAATTTTCTTGAAGAGATCTTTAGTCTTTCTCATTCTGTTGCTTTCCTCTATTTCTTTGCACTGATCATTGAGGAAGGCTTTCTTATCTTTCCTTGCTATTCTTTGCAACTCTGCATTCAAATGGGTATCATCTTTCCTTTTTTCCTTTGCCTTTACCTTCTCTTCTTTTCTCAGCTCTTTGTAAGCCTTCCTCAGACAACCATTTTGCCTTTTTGCATTTCTTTTTCTTGGGGATGGTCTTGATCCCTGCCTCCTGTACAGGGTCATAAACCTCCGTCCATAAAAGTTCTTCGGGCACTCTGTATATTAGATCTAATCTCTTGAATCTGTTTGTCACTTCCACTGTATAATAGTAAGGGATTTGATTTAGGTCATACCTGAATGGTCTAGTGGTTTTCTCTACTTTCTTCAAGTCTGAATTTGGCAATAAGGAGTTCATGATCTGAGCCACAGTCAGCTCCCAGTCTTGTTTTTGCTGACTGTATAGGTCTTCTCCATCTTTGGTTGCAAAGAATGTAATCAACCTGACCATCTGGTGATGTCCATGTGTAGAGTCTTCTCTTGTGTTGTTGAAAGAGGGTGTTTGCTATGCCCAGCATGTTCTCTTGGCAAAAAATCCTTTGCCCTGCTTCATTTTGTACTCCAAGGCCAAATTTGCCTGTTACTCCATGTATCTCTTGACTTCCTACTTTTGCATTCCAATCCCTTGTGATGAAAAGGACATCTTTTTTGGGTGTTAGTTCTAGAAGGTCTTGTTGGTCCTCTTAGAACCGTTCAGTTTCAGCTTCTTCAGCATTACTGGTTGGGGCATAGACTTGGATTACCGTGATATTGAATGGTTTGCCTTGGAAACAAACAGAGATCATTTTGTTGTTTTTGATATTGCACCCAAATACTGTATTTAGGACTCTTTTGTTGACTATGTTGGCTATTCCATTTCTTCCAAGGGATTCTTGCCCACAGTAGTAGATATAATGGTCATCTGAATTAAATTCACCCATTCCAGTCCAGTTTAGTTCACTGATTGCTGTTTGACTAGTTCTAATTTACCTTGTTTCATGGACTAACATTCCAGGCTCCTGTGCAGTATTACTCTTTGCATTGGACTTTATCTCCATCACCAGTCATGTCCACGACTGGGTGGTGTTTTTGCTTTGGCTCTGCCTCTTCATTCTTTCCGGAGTTATTTCTTCACTCTTCTCCAGTAGCGTATTGGGCACCTACCTATGATCTGTCAGTATCATGTCTTGCCTTTTCCTACTGTTCATGGGGTTCTCAAGGCAAGAATACTGAAGTGGTTTGCCATTCCCTTCTCCAGTGGACCACATTTTGTCAGAACTCGCCACTATGACCTGTCCATCTTGGGTGACCCTACATGGCATGGCTCATAGTTTCATTGAGTTAGACAAGGCATATTCAGTGAAAATCTTCCCTTCTGCTTTGCATCCCCAAGGTGGGGTTCAAGCCTTGAACTTGCATTGACTCTTTCTTATTTTTATTATTTATTCTGAAGTTGTGTTGGCTTTTTATACCCTAAATTCCAGTTTGACTTGGATGAGAAGAAGTTAAATAACTTTCAAATGCGCAATAGCAGTAGAGGGGGAAGAGCAGATTAGAAAATACTGTTTCTTTTTTCCATATAAAAACTTTAGCAAAAAAATACAGAGAAGTCATAATGTTAACCATAGCTATTTCTGGATAGAGGGTTTAAAGACAACACAAATTATTTTCTCTCTTCTTAATATTACTCATAGAATGTATATTGCTTTTATTTTCAGTTTTTTAAATCATAGCAATAAAACAGGGATAAATCCTATTGTGTGAAAGTTTACAATGACATTTGTTGAGTCGCTAAGTCATGCCTGAGTCTTTGCAACCCCATGGACCCCAGCATGCCAGGCTTCCCTGTCACTCATCTCCCAGATCTTGGTCAATCTCATGTCCATTGAGTTGATGATGTCATCCAGCGATCTCCTCCTCTATCATCACCTTCTCCTCCTGCCCTCAGTCTTTCCGAGCATCAAGGACAGAATGAATTCTTTTTGGCACCCCTGCTCCACACCGTTATCCCACTTGCTTCTGTGGACTAAGAAAGCCTCCTGCCATTGTCAGTAAACAGAGGATGTTGCAGCCATTGAGACTCAGGATGAGAAAGCAGAGGATGCTGGTCCCAGGTAGCTGAGGTGCATATCAGAGGAGTGAGTTCCATAAGCCCAGACTCTTGCATCTTCCCATATACATAAAAGTGCTAAGTTCATTAACTTGAGATATGTGATTCTCTTTAATTAACATGAATCTTTCATCATTTTCACTATCTGGACTTTGTCACAAAATTCCTATATCTTGGCTTTCCTCTAACCTCTTTGGAGCAGTCTCTCAGAATAGTCTCTGAGAGATATGGTTTTAGCTGACAAGAGTAAAAATTCATCCAGAAGAGAAAAGGCACGAAAGTAGCCAAAAAATCTTGGACAGGACTTTTTGCTTTATCAGAAACTAAAATGGCATGGGGCTGAACAGTGTGATAATAGACCTGGAATAAATAAATGTGGAACTGAATAGAGTAGAGAAAAAGACAGACTCTCCACCCAGTTGCCTTTGCCACAGGCACCTAATATTATTAGCTTCTTTCAGCACAGGAAGAGTTTGTGAGCCAATCAGTGTGGATGGAAGTTGTGCAGCCTCTTAGAATACTGAGTGGAGGACATCTGTCTGGATCCTGAGAATGGGGTAGGGTCTGGATGATCAGATGGGAAAGGGAGTGGGGCTGGGTATTACAGGAGACAGGGATGGTCGTCAGGTATGCCTAAGGCAGCTTTACTGGGAGAAGAGGGAAGAAGGAGTTTTATTAATAGGAAATCATAAGGCTAAATTTGGTGATGTTTCTTAAACACCTGTCTGTGGCGTTGGTGTTTATGTAAAAGGAAAAAGTAGCCAAGGCCCATGCTTTGAGTAGAAATGAAGTCTGTGTTCTAGAATAGAGTTAATTGAATAGGAGAAGGCAACAGCACCCCACTCCAGTACTCTTGCCTGGAAAATCCCATGGATGGAGAGCCTGGTAGGCTG
This sequence comes from Capricornis sumatraensis, assembly GCF_032405125.1. Taxonomy (NCBI): domain Eukaryota; kingdom Metazoa; phylum Chordata; class Mammalia; order Artiodactyla; family Bovidae; genus Capricornis; species Capricornis sumatraensis. Next base: position 25,423,644 of record NC_091086.1, read on the forward strand.
CAGTCCATGGGGTCGCTGAGGGTCGGACACGACTGAGCGACTTCACTTTCCCTTTTCACTTTCATGCATTGGAGAAGGAAATGGCAACCCACTCCAGTGTTCTTGCCTGGAGAATCCCAGCGACGGGGGAGCTTGGTGGGCTGCCGTCTATGGGGTTGCAGAGTCGGACACGACTGAAGCGACTTAGCAGCAGCAGTAGCAGTAATAGAATAGTTAAGGCAGAGACACTGGTGAGGTTTTCAGGTAACTGTGGTGGGGGAGGGTGTTGCCCAGATGAGAATGTCAGCCATGGGGTTGAAAGGGAAGGAAGGACCCTTATTTTATAGCCAAATTCCAAGCGAGCCCCTAACTGCTCTGTAGACCTTCAGGCTTGCTGGAAGTCTGATACTTTTTAAACGTGTTATCCATTAGTCTAAAATCGTTTTTATTTAGAATCTTTGTGAATATTTAACATTTTCTTTTACTGATGACGGGAATGTAACAAAAGTCTTTTTCAAGGCAACCGTCAATCCATCATACCTTGTAGTTCTTCAAACACCTACAGTGTTCATTGGGGGGGGTCTGAGTCTTTGGAATGGCTTTGTTCCTGTTTCCGGTCTCAAGGGCTCTGGGGCCTCGGGTACTGGATGAGCATCTCAGGGTGTCTGTCCCTGTGCCTCCCACGTGGGTCAAGAATGAACGTCCAGGTTGTGGTGTCATAGTTGGGGAGCAATGATGGGAAAATATGCAGTAGGCATTTGACTTTCTTTTGCTGCCGCACATTCTAAACTCCTTTTTTATTTTGCGGGAGATCTTGTCTGTGGGAGCTTTGGTGGGAGACAGGCCCCCCCCTCCCCCCGCCCCTCCCCCCCCAACCCTAGTGGAAGCCTAGGTGGGTGAGATGCTCTCTCCCAGCCCCTGAGTGGTTGGCATGCAGGCATGCCACCTGCCCTTGGTAGTTGGTGTGTTTTTGCTAGGACTTTAGACAGCTTAGAATTTCTTGAGATGGCGGTGGTAGCTGCGGGAGCAAGGACAAGCCACCATGGTGCTAGTGGCGCCTTTCACACTCACCTGTCACTTGTGGTTCCTATTGTGTGTGCTGGGGGACTTTCTTTTCTCCCTTGTCCTAGCTTTTTAAATTTTTAAAATTTTCTGATCCCAGTTTTCCAGACTCAAACTGATACAAGCAGTGCCTATGGAAGTGACAAAACTGGGGCAGCTTTCTGGGCCTAGGAAATAGTGCCATACTTTCCGTGTGCCTCAGAGCCCAGCACTGGATCAGACTGACCCGAAGCCACCAGAGACTTGGGCACAGAGCTCAGGATCCCTGCGGCACAGTTGCAGAGCCTACTAAGAATGATGGTTACGCGTGGCCCGAGGGCTGAGAGTTCTGTATCAGTCTTGCTTAGTCTGAGGTTACATTATCACTGCCATCTTTGGATGTAAAAGATGCCAGCAGGGTGTGTGACACAGAAGGTTGAACTGGCTTGTTCTAACTCATAAAAGGCAACTCCTGGTAACTGATAAACTTTTGTTTTGTAATGTCCTTTTTTAGGCTTTTGGTGATTAACTCATGCAAATTTTAAATTTGTGATTTATTTTTCTATCTTGGGCCTTCATTTTTGGTCATAGCTACATGTTCCCTGTCAGGTTACTTTATATCCCTTCCCTTTATATTTGTTTGTTTTATCCACTTGGTCTTCATGGACTTGCTCTTGAAGTTTTTTCTTTTTAAATCCTTGCCCAGATTTCTTTTCTATGAATTTATGATGCCTCGTTATTATCATTAATAGGGAATGATGTGTCATTAGTAGGGAATGGAGCAGTGGAATCTAGAAAAATCAAAGGTGCTCAGCTCACTGAATGCTCCCATTTCAGATGGGGAGAAAGCTCTTTTCAGGCAGAGAAGGTAGATTGAATAGTAGTTCTCAATACAGTTGACCTTGAGACAAAATAGAGTTGACCCTTGAACAACATAGGGGTTAGGCGTGCAGACCTCCTGCACAGTCCAAAATCTGAGTCTAACTTTTGATTCCCCCTCTACCTGTCCCCCCCAAATTTAAGTACTGAGAACCTACTGTTGACTGGAAGCCTTATTGAACTGTCAGTTAACACATATGTTGTATGTTATGTATCATACTCTGTATTTTTACAATGAAATAAGTTAAAACAAAATGGTAAGAAAATCTTAAGGAAGAAAAAATGCATTTATAGTATGAAACTATATTTATAGGTTATATTCATTCTTTTTTTAAAAGATTCTACATGTACATGAAAACAAACATTATTTGTCTTTCTCTGTTAGACTTATTTTGCTAAGCATAATACCCTCCAGATCCAACCATGCTGTTGTAGATGGCAACATTTAATTTTTAATGACTGGATAATATTCCACTGTATGTGTGTATATATATGTGTGTATACACACACACACCACATCTTTTTTATCCATTCATCTGTTGATGGACGCTTAGGTTGCTTCCATGTTTTGTCTGTTATAAATGATGCTGCTATGAGATGGTTGGATGGCATCACTGACTCAATGGACATGAGTATGAGCAAACTCCTGGAAATGGTGAAGGACAGGGAAGCCTGGAGTGCTGCAGTTCATGAGATTGCAAAGAGTTGGACAGGACTGAGCAACACTGTGAACATTGGGGTACATGTATCTTCCTTTTTAAAACATTTATTTATCAGGCTGCCTTGGGTCTTAGTTGCTGCATGTGGGGTTTTTGTTGTGTCATGCAGCATCTTCTGTTTGTGGCACACAGGCTTTCTAATTGTGGTGCTCAGGCTTCATTGCTCCATGGCATGTGGGATCGTAGTTCTCTGCTGCTGCTGCTAAGTCACTTCAGTCGTGTCCGACTCTGTGTGACCCCATAGATGGCAGCCCACCAGGCTTCCCGGTCCCTGGGATTCTCCAGGAAAGAACGCTGGAGTGGGTTGCCATTTCCTTCTCCAGTGGATGAAAGTGAAAAGTGAAAGTGAAGTCGCTCAGTCGTGTCCGAGTCTTAGCGACCCCATGGACTGCAGCCCACCAGGCTCCTCCATCCATGGATTTTCCAGGCAAGAGTACTGCAGTGGGGTGCCATTGCCTTCTCCTTTAGTTCGCTGACCAGGGATCAAACCCATATCCCCTGCATTGCAAAGTGGATTCTTAACCACTAGACCACCGGGAAAGTCCCCATATGTCGTCTTGAATTGGTGTTTTTATTTTCTTCAGAGATATGCCCAGGAGTGGAATTACTCGGTCATTTGGTAGTTCTAGTTTGTTTTTTGAGGACCCTCCGTACTGTTTTCTGTAGTGGCTATACCAATTTACATTCCCACCAGTAGTGTGTAGGGTTCACTTTTCTCCACATCCTCAATAACATTTGTGTTTATATTTATAATTTTTATTATATTTATAGCATTTATATTTGTTGCCTTTTTGACAGTAGCCATTTTGACAGGTGTGAGATGATAATCTGACTGTGGTTTTGATTTGCATCACCCTGATGATTAGCAGAGTTGAACATCTTTTCATGTGCCTGTTGTTTATAAAACTCCTAGGAGAAGGCGATGGCACCCCACTCCAGTACTCTTGCCTGGAAAATCCACGGACGGAGGAGCCTGGTGGGCTGCAGTCCATGGTGTCGCTAAGAGTCGGACACGACTGAGCGACTTCACTTTCACTTTTTACTTTCATGCATTGGAGAAGGCAATGGCAACCCATTCCAGTGTTCTTGCCTGGAGAATCCCAGGGACGGGGAAGCCTGGTGGGCTGCCATCTCTGGGGTCGCACAGAGTTGGACACGACTGAAGCGACTTAGCAGCAGCTGCAGAAGAAACCATAGGCAGTATACTCTTTGACATGTCTTAGCAATAGTTTTTTTTGTTTTTTGGAATCTGTCTCCTGAGGCAAGGAAAACAGAATAAAAAATAAACAAATAAAATCTAATTAAACTTGAGAGCTTTTGTCCAGCAAAGGAAGCCATTGATAAAATGAAGACATCCAACTGAATGGGAGAAAATATTTGCAAATAATATGTATGACAAAGGGTTAATACTCCAACTATATAAACAACTCTTACAACTCAATATCAAAAAAAAAAACCTGTTTAAAAAATAGGCAGAAGACCTGAAAAGCCATTTTTCCGAAGAAGACATACTTATGGACTGTATTTATTGATACTGTTAGTTGATGCTGTCTGTCAGCACCTCAATCAATATTGTCTTATATGATACAAAACACTGTAGATGTTATATATATATATCACTAACAATAGATACTAAAAATGAAGAGATAATATGAAAAAGAAATTAAATTTTATTTAATTTTATTTACAGGTATAACAGTTCATACTGATTCTTTGTGACCTCATGGACCATAGCCTGCCAGGTTCCTCTGTCCATGGGATTTTCCAGGCAAGAATACTGGAGTGGGTTGCCATTCCCTTTTCCAGGGGATCTTCCCAGCCCAGGGAAGATCTGAGCTACAAGTGCTTCACTAAAAAATCCGCCTGCAATGTGGAGACCTGGGTTTGATCTCTGGGTTGGGAAGATCCCCTGGAGAAGGGAACGGCTACCCACTCTAGTATTCTTGCCTGGAGAATCCCATGGACAGAGGAGCCTGGCAGGCTACAGTCCATGAACACGACTGAGTGACTTTCACTTGTGATTCATGCATTGATATCAAAGAAGTAACAGTATGATTGCTCCACAGTAGCCTACACTATACACTAATGAATGAATTCTTACAAAATTTTTATGGTGTGCAGTATTAAAGTCATATCCATAATACAGTATTAGAAACACTGTTATATTTAAGGAAAAAAAGAGCTGGTTACCTGTGATGATACACTGATATTTTCTCCAAATACAAGAGAGATACCGCATACTGTACAATAATATAATTCTTTGAAAGCAAAAGTAATGAAATAGTTTATTGTTAGTTTTATATTAGTTATTTAATTATTTGCATTATTTACATTATTAGTTTTATATTGGGAGAAGGCAGTGGCACCCCACTCCAGTACTCTTGCCTGGAAAATCCCATGGATGGAGGAGCCTGGTGGGCTGTAGTCCATGGGGTCATTGGAAGTTGGACACAACTGAGCAACTTCACTTTCACTTTTCATTTTCATGCATTGGAGAAGGAAATGGCAACCCACTCCAGTGTTCTTGCCTGGAGAATCCCAGGGACAGGGGAACCTGGTCGGCTGCTGTCTATGGGGTTGCACAGAGTCGGACACGACTGAAGCAACTTAGCAGCAGCAGCAGCAGTTTTATATTAATAATATAAAATAATGTAAATATATATTTAGTATAAATATAAACAAACATAGTATATTATATAAATATATTATAGAATTATATGTTATATAATATAAATATAAACAACATAAAATATTATATTTAATAATATATAGTGATAATTATTCATTTACATTATTAGTTTTATATTAAATATCACTCATCTTATACCTGTCTAAGGATAGGCTATCCACTTCAATACAAGTCTTACACAAGATGTTCTACAGGTGAATGTTTAGGTGACGATGAGAATGATGTCTCACTAGATTTTCACATGGAGATAAGCTTATTAGCTGTAAGGTATAACGATCACTTACTATGCATTAAGTCGCAGTGGATCATCATAAAGGCCTTCATCCTTGTCTTCACAGTGAGTAGGCTGGAGAGGAGGAAGGCGGGAGGGGTTGGTCTTGCTGTCTCGGTGGCAGAGGCGGGAGAGGAGAGGAGGTGGTGGGAGGGGAGGCAGGAGAGGCAGGCACACCTGGTGAACTTGACAGAATGTGTCATAATTTCTGACTTCTTTTTTTGCCTTTTCATTTGTCTAAAAATGTCTCTGTATCATGTCAGTCGTTCTGGTTTAATGCTACAGGCTTTAGTTTCAGTGCCTGTATCATAGATGGGTCCATGTAGTGAAAGAAGTCAGAAGCAGTCTTGAGTAACTGAAATCCTTTGGCACTGCTGCTTCTGTATCTTCTTCCTTATCATCTGGCACAGGTTAGGGAGCATCTGTCTCCATCAAGTTGTCTTCTGTTAATTCTTCTAGTGTGACGTCTGTTAGCTCTTGAATTTCTCCAAGATCCATATCTTGAACCCCTCGCCCTCCGCCTTTTTTTCATATCCACAATATTTTTCATGATTTCCTTGATTGGCTCTGTTGTAAATTCCGTGAAGTCATGTACAACATCTCGACATACTTTTTCTTTAGCAGGAACTTACTGTTTCAGATTTGAGAGCTTTCAGAGCTTTTACCATAACAATAATGGTATCAGTGGTGTAATCTTTCCAGACTTTCATGACGTTCTGTCAGGGTTCTCTTCCATAGTGTGACAATCCTTTCTATAGAATATCTTGTGTAAATTAGCCTTAAAGGCCCTAATGACCCCCTGATATACAGGCTGAATTAGAGACGTATTTGAGGGTAAGTAGATCACTTTGACGGAGAAGGCAATGGCACCCCACTCCAGTACTCTTGCCTGGAAAATACCATGGACGGAGGAGCCTGGTGCTGCAGTCCCTGGGGTCACTGCAGTCCCTGGGGTCGCTGCGAGCTGGACACGACTGAGTGTCTTCGCTTTCACTTTTCACTTTCATCATTGGAGAGGGAAATGGCAACCCACTCCAGTGTTCTTGCCTGGAGAATCCCAGGGACGGGGGAGCCTGTTGGGCTGCTGTCTATGGGGTTGCACAGAGTCGGACACGACTGAAGTGACTTAGCAGTAGCACTTTGACGTCTTCAGTGTTGAACTCATGGGGTTCTGGGTGGCCAGGAGCCTTGTCCAGTATCAGAAGAACTTTAAAAGGCAGTCCCTTACTGGCAAAATATTTCCAGGGACAAAGCACCAATGGAACTGGTCCAGAAAAGGGGTTCTTGTTGACCAGGCCTTCTTGTAAAACCAGAAGACTGGCAACTGATGTTTAGTTTTCCCTTCAAGGCTCAGAGGTTAGCAGCTTTATAGACAAGGGCAGTCCCGATTGTAAGCTCTACCATGTTTCCACACAACAGTAGAGTTAACCTGACCCTCCCTGCCTTAATCCTGGTGCTCCCGTGTCTTCCTTATTAATAAATGCCCTTTGTAGCATTCCCCACCCCCTCAACCCCAAATAATATAGACACTGTCATCTGTATTAAAAACCTGTTAAGGCACATATCTGAGTTTCTCCTCAGTGATCTTCTTAATGGTGTTGGGGAATTCACCGGCTGCTTCTTGGCAGCAGAAGCTGCTTGTCCTGTTATCTCTGCATTGTTGTTAAGCCAAACTTTCTCTGAAATTACCAAACCATTCTTTGCTGGCCTTAAATTCTCTGATTTTAGATCCTTCACCTTTCTTTTGCTTTAAGTTGTCCAAACAATGATTTTGCTTTTTCTCAAATCATATTAGAATCTATACATCTTTCTTATAGCAATCCTGCACCTACATAAAAGCTACATTTTCAATATTAAAAAAAAAAGGTATTTCTCAAAAAGTGCAGTGTTTTTGCACCTGCTGGCTTATTAGTGTCAGCAGCAGCTTCACGAATTTCTTTTTTTCCCTTTTTTTTTTTTTCTTAAAGCAATGATCCTTACACTGGATTCATTTATCTTGAGCAACCACACCTTCAGACCTCAATCTCTATGGTACATAGCAAGCAGTTTAACTGTTTCTTGTCATATCATGACTTTTCTCTGCTTTTTAGGCAGCACTTCCAGGATCACTGGCAGCATTTTGTATGGGTCCCATGGTGTTACACAAGGTTTATGGCACCAGACATGATAAAAAAAATACATGAGAACTGTGAGAGATCACTTTTTACTTTGAAACACAATTTGTTGGAGATACGAGCTGCTCACGTGGAGATGGTCAGTCACAGAGCATTGTAAGCAGATACTGGGAGCATGAGCTCACTGTAATGGCAACAGGATGTGACTACAAATTGCTACGGTAGTACAGTGTGTACACGGTTTTGTATAGTTTTAATATTGCATTTTTATGTTGGTTAGCTTTTTCTCAACTGCAAATAGTACCATGTACAGTCTCTGAGTTTGTGTGTAAATTTTGATTAATTTTAACTTTTTATAGTAGATTCGTGTTTATTTTACAGTGGTAAATGATAAAATAGACTAGTCTCTACATATGGTTTATGCATTCAGGACACTCCCTAACTTTTTCCTCTTAATTTTTTTGATAGTTCTAGGCTACATGGTTCATCTGTGAGTTTTTTTCAAATTGTTGCAAATCTCCAAAAAATTTCCACTATGTTTATTGAAAACAATCTGCTTGCAAGTGGACCCACACACTTGAAACCTGTGTTGTTCAAGTGATATCGATCATGTGGGCATCAATCAGTTCTTCTCAGTTAATCCTAAAACTAACTTTCTGAGAAGAGTGTGAATTTGCCTCGACACACAGGTCGTTCATTGCGCCTGCGTACTCAGTAGTGTCTGCCTCTTTGCCCCCGCCATGCGATGCCTCCAGGCTTCTTTTTCCATGAGATTTTTCAAGCAAGAATATTGGAGTGGGTTGCCATTTCCTCCTCCAGGGGATTTTCAGACCCAGGGACCAAACCCGAGTCTTCTGTGTCTCCTGCCTTGGCAGGTAGATTCTTTACCACTGAGCCACCTGGGAAGCCTGTAGGTTATAAGACTAGGTTTACAGACGTCATGGAAACATGCCTGATACACAGCATGCACTTAGATTGTTTGAATTGATTTGGAGGTATCACACAGAAAGGAGTGCACATTAATAGGAGATTCTGTTAGTTCAGGTCCTCCAAGAAGAGAAGGATTCACCAGGAAGGCAGTGGATATGCAGACATCATAATGCCAGGGTTGAGGGGAAGCACCTGGGAAAGATAAAAGAAAGGAAAGAGTAGATAAGGAACAAGGGCCAAGCCCACAGGGTACATTTCTGAAAAGGTCTTGGTCTTGGCCCGGCTGAGAGGAAGCCCTTGGGCAAGTGTTACCTGCTGGGGGAGTCTTGTGTCTTCCGGTGGGAGACTGACCTGGCTCCAGTGTCCGCACTGTGCTCACTGACATACTAGAAGCATCCTGGGGGAAGCCTGAGAGGTGCGACAGCTAGAGGCCGGAGGCTGTCCTGGAGGCTGCTGCTCTCGGAGGGGTGTGAGCTGTGCTTCTCCGTGTCCGGGCACCATCCTTTCTTGTGCCGCACAGATTGGCTCTTGAGCGCCTTTTTCTTTCTGAGGCAAAATCTAGGAGATGGAAATTACATTCTGCTGGAAGAGTACATTCTGCTGCTGTAGCTCATGGTCTCAGGGCTGAGACTGGTGCAGATTCTCTCCCTTCTCCACTCTCTGTGGTCGATTCCCCCACCCTCAGCTGTCACATTGGCAGACTTGGGTGGCTTACCTAGAAGTGTGACCTGGAAGTTCATTCTGAGAATCTAGACCCTTGGTAACCATTCGCTTCTCAGGCGTGATGTTTGTGTACGTTCCTGTTCACAGTGCAGGGGAGGAGGGGAGCACGAGGTGCCCGGGGGTATTCATTCGTTCCTGCCCCCAGGGTAAGAGCAGCCATGCTTCCTTCTGCTGGTCAGGATCAATTACTCCTGCTACGATAAGGGGTTCCTCTTTTCTGCTGCTCCCTGCCAGATCCTGGCAGGAGAACTTCTCTTTGGAGGATGGGGCTTCTAACTGCAGAGCTCAGGGTCCTAGGGATGAGAAACACAAAGTCCCCCAGTGGGTCATGGGAAAGATGGTAAGCAGGGCTGTTCCTGCTTCCACCGCTTGGTCCCGGGCAGGTATTCATGTGTGTATTGGGCCCAGCACTGTATAGAGCCCTCTGATGTAACTTGCACATATTCCATCGTTCTGTATGTCCACCTTGTCTCCAGTACCATGCTGTCTCCATTAGAGTAGGTTTCTAATGAATCTTGAATTCAGATGGTGTCCTCTGACTTTTCTTTTTTTTGAGTTGTTTTGGCTGTTCTAATTCTTCTGCCTTTTCATATACATTTTAGAATCAAATTGTTTATTTCTGGAAAAATTTCTTTTGAGATTTTGGAATGAAATTGTGTGGAATCTGTAGGTCACTTTGGGGGTTTTTGAGAACAAAATTGAGTCTTCCAAATCACCATGGTATATCTCTCAGTTTATTTAGGTTTTAAATCTCTCAGCAGTGTTTATAGCTTTAAATATACAGACTGCACAAATTTTGTTAGATTTAGATCTAAGTAGTTCATTTTTTTGTGCTGTTATAAATAGTGGTAGTTTCCCCTGTAGAAAACTTGTGCATTTATTTTTTTACCATCAATATTTAATATATTTTATTCTGTTGTAAATAGAATTTATTTTCTAAATAGTTATTGCTAATCTAAATCAAGAATTTCTTTCAGATCAGATCATGTCTCTCCCCTCCTTAAGAATACTTACTTGATCGTTTACTTATGGTGGAATCTTTATTTCTACAGAATACGGAATAATCTCTGAGCTTATAGTTCAGAGTTCCTTCGTGTATCAAGTAACTTTTTCCAGCTTCATCTCTCCTGGAATTCTCTAGGCCAGAATAGTAGAGTGGGTAACCTTTCCCTTTTCCAGCGGATCTTCCCAACCCAGGGATTGAATCTAGGTCTCCCACATTGCAGGCGGATTCTTTACCAACTGAGCTATCAGGGAAGTCCGTCTCTCTCCTTCTCCTTCCTTCAAATACTTTTAGTTCCTGCTACACATTTAAGCAGAATTGTGGGAGGTAATCATTGGCAGTTTTTCAGCCTTTAAGTGATACAGGACTATATGCTGTTATTGGGCTCAAAAAATATGTTGAATGGGTTTATAGAGCGTAGCGAAACCCAGCAAAATACTGTAAACTTGCCTAACCTACGGGTTTCTGGGACTCAGCAGTCTCAGAGCGATCAGCTCTGTAATAATCACTCCTGGGCTGGCTTCTTTATACAAAGGCTTCAGGCTACTAAGGCAGAGAGTAAAAGCTGGGGATGCTGCAGATTTCTGCAGATGCTAAAGGAAAATTTTTAGCATGTATTGTGGAAAGGACTTTAAGTTATTCCATCCCGTCATTTATGAATCAGATTTATAAAGATTTATAAATTGTTTTCCTTAGTGTTCAGATGCCCTGGAATGTTGATTGATTGATTAGGTAATAAATTCTATTTTATTTAGAGTATGTTTGTCAAAGGATAGTAATTTGGGTATGGATTATTATTCAGTTGCTTTTTTCCAACTAGTATTTGGCGACTGAGGCAGCAGTAGGAGACCCGGGTTGCTTAGTTGGATGAATAGCTGTGGTTAGCTCCTTTTCTTGCCTCAGAGTTTCCAGTGTACAGATGTGGAGTTTGTGCTAGATCATTTCTAGGGGGACTTTATAATTTTGGAATCCATGCTTATCTTGGGATTAAATTTGTAGTTTGTATTTTATTGTTTATTTTTTGACCCTGCTGTACAGGGATCCCAGCTCCGCAACCAGGGATCAAGCCCAGGCTGTTGGCAGCGAAATCGAGGAATCCCAACCACTTGACTGCCAGGGAATTCCTTATAGTTTTTAAAATAAAGGCAAATGTTGCCCATTAGAAAGTGAAGGTGTTAGTTGCTCACTTGTGTCCAACTCTTTGTGACCCCATGGAGTGTAGCCTCCTGGGCTGTTATCTCCATGGAATTCTCCAGGCAAGAATTATAGAGTGGGTAACCATGCCCTTCTCCAGGGGATCTTTCCAGGGCATGTAACCCAAGTCTCCTGAATTGTGTGCAGATTCTTTACTGTCTGAGCCACAATGGGAGCCCCCCTACTAGGGAGAGGTCTGCTCTATTTGAATGTCCTCAATTTTGAGAAATACATTTTTCATGCAAGAGTGTATAAACTATATTTTAACAATTTATATAGGAATAATAAAGCAAACACCTATTACCCACAGTTTCTTCTCTGGAGAGGTCCTCAATATCCCGACGTCTGCATTAATCACTTGCTTGCTTATTCTTTTAACACTTAGGTTTGTCTCCTTAAATACTATTTTTGTTACCGAAACACTTTTCTTTGTTTTGGACTTTATATTAAAGATAACAAAGAGTGTGTGTTCTCTGACTTGTTCTTTTGTTTTTCATGGTTTTTGAGATTCCTCCATATTGGTATACTTAATTACAGTTCTTGGAATTTCCTCAGCTGTATTATATGTTCTCTTATATCAGTATACTCTCTATAATCTGTCTTTTTCTCCTGTCAGTGGAGGTTTGGGTCACTTTGAGTTTTTGCTTTTATAAACAGTGCTGCCGTGAACATCCGTGGATATGCATCCTTGTGTATGTGTGAGTGTACCTTTAGGGTACTCGGAGCTACTGAGCAGTGGGATGGATTAGTGTACAGGATATGTCTGTGTTCATGTGTGCCAGTTCAGCTTTACTAGGCCATGCTAATTGTTTTCCATAGTGAATGTGCTAATCTTTATTTCAGTGAAAGTGAAAGTCGCTCAGTCATGTCCGACTTCTTGTGACCCCATGATACAGTCCATGAAATTCTCTAGGCCAGAATATTGGAGTGGGTAGCCTTTCCCTTTTCCAGGGGATCTTCCCAACCCAGGGATCAAACCCCAGTCTCCTTCGTTGCAGGTGGATACTTTACCAGCTGAGCCACAAGGGAAGCCCAAGAATACTGGAGTGGGTAGCCTATCCACTTCTCCAGCAGATCTTCCTGACCCAGGAATTGAACTGGCGTCTCCTGCATTGCAGGCGGATTCTTTACCAACTGAGCTGTCAGGGAAGCCCTTTATTTCAGTAGCAGGAAATAATTTGTTATTGACTGAGTTTAGCTTTTGCAGATCTGTTAAGAGTGAAATGATACTTTATTGTGATGTTATTTTGAATTTCCTTAATTACTAATGAGATTGTGCTTGTGCTTGCACTCAGTCTGTTCAGTCGTGTCTAACTCTTTCTGACCCTATGGACCATAGCCCGCCAGGCTCCTGTGTCCGTGGGATTCTCAGTGTCATTTTTTTTATTGAATTATAGTTGATTTATGATCTTGTATTAGTATCAGATGTACAACAACAAAGTGATTTGGTTTCATATATATAAATATATATTCGGAGAAGGCAATGGCACCCCACTCCAGTACTCCTACATGGACGGAGGAGCCTGGTAGACTGCAGTCCATGGGGTTGCGAAGAGTCGGACAATGACTGAGTGACTTCACTTTCACTTTTTACTTTTATGCATTGGAGAAGGAAATGGCAACCCATCCAGTGTTCTTGCCTGGAGAATCCCAGGGACGGGGAAGCCTGGTGGGCTGCCATCTATGGGGTCACACAGAGTCGGACACGACTGAAGCGACTTAGCAGCAGCATATATATATATATATATATATATATATATATATGTTAATTCTTTTCCGTTATTATTTCAAGATATTGAACGTAGTTCCTTGTGGTATATAGTAAATCTTGTTATCTATTTTATATATGGTAGTATGTATTTGTTACCCCCACACTTCTAATTTATCCCCCACTCCATGTTTATTTATTGTTCCTGATTCTATACCTGGAAATGCCTGCTTCATGTCTTTTGTCTTCCCAATAGGATTTTGTTTTTTTCTCATAAATCCTTAGCAGTTTAAAATAATGTATTCTGGATATGAATCCTTTGTCAGTTATATAGATTACAAAATCTACCCCTTTTTATTTTTTCACCTTATGGTGTCTTGATGAACAGAAAAATTTTTAATTGTGATGTGAATGAATGCATCAGGCTTTTTCTTTGTACCCTGTGGTTTTTATATCTTGCTTAAAAAGAATTCCTTTATTGCCCAAGGTCCGAGAGATGTTGCCTTATATTGTGTGCTAAAGTTTTCTCTTTTGGCTGTGCTAGGTCTTTGCTGTGGCCTGCGGGCTTCTCCAGTTGTGATGTGAGGGCTTCAGAGTGTGCAGGTTCAGTAGTCTTAGTTCCCCAACTAGGGATCGAACCCACATCCCCTGCACTGGAAGGTAAATTCTTAACCACTGGACTACCAGGGAAGCCCCAGTGCCCTGAATTTTATGGTTTTGCCCATGATTCTTATTCATAGTGTAAATTTGGGGTTATTCTGGTTTTCCATTGTTGAAAAACAGTTTATCCCAAACTTTAGTGGCTGCAAGCAACCATTTTATTTAGCTCATGATTTTTGTGTCAAGAATTTAGAAAGAGCTCAGCTGGCGGTATGCCCCTTATCCGCAAGGCATTAGTTGGGCTAGAAAATTCACTTCCAAGATGGGTCCTTTCTCTGCTCACAAATGTGGTGCCTTCATGCATCTTGGCTCCTTTCTCTTTCTACATGAGCTTTTATCCTCTGGGGCATCTCCGTATGGGTTATGCTTCTTGCAGCATGATGGGCTTTGGGTAGTTGCTATTCTTTTGTGATTGTTGACTTCTAAGAGGTGTATTCCAAGAATGAGCATCCCAAGAGCTAGTCTTTAAAATAGGCAAGAAGAGGAAACTGCCATGCAGCTAAGATTTATGCCTGGAGTTCGTGGCGTCACTTCTGTCTGTTCTGTTTGTTAAAAGAATCATGGGGCTCACTCACATTCAAAGGCGTAGAGAAAAATAACCTCCTCCTGTTGATGGAGAGTGTCAAAGCCACACTGTGGAAGAAGCATAAAGAATGGGAGATATTATTGTGGTCATTTTTGAAAAATACAGTCTGACCACAACAACATTTATTTTGAAACTACATTCACCCCCTTCGTTAAAACTCACAATTTATTTTTTTATGGCATCACATTTAGCAATTAGTAACCCGTAAGTCAACAAAGGTCCGTCTAGTCAAGGCTATGGTTTTTCCATTAGTCATGTATGGATGTGAGAGTTGTACTATAAAGAAAGCCGAGCGCCGAAGAATTGATGCTTTTGAACTGTGGTGTTGGAGAACACTCTTCAGAGTCCCTTGGACTGCAAGAAGATCCAGTCAGTCCATCCTAAAGGAGATCAGTCCTGGATGTTCATTGGAAGGACTGATGCTGAAACTGAAACTCCAATACTTTGGCCACCTGATGTGAAGAGTTGACTCATTAGAAAAGACCCTGATGCTTGGAAAGATTGAAGGCAGGAGAAGGGGATGACAGAGGATGAGATGGTTGGATGGACATGAGTTTGAGTAAGCTCCGGGAGTTGGTGATGGACAGGGAAGCCTGGCGTGCTGCAGTCCATGGGATCTCAAAGAGTTGGACATGACTGAGCGACTGAACGGAACTGAACCCATAGGTAGCACTTATGTACTTGAAACTTGTCTGCTATTCCTTGATTAGGTCACAGTTTTGCCTCCTCGATTCTGTGTGGTTCCTGGCTTACCCTTGTACTCTTAGCTCTAAATTCTGAGTCATTTTGGTCCATGATTGCAGTGGAATAGCTTTCTAAGTTGCTTCCTGCTTGTAAAAGCTTGAGATTCTTAGTTGTTTTTTTTTTTAATTGTTTAGTCCAAATGAATGTGCTGCTGGTGAATTTAAAGTTCTTTCTTTGTCTCAAAAGAATTTGGAGATAAAACAGGGAGGTTAAGCAAGTAAAGTGAGTTTATTTACGCAAGGACCTGCTCTCAGAGGGAGAGCAAGCAGACAGGCACGGAGCTGCTGCCCTAGGTTTCTTTGGCAAGTTGTTTATGAGGGGCATACAAATGAAGGGGTGGAATATTTACTGGGGAAGGAGGGATTTGGGGGTTGTATTCCTTGATTTTCATCCCAGCTCCATCTTCCCAAGGGGAGGAGTGCTTTTGTCCTTATTTAGTTTACCTGGTGGCTTAGAAGTGTAGAATCTGCCTGCATTGCAGGAGACCTAGGGTTGATCCCTGGGTTGGGAAGATCCCCTAGAGAAGGAAATGGCAACCCACTCCAGTGTTCTTGCTTGGAGAAGTCCATGGGCAGAAGAGCCTGGTGGCCTGTAGTCCAGAGTCGCAAAGAGTCGGACACAGCTGAGCGACTAACACTGACTTTTCACTTCAGCTTAGATCGGGGGTGTCATCGCATTGCTGCACAATGGGAACTTCTTATCTGTGAGTCTGCTTTTATTGTGACGGGAACATAATGAGCAACAGGCTATGTTTGGACT
The DNA here is from genome assembly GCF_032405125.1 of Capricornis sumatraensis. Lineage (NCBI taxonomy): Eukaryota > Metazoa > Chordata > Mammalia > Artiodactyla > Bovidae > Capricornis > Capricornis sumatraensis. The sequence goes on from NC_091086.1 coordinate 25,439,643, forward strand.
CAGGAGATTCCCATCTTTCCACACATTTCTTTGTCTGCTTCCAGGACACTTAATGACCCAAAATATGTGGTTTCCTGTCAGTTTGAAGGTTCCTGCTTTTCTCTGGCTGCCCATGGGCACCTGCTGTTTCTAAGGTGTATGATTTCCTGCCAGCTGTCCTCTGTCCCCGTTTCTCTGCTCATACCTAGCTACCTGCCTATTGAAACCGATGGTGATTCTGTTAGTACTATTTCTGTGAATCTTATTGTGCTTCAATCCATTAGACAGAAGTCACATTCATAAATCTCTTTGAGATAGGCTCTATTCTGTTATTAAGTCTGCTGGGGTGCAACGCTCTTAAGATTCCTAAAGTGCTGCTTTATAAGGCACTGCCCTAAATCTTTCTGAGGTTATAGCAAAAGTTTTATAGCCACACACTTGTGATTGCTCCAAGACAATTATTTATACTAGAAACAGCTTGAATTTGATATTTGTTGTAAGGCCATTTTTACTTTGAGAACCTTTTGCTGGGAGCGATTAGGGGTGGAAATACCTTTACTTTTGAATCATCAAGTCATGACTCCTTTATAGTTCCTGTAAATTCTGCTTAAAAGCTAAAAAGTTCCTTCTCTAGTTTATCTTTCTCTGTCTAAATCTTGTTATCAAGGCTAAAAGAAATAAGTTGGCACTTTCACTATTCATCCTGGAAGACTCCTTAGCCAGGCCTACCTTTTGTATTTACTTTGTTACTGAAAGTGCCAGTTGTAACTGAACTTTATGTAACTGTGTAACACAGGCCTTTCTCCATCTTCCAGTAACAACCTTGTTGTTGTTTTTTCCGTCGTCGTTTTTCCAGCCTTCACTAACATGTGTCTCTGAGACCCTTTAGGCCTCCACTCACTCCCTGGCCCTGATGCCACAATTTCTGTTGGCTATCTGTTGTTGTTTAATAAAGCTATGCCCAAACTTAGTGCTTAAAACAATCATTGTAATTTTTATGTAATTTTGTGGGTTTTAGGAAGGGGTTAGCTGGACATCAGCTGGTACTGCTGAGGCCCATCCACAAGCTTGGAACTTCTGTGCTCCTTGACCTCACTTTCTTTTCGTGCAAACTCTCACCTTCTCAGGCCGCTTCCCTGTCGCTTAGGCATCTCACAGGGTAATGGGCTGGGCTCAGGGTGGTTGCATTTCTTACATGATGAATGGTTTCCAAGAGAGTTTTGCAAGAGTGAGTGATAAGCACGAGTTCCAAGGGGCAGGAAGAAAAGTTTCAGGCCGCTGAAAGGCTAGTGCCTAGAACTGCGGCTATCACTTCTGCCGTCTTCTTTTTTATCAAAGTAATTAGAGACGGCTCACCCTAACTCAAATCGACTCTCCTTCTTGTTAGGGAAGTGGCAGGATCACACTGCAGAAGCGCATGTAGGTGGGAGGTAATGATGCGAAACATCTTTGGAGCTTATGTTGGCCACAGGGGTGCAGCCTCACTGTTCCCAAATGGATACCAATTGGATCAGAGTTCTTTTATTGAACAGTTGGTTCTCTTTCATTGATATGTAATGTCTGTTCTGTGACAAATAAACACATGTGTATTTGTTTTAGATTGCCTTTTGGCACTCTTGATTTTCACCTGGGGGTTATTTTGCAGGGGATAATACTGTCATACTTGGGAGAAGGTGCTACTAGCATCTAGTGAATAGAAGCCAGGCTTACTGCTGAGCATCATACAATGTACAGAACTGCCTCCCGCAGCAAAGAATCATCCAGCCCCAAATGTCAATAATGCTGAAGTTGAGAAATCATGGTCCATACCACCAGTATTGTCCTACCATATTATCTTAATTAGCTTAAAGTTGGTAGAGTAAGTCACCTCACTTTGCTTTTCATCTTTAAGAATGAATGTCTTAGTTATGTTTGGCCATTTGTGTATCCATATAAATTTTAGAATCAGTTTATCCTATGTCATGAAAAACCTTATATTTTGGTTGGAATTTCATTATAACTATGTATCTTCATAAGGAGCTGGGATTTTATGATATTGAATCCTCTTATTCACTAATATGATATTTCTGTCAATTTAATTCTTTGATACCTTTTAATAAAATATAATTTTCTTATTAAAACATTTGCAAATCTTTTGTGCAAGGTTTACTCTCTTGGCCAGTTAGCTGCGAGGCTTATAATAAGTTGTGTTCCTCTTTTGGGCCTTAATTTCCCTAAGTGAAAAATGTGACATTTGATTAGATCATCTCTAACAGGTTTTCAAGCCCCAGATGACAAGATTAAAATGTTAGAAATTAAAAACTTTGAATACACAAAATACACGTAGTCCACTAGAGGGAGCTCTTCTGCACTTTGTCTCTTGCCAGATTGCCAGTCAGGTATGAAGGTAACTGCATCAGCTACTGATGTTAATAGCGGCAGATGTTGTAACCCAGACCTCATCTTGTCAGGGCAGGGGGAAGAAGGTGGCTCCCTGGTATCTCTTTGGTCACAGTTCTCCACATAAGAAAGGTTGCCTTGGTCCAGGGAAGATATCATTTTTTTTTCTGAGTGTGGAAAGACAAGCAACATATTTTGAACCTAGGAGGAAATGTATGGATAATCCAATTTAATTCCTTTATTTAAAAGTGAAAAAGCTATGATTTAGAGATACTCACTTTCAAAAGGACAAACAGACAATTTGTGAGAGAGCCAAGGCTGGAACTCAAATTCATACTTCTCACACTATAGTGAGGGAATGGAGAAAAGAAGTAAGCAGTGGATTTGAGTGATGGAATGGGAGTAAGGATTATGTTTAATTTTTAAAGGACTGAGAGGTGGGTGGTCTGTAAATTCCCTTGAATTATTATATGTATGTCAGGGCTTCCCAGGTGGCACCAGTGGTCAAGAACCCTCCTGCCAATGCAGGAGATGTAAGAGATAGGGTTTTGATCCCTAGGTTGAAAAGATCCCCTTGAGGAGGGCATGGCAATGCACTCCAGTATTCTTGCCTGGAGAATCCCATGGACAGAGGAGCCTGGCAGGCTACAGCCCATTGGGTTGCAAAGAGTTGGGGCACTACTGAAGCGACTTAGCATGCATGCACGCATATGTATATGAATGTGAGAGTTTGTGTGTGTTTGTCTGCACGTGTGTGCACACACTTGCTATATTTTGGATGTGATTGTTGGCTTCTGAGAAATAGGATTGGACTGTGGTAAGCTAGCCTTTACTTACAAAGCAGAATAACTTTCAACAGTTTTAGAGATTCATTTAATTTATAATTTGTAATCATTTGGAAATACCTGCCTTGGTAACTTGATTACCAAAATTTAAGCTTTCAGTTTATTTATCTTTAGTTTGATTTAATGATTTCCAGATCTCATTTTTTTCCTTACTCAAAACTGACTTTTCAAATAAAATGCGGTTTTTGGATGTTCTTTTCAGAAGATGGAACTCAACTGCTCTCTGTTAGTCATCCTTTTTGAAGTCTATTGTGACTGTTTTTGAAATGTTTCTCCATAGTACTCTTATTATTTATAATTCTTCTGGTTTACCTTGATAGAGACTTTCCTTGCAAACTGTAGACATTTAAAATTTCCTTATTTCTACGGTTGCCTTATGAATAGTATCTTTATGTTTTATTTGGATTGCTTGTTTATGGATATCATGGACAAGATTTTAAGCCTTTAGTTTGGCTTACATAAATAAAAAATAAAAATAGAAGTCTTTACCTATTGATTTCTATGTCAGCTTTTAAGAACTAGAGTTCTTATGTTAATTTTTCAGTGCAGTACAATATATCCTTCTCTAGCAAGCTAACAGAAAAAGATGCTCCGAGAACAATATGTATTTAATTGCCTCTGTTGTTTATCAGGTATGCCCTAGACCAGTTTAAAGAGAGTCAGATTGTATTTAGACTTCTATGTATTTGTCCATGGAGTGATGATACCTAGGGTGGATAAAAGCAGAGAAGGGGTATAAATGGCAGAATAAGGATACTGGGACCTGGAGGAGGGCAAGGCAACCCACTCCAATATTCTTGACTGGAGAATCCCCAAGGACAGAGGAGCCTGGCAGGCTGCAGTCTGAGGGGTCTCAGAAGGTTGGACTGAGAGACTAAGGACAGCACAAGGATACTGGGAAGCTTTCTGTCTCCTCCAAGATGAAATTTGAGACTGTAGCTTCAATCTCAGTGTGAGGTGTTAGATATTCAAGGAAAGGAGGGTTAATCTTTATTAGAAGTAGTTATGAAAATAAATGTTAGGCCAAGTGGTTTTTGTTCTAGTGTTCATCTCCTCAGCAGGTGTTGCTTAAGTTTTATCTGTCAGTAATTTCAACCTGCATGTGTGCTTAGTCGTCCACTCATGTCCATCTCGTTGCGACCTCGTGGACTGTAGCTTGTAGGCTCCTCTGTTCATGGGGATTCTCCAGGCAAGAATACTGGAGTGGGTTGCCATGCCCTCCTCTCGGGGATCTTCCCAACCCAGGGACTGAGCCCATGTCTCCCACACTGCAGGCAGATTCTTTACCACCTGAGCTACCAGGGAAACTTACTTGCATACTTACCAGCTAAAAATTTCAGCTGGAGTAAGATGGCAGTAAGGGTTTTGAGCTGGGTGAAAGAAATGACTTTCTTTCTAGGGTTAGGGTTCCATTAAAAACATCCTTAATCATGAAAATCAAGTGACCGACCAAGGTTTATTTATTTAAAAATGCGTCACATGTTTGACACATCTCCTGTTTTTTCTTCATAAAGGTGATTTGATGGACATAATGGATGAACGTTTTTAAAAAATCATATATTTTGGGTACAGTTAGATGTGTGTAATGATTTAAGCATGAATGATTATCCAAAGTTTGGAATTATATAAATTCTCAAGGGTACAAGAAGTGGGGATTACTGTTAAAATATCTGTGTTTCCCACTGACTGCAGTAATAGAAATTTTCTTCTTGGTTTTTAGATTTCCTCCTTCTTCTCCTCTGAAGCCTTATCCAAAGAGGCCCCCATATCAAAAGGATGTTATTAAATTTCCAAAATGGGATGATCCCCCACCAGGCACTTCACAAGAGAACATCCCGGTGAGGCCACTTGTGATGGTAAGTGCCATTATGTGGACCAGCAGCGGGAGAGCTAGAAAAAGTCTGTGAACCATTAGGCTTAGTCCAGTTTCTTTTGTTGGTCCCTTGGAAGTAGTGGTGTGAAAGCACTTTAAAACAAGATCTTAGCTGTCAGTAGCTGAGAGACGAGTAGCACAAGAAGATTGGCTTTTGCAGTTTTTCACTCTTGCCCATTGACACTTTGACCGAATAGGTGGTAGCCGTTTTCATACATTTAGACTGAGCAGGTTTCTCATAAAACTCCCTTATAATTTCCTTTTCTTTTCTATTCTGTAATTTCCTCAATTCCTTTTTTGTCTCCTTTTCCTGAACTTTGTTAGAATTATTACCAGTTGAAAGTGTGAAGGTTGGGACATGGAGAATTGTGGAGCGAGCTCTGATAATATGAACAAAGAAACCTAAGCACACTGTAGAAGAAACTGTGTTTTTGGGGGAGTACTTTTCTCTTGAAATATCCCCAATAGAAAACTACTAAGATTGAGATAATGCTAAAAAATAAAATGTAGACAAAAACTTCTATAGGCAATTTTTTTTAAGAATTATACTAACAACCATGTTTTAAGTTAATTTAGTCTTATAGGACTAGATGTCCAGTTCCTACATGTGCAGAGGTGTGTTGTAAACATTTTTAGGCAATGAGATTGAATGTGATTATATTGTATCTCAGTTTGGACAGAATAATTAAGCAGCTTAGCCTTTATCAGAAATAATTCAGGAGTGAGACCAGTGTCAGAAATGGGGACTCCCTATGGACGTACAGATTTGTCAGGGACAGTGATGAATGTAGTTTTAATTATGCTGGATGATAAAGGTAGGTGATATTATATGGAAATGTCTAATAGGCAGATGGAGGTAATGGGCCTGGAAGTTGGATGAGAGGTCATATTTGAAAGTCATTAATTCATTCATTCAACGAACACTTATTGAGTGTTTGCTGTGTGCCATGCACTGTGCCAGGTTCTACAGATGCAGTTAAATGTGATACAGTTTTTCCTCTAGAAGAGCTCATACAGTGGTAGGTGATTAGGAAACAGTGGGACTGCTCTGAAAGAGTGAGCACAAAGGGTATTTGAGGATCATTTAATTCATTACTAATGAGGAGAAGTTAATTAAGCTCTAGCTGATAGTTTCTGTGCTTGAGAAAATTAAAATATAAGCTCCATGAAATAGGTTAATTTTTTTAAAAAACATTTGTATTTAAACACCTAACATGACCCCAGTCGGTAGAGTGGTTACTCAGCAGATGTTTTTTCATTTTAAGATCATCTAGTGGTGTTTGTACAAAACAGGTAGAACCCCATATTAAACTAATGTGTATATATATCATCAATATGATAACTTTGCTTTTCTGTTCTTTCTGGTTCTGTGAACCTCTAGGAAGACCAGCTGCTCATTAGTCACTTTCATGCACCAACGAAGAAGACAGTGTCTTCTCTCTTCTCTCATCTGTTTTCAGTTTCTCATTTTCAGCAATCCTGAAGTCATCTGCCAGTGACTCTGATCCATCCCCTATCCCCCCCATAGCTTGTCATGTCCCTGATTATCTGTGTATTTCTGATAACCTTGCTCTTGTCTTTTCTTGCCTTAACCTTAAATTAAGTGGTGGAGGTTTGAGCTCCTCACTTGTTCCAGCTCCTCTAATGCTTGGGCTCTGCTTCTTGTGAAATGGCAGAGTAGGGTCTGTTTCCTCAGTTGGGCCTCAATGCAGTCGTTAGACTGATGATGTTAGTAGTCAACAGAGAAACAGTCCATCTTTCTTAAAGGACTTGGGTTCGTCTTCCTTTTTTTTATCTTACTTTCCCTCTTTCTATCCCTGCCTCCACTTTCCTTGTTGTTTTGTGTTTGTTCTGTCCTGTCCTCTCTTGCCCAGCCATTATATAAAATAAGATGAAGTGCAGCAAATAAAACAGTTTCTTGTGTTTACTGACAGGCAGCAGGTAGAGAGTGAGCTCTGGAGACAGACTGCTGGGTTTGAATCTTGGTTTTTCGTTTATTAGCTATGCAAGCTTGTTTCTCTGTTTCATTTGCTGTGTCTGTGTCTAAGTTTTCTTTTTGGTGAGAGTGGGATGATAACACCCCCCTGGGGTAAGATGGTTATAAGACTCAAGTGACGTCATATCTATAGTGTGTTTACAAGGATGCCTGACACACAGGCTTTGGAAAACTGTTAATTGCTATTGCTGTTATTAATAGAGTTGTTCATAGAGACAAAAGAAAAAAATTACTCATAATATCATCCAGAGAGAATTAATATTAACTCTTTTATTTTTTTCCTATGCATTTTTTAAAATGTTGTCATATTTGCAATATGGCCCCAGGTCCAGCCCCTCACGGGGCCTGCTAGAAGGGAAGGTTGGCCATGCCACCCGGTGCTGGGATGTGGCCCATCTGGTTGTCCAAAGACACACTGCGCTGCCGCAGGTGGTGGAAAATCATGAGGTTCTGCTGGGGCAGGAGGCCCAGGAGGGAGCCCTGTGGGGAGCGCATGGCGGGGGGCTGGCTGTAGACCTTACCCCCCATGGCCTGCTGCTTCATCAGCATGAAATTCTCTTGGTTATGAGGCTTTGTGGGGGTAGGGGGGACATGACCCCCTAGTACAGGCTTTGGGATACCATGCCCTGCTGTGGGGGCACACCTGTCCTGCCCAGCAAGGATATCTATCTGTCTGAGGTGGCACGTAGACATGTTGAGCTCCCACTGCTATGCATGTCTTTAGCACTGTAATGAGACCATGCTGTGCTGTTTTGGTTGCCTATATTCTTCACTTAGAACAGTGTATGTGTCCATTTTTTTTATGTTATTAAACATTCAGTATCATTTTTAATATCTGCCTCTTGTCTGTAAAGTACTATAGTTTATCCAGTCCTTAACGGTTAGATATGTGTTATACCATGTTTTCAACTTTTTCGTTCTATGTGTAAACAATTTAATTAGCAGTATCTGTACAGATAAATAATTGAATGTTTGTTTAAGATAACTTTTGGAAGTGAATTTGCTAGGCAAATGCAACAACTGACACTCCTACCTTCAAAAGAGAACACCTAATTTAGATAGTTTAAAAAAAGTACAAATCTGCATGATCTTCAAGTTTCTTTTGCAATTCAGTAGTTCTCAAAAGCAAACCCCAAGCCATATCAAAGAACAGCTCTCCAATCTTTTATAAAAAAGCACTTTTAGATGACTTCTTACATGTTTTGCCTTTAAAAGTTCAAATGTTCCTCTCTGTGATTACCAAAAGGGAGTTTTAAGACTTCTGTCTAGTAGCCTAAATGTGAGAAGGGAGATGCTAAGAATATTGAAGTGTTAAAGCAGTGTGAGTTTGAGGGGTTAAATTACTTAACCTCTTTGGCCTTTAGTTTTTCTTCCTGGTCATATCCAGATGTCCTTATAGAGCTCTTGTTTTTCCTGCCTTCTTCAGATGTTTAAGATCTCAGGACTGCTATCTAACATTGTATTTACTTGATCTTTTCTTTCTTTTTTTTTTCTAAAGAGTTCTTGAAAGTAATAGACTTTAATGTTATTGTAAGCAGGCACTTAATTTGAATAGTGTGTGAATTTGGATTGATATTCCTCAAGTTAATTTTGAATTAATGAAATTTCATCACTGCTACTTCACTGGTTAGTTGGCACTCCCACAGGAGAAAATAGCTAATGTCATGCTTATTGCTGTAGTTCTTTGGCAATTCTTTACTATTCATTTATGATATGATCTGATCTTTACAAGTTATGCTTTATTACTCTGTAGTCCATGCAAAGAAAGTTAGTTTATATTTAAAATGATTATTTAAATCAAGTTACGTTTTTATAAAATCATACCACTGTCTACTGAAATGTTTGTTCTCTCTTTCTGTCTTTCCCCGCTACCCTCACCCCCAATTAGAATCCTGAGATGTGGTATAAGCGTCACAGTATTGCTATTGGAGAGGTGCCGGCTTGCCGTCTTGTCCACCGCAGACAGCTGACAGAGGCCAATGTAGAAGAGATCTGGAAGTCGATGACATTATCATAGTACGTGCATGTGCTATTAATGAGAACTTTAATATTGTTTTTTTTTTTTTCTGTTTTGCTTCTCTGCTACTCTCTGCATACTTAATTTTCTGAAACTGTATAAAAATCTCAACTTTTGAGTGCGTTATTTGTACCTATCCTGCCTAGCAAGCAGACCTTAACTGAATTCAGGAAATTTTCTATTATTATTTATATACTAATTAAAAATAGAGCTTTAAAAGTTCTTTTCTTTTTTTCTTTTGCCCACATGACCAAAAATATCTATTGGCTAAATATTTTTATTTTTAAAAATTTAACTGTAGTTGATTTAAAATATTGTGTTAGTTTCAGGTGTACAACTTCAGATTCTTTTCCATTATCACTTCAGTTCAGTTCAGTTGCTCAGTCGTGTCTGACTCTTTGCGACCCCATGAACCGCAGCACGCCAGGCCTCCCTGTCCATCACCAACTGCCAGAGTCTGCCCAAACCCATGTCCATTGAGTCGGTGAAGCCAACCAACCATCTCATCCTGTGTTGTCCACTTCTCCTCCTGCCCTCAATCTTTCCCAGCATCGGGGTCTTTTCCAATGAGTCAGCTCTTCACATCAGGTGGCCAAAGTATTGCAGTTTCAGCTTCAACATCAGTCCTTCCAATGAACACCCAGTTTTAGCTTCAGCATCAGTCCTTCCAATGAACACTCCTTTAGGATGGACTGGTTGGATCTCCTTGTAGTCCAAGGGACTCTCAAGAGTCTTCTCCGACACCACAGGTCAAAAGCATCAGTTCTTCGGTGCTCAGCTTTCTTTATAGTCCAACTTTCAGGTCCGTATATGACTACTGGAAAAACCATAGCCTTGACTAGATGGACCTTTGTTGACAAAGTGATGTCTCTACTTTTGAATATGTTGTCTAGGTTGGTCATAACTTTCCTTTCAAGGACTAATCGTCTTTTAATTTCATGGCTGCAGTCACCATCTGCAGTGATTTTGGAGCCCCCAAAAATAAAGTCAGCCACTGTTTCCTTTGTTTCCCCATCTATTTGCCATGAAGTGATGGGACTAGATGCCATGATCTTCGTTTTCTGAATGTTGAGCTTTAAGCCAACTTTTTCACTCTCCTCTTTCACTTTCATCAAGAGGCTCTTTAGTTCTTCTTCACTTTCTGCCATAAGGATGGTGTTATCTGCATATCTGAGGTTATTGATATTTCTCCCGGCAATCTTGATTCCAGCTTGTGCTTCCTCCAGCCCAGCATTTCTCATGATGTACTCTGCATAGAACTTAAATAAGCAGTCTGACAATATACTGCCTTGACATACTCCTATTTGGAACCAGTCTGTTGTTCCATGTCCAGTTCGAACTGTTGCTTCCTGACCTGCATATAGGTTTCTCAAGAGGCAGGTCAGGTGGTCTGGTATTCCCATCTCTTTCAGAATTTTCCACAGTATATTGTGATCCACACAGTCAAAGGCTTTGGCATAGTCAATAAAGCAGAAATAGATGTTTTTCTGGAACTCTCTTGCTTTTTCGATGAGTCAGCGGATGTTGGCAATTTGATCTCTGGTTCCTCTGCCTTTCCTAAAACCAGCTTGAACATCTGGGAGTTCATGGTTCACATATTGCTGAAGCCTGGCTTGGAGAATTTTGAGCATTACTTTACTTGCGTGTGAAAGTGAAAGTGAAGTCGCTCAGTTGTGTCCGACTCTTTGTGACCCAGTGGACTGTAGCCCACCAGGCTCCTCCATCCATGGGATTCTCCGAGCAAGAATACTGGAGTGGGTTGCCATTTCTTCCCAACCTAGGAATCGAACCCAGGTCTCCCGCATTATGGGCAGATGCTTTAACCTCTGAACCACCAGAGATTTGCGCAGTTGTGCAGTAGTTTGAGCATTCTTTGGCATTGCCTTTCTTTGGGATTGAAATGAAAACTGACCTTTTCCAGTCCTGTGCCCAGGACTGGAGTTTTCCAAATTGACTGCTGAGTTTTCCAAATTGGCTGACATATTGAATGCAGCACTTTCACAGCATCATCTTTTACTATCTGAAATAGCTCCACTGGAATTCCATCACCTCCACTAGCTTTGTTTGTAGTGATGCTTCCTAAGGCCCACTTGACTTCACATTCCAGGATGTCTGGCTCTAGATGAGTGTGAGTGATCACGCCATCGTGATTGTCTCAGTTGTGATGATATTTTTTGTACCGTTCTGTGTGTTCTTGCCACCTCTTCTTAATATCTTCTGCTTCTGTTAGGTGCATGCCACTTCTGTGTTTTACTGAGCCCATCTTTGCATGAAATGTTCCCTTGGTATCTCTAACTTTCTGGAAGTTACCTTTATACTTTGGTAACCATAAGTTTGTTTCTGTGTCTGTGAGTCTATTTCTGTTTTGCAAATAAGTTGATTTGTATTTTTTAGATTCCACATGTAAGTGATATCATATAATTATTTTTCTCTGTCTCACTTCTCTTAGTGTAATGGTGTATAGGTCTGTCCATGTTGCTGCAAATGTCTGTATTTTATTCTTCCTTATGGCTGAGTAAATTTCCCTTGAGTATATGTACCACGTCCTTATCCATTCATGTGTCGATGGACACTTAGGTTACTTCCATGTCTTGGCTATTGTAAATATTGCTGCAGTGAACCTTGGGGTGTGTATATCTTTTTGAACTCGAGTTTTCATCTATTCTGGATATAAGCCCAGGAGTGGGATTGCTGGATCATATGGTAACTATTTTCAGTTTTTTAAGGAACTTACACCCTGTTTTCCATAGTGACTGCACCAATTTACATTCCCATTTACAGTAGAGGAAAGTTCCCTTTTCTCCGCACCCTCCATAGCATTTATTATTTGTAGACTTTGTGATGATGGTCATTCTGACTAGTGTGAGGTGGTGACTTGTTATGATTTGCATTTCTCTAATAATTAGTTTTGTAAAGTTTTTAAACTTTTTAGTTACACTGAAATCTTAAGCTTAATGAAATATATAATGGAAAATTTGGTCTTCTAGATATATGGTATATACTAGGTAACTAAATGATTATACAGTAAAAGTGAGAAATAGATTTAAGGGACTAGATCTGATAGATAGAGTGCCTGATGAACTATGGACAGAGGTTTGTGACATTGTACAGGAGACAGGGATCAAGACCATCCCCGTGGAAAAGAAATGCAAAAAAGCAAAATGACGGTCTGGGGAGGCCTTACAAATAGCTGTGAAAAGAAGAGAGGTGAAAAACAAAGGAGAAAAGGAGAGATATAAGCATCTGAATGCAGAGTTCCAAAGAATAGCAAGAAGAGATAAGAAAGCCTTCTTCAGCAATCAATGCAAAGAAATAGAGGAAAACAAGAGAATGGGAAAGACTACAGATCTCTTCAAGAAAATTAGAGATACCAGGGGAACATTTCGTGCAAAGATGGGCTTGGTAAAGGACAGAAATGGTATGGGCCTAACAGAAGCAGAAGATATTAAGAAGAGGTGGCAAGAATACACAGAAGAACTATACAAAAAAGATCTTCACGACCCAGATAATCATGATGGTGTGATCACTCATCTACAGCCAGACATCCTGGGATGTGAAGTCAAGTGGGCCTTAGGAAGCATCACTATGAACAAAGCTAGTGGAGGTGATGGAATTCAAGTGGAGTTATTTCAGATCCTGAAAGATGATGCTGTGAAAGTGCTGCACTCAATATGCCAGCAAGTTTGGAAAACTCAGCAGTGGCCACAGGACTGGAAAAGGTCCGTTTTCATTCTAATCCCAAAGAAAGGCAATGCCAAAGAATGCTCAATCTACTGCACAGTTGCACTCATCTCACATGCTAGTAAAGTAATGCTCAAAATTCTCCAAGCCAGGCTTCAGCAATATGTGAACCCTGAACTTCCTGAAGTTCAAGCTGGTTTTAGAAAAGGCAGAGGAACCAGAGATCAAATTGCCAACTTCTGCTGGATCATTGAAAAAGCAAGAGAGTTCCAGAAAAACATCTATTTCTCCTTTATTGACTATGCCAAAGCCTTAGACTGTGTGGATCACAATATACTGTGGAAAATTCTGAAAGAGATGGGAATACCAGACCCCTGACCTGCCTCTTGAAAAACCTATATGCAGGTTAGGAAGCAACAGTTCGAACTGGACATGGAACAACAGACTGGTTCCAAATAGGAGTATGTCAAGGCTGTATATTGTCACCCTGCTTATTTAAGTTCTATGCAGAGTACATCATGAGAAACGCTGGGCTGGAATAAGCACAAGCTGGAATCAAGATTGCTGGGAGAAATATCAATAACCTCAGATATGTAGATAACACCATCCTTATGGCAGAAAGTGAAGAAGAACTAAAAAGCCTCTTGATGAAAATGAAGGAGGGGAGTGAAAAAGTTGGCTTAAAGCTCCACATGCAGAAAATGAAGATCATGGCATCTGGTCCCATCACTTCATGGCAAATAGATGGGGAAACAGTGGAAACAGTGTCATACTCTATTTTTCTGGGCTCCAAAAGCACTGCAGATGGTGACTGCAGCCATGAAATTAAAAGATGCTTACTCCTTGGAAGGAAAGTTATGACCAACCTAGATAGCATATTCAGAAGCAGAGACATTACTTTGCCAACAAAGGTCCATCTAGTCAAGGCTATGGTTTTTCCAGTGGTCATGTATGGATGTGAGAGTTGGACTATAAAGAAGGCTGAGCTCCGCAGAATTGATGCTTTTGAACTGTTTTGGTTGGAGAAGACTCTTAAGATCCCTTTGACTGCAAGGAGATCTAACCAGTCTATTCTGAAGGAGATCAGTCTTGGGAGTTCTTTGGAAGGAATGATGCTAAAGCTGAAACTCCAGTACTTTGGCCACCTTGTGCGAAGAGTTGACTTGTTGGAAAAGACTCTGATGCTGGGAGGGATTGAGGGCAGGAGGAGAAGGGGATGACAAAGGATGAGATGGCTGGATGGCATCACCGACTCAATGGATGTGAGTTTGAGTGAACTCCAGGAGTTGGTGATGAACAGGGAGGCCTGGTGTGCTGCAGTTCATGGGGTCACAAAGAATCGGACACGATTGAGAGACTGAACTGAAATGAGGTAACTAAAGTTAACAATGTCATAGCAGGTTTTTTAAAAGAAATTTTATAAAGATATACTCGTAGCAGTTTCCTATCAATGGTTAAGCTAGTTTTTGTTATTACAATATTTATGTTAAAAAATAATTTTCTTGACATTCAGTGTGTTATGCTTTTAAATTAGTGAAGTACTACATTAATGACAAAAGGGTCTCTCTTAAGTTTGTTTTATATACTCAATGTCTGGCCTTTTTGCCCCATAAAAATCAGGTGAAATACATGAAAACAGCACATTTTAAAGATCTTCCATTGTGCTGGGCCTTGGGCAGATGATTTTTTAAAAGTAGTTAATATAATCATTGTTTATGTTTTTAGTTTACAGAAAATCCTTGGCCTGGATTCCTTAGAAGAGGTTTTAGACATTAAACTTGTCAACTCCAAGTTCATCATCCATAATGTATACAGTGTGAGCAAGCAAGGAGTTGTTATCCTTGATGACAAGTCAAGTAAGTGCATAAAAGCCATTTTGTTCTCAGTTGACCTAGTACAGTGGCTGTACAGGTCCATCTGCTTCTGTTTGACCTTTCCGTAAACCCTACATATAAGTTTACCCTCTCATTATGTATAGCTTCAGTTTACTTCCAAAGACCTTTATACAAACTGTTTGTATTCAGGAAATGCCATAGGAAGATGAATACCCAGGATTGAAGATCTAAGCCATATCCATCTAGAAGCTAGTTCAGTGGTAGCCACATTGTAGTATAAAGTGGTTCTTTATTATCCCCAGAAAATCCCTGAGAAGTGGGTAAGTTTAATGCCTAACAGATTTTTTGAGTCAACTTTTAGGTGGTCCTGGGGCCTGACTAATTATCAGAGCTCTCATTGACCTTTTCATTATGGTGTCTTTGTGTCAGATTTTCTGAGATAGTCTTGGTTTATATCATCCCCCCCCCCCTTTTTTTTTAACAAAGGTAGCTTTTTAGATGTTGAAGGTGCTTTAATGTTTTTTATACCTTTTTACTCCAAGCCAGTTTACAAATTGGGAAAAATAAACATGTAGCAACTCCCTGTCCTGGTCTTTGATTAAGAAAAACAAAGTGCTTCTAACTGTAGTGAGCCAGAGTCCCCAAACTGATTTAAAAATTCCTTCCCCTGAATAAGAGATGGATCCACATTGGATGCTGTGAAAGTGCTGCACTCAATATGCCAGCAAATTTGGGAAACTCAGCAGTGGCCACAGGACTAGAAAAGGTCCGTTTTCATTCCAATCCCAAAGAAAGGCAATGCCAGAGAATGCTCAAGTGAAGTCATTCAGTCGTGTCCGACTCTTTGTGACCCCATGGACTGTAGCCTATCAGGCTCCTCCATCCATGGGATTCTCCAGGCAGGAATACTGGAGTGGGTTGCCATTTCCTTCTCCAGGAGATCTTCCCAATCCAGGGATTGAACCCGGGTCTCCCAAACAATGCTCAAACTACTGCACAATTGCACTTATCTCACATGCTAGTAAAGTAATGCTCAAAATTGTCCAAGCCAGGCTTCAGCAATACATGAACCATGAACTTCCTGATGTTCAAGCTGGGTTTAGAAAAGGCAGAGGAACCAGAGATCAAATTGCCAACATCCGCTGGATCATCGAAAAAGCAAGAGAGTTCCAGAAAAACATCTATTTCTGCTTTATTGACTATGCCAAAGCCTTAGACTGTGTGGATCACAATATACTGTGGAAAATTCTGAAAGAGATGGGAATACCAGACCCCCTGACCTGCCTCTTGAGAAACCTATATGCAGGTCAGGAAGCAACAGTTCGAACTGGACATGGAACAACAGACTGGTTCCAAATAGGAAAAGGAGTATGTCAAGGCTGTATGTTGTCACCCTGCTTATTTAAGTTCTATGCAGAGTACATCATGAGAAACGCTGGGCTGGAGGAAGCATAAGCTGGAATCAAGATTGCTGGGAGAAATATCAATAACCTCAGATATGCAGATGACACCACCCTTATTGCCGAAAGTGAAGAGGAACTAAAGAGCCTCTTGATGAAAGTGAAAGAGGAGAGTGAAAAAGTTGGCTTAAAGCTCAACATTCAGAAAACGAAGATCATGGCATCTAGTCCCATCACTTCATGGCAAATAGATGGGGAAACAGTGGAAACAGTGTCAGACTTTATTTTTCTGGGCTCCAAAATCACTGCAGATGGTGACTGCAGCCATGAAATTAAAAGACGCTTACTCCTTGAAAGGAAAGTTATGACCAACCTAGACAGCATATTAAAAAGTACAGACATCACTTTGTCAACAAAGGTCCGTCTAGTCAAGGCTATGGTTTTTCCAGTGGTCATGTATGGATGTGAGAGTTGGACTGTGAAGAAGGCTGAGCACCAAGGAAGTGATGCTTTTGACCTGTGGTGTTGGAGAAGACTCTTGAGAGTCCCTTGGACTACAAGGAGATCCAACCAGTCCATCCTAAAGGAGATCAGTCCTGGGTGTTCATTGGAAGGACTGATGTTGAAGCTGAAACTGCAATACTTTGGCCACCTGATATGAAGAGCTGACTCATTGGAAAAGACCCTGGTGCTGGGAAAGATTGAAGGCGAGAGGAGAAGTGGACGACAGAAGTTGAGATGGTTGGATGGCATCACCGACTCAATGGACATGGTTTGGGTGGACTCCGGGAGTTGGTGATGGACAGGGAGGCCTAGTGTGCTGCGGTTCATGGGGTTGCAAAGAGTCGAACACGACTGAGCAACTGAACTGAACTTACTTCAAACTCTTGATCCTAGGAATTAGCTGGAGCTAGAATGACCTATGGTTGTGGGAAGATGGTATAATACTTTCGGGATTTTATAAGTTAATGTTAAATGAAGCGCTGGAGGCTCCTGGGCAGCAAGCAGAGTGGCCTAGAAGGAGTATGAGCAGTGAGAAGGGAAGAGATTTTTCTAGGTCATGTTTCTTGACAGGAGCACAATGTGTCTTTGAAACCTGAAACAGTTTTCCTTTAAAGTCCATGTATCAGGAATGGAGAATGTTGGGAAACAGAAATAAACAACTTTGCGACTTCTTGAATTGTCAGGTTAATATCAATGTATAAAATTAAGTTATGTAGAATGAGAGGGCTATTGCCTTTGAAATACATCTAAAATACTTCTACATTCTCCTGAGTACAGCAGACATTAATACTTCCAGCTATAGCTGGATGATCAGTTTTATTTTAGTAAGTACATACTTGAGAAAGAAGAGAGGACTTCATAAACTTCAGGTTCATTAGCTCTAACACAAGTCAACCAGTGTCTTTGCAGTTTCACAGACAGTGGAGAAGGTGTCAAGTAGAAGCATGAGTGCTGGTCCATCAGATGTCTGTGGCAGGGCCAGAGGAAGAGACCCTGTACCAAAAAGTTCAGCTGGGGTTTTTGTATCAATGCTAACCATTATTATTTTGAGTGAGTGAGCGAAGTTGCTCAGTCGTGTCCGACTCTTCGCGACCCCATAGGCTGTAGGAGCCTACCATGCTCCTCTGTCCATGGGATTTTCCAGGCAAGAGTACTGGAGTGGGTTGCGATTGCCTTCTCCAGAAGATCTTCCCAACTCAGGGATCGAACCCGGGTCTTCCACATTGTAGGCAGATGCTCCACTGTCTGAGCCACCAGGGAAGTCATTATTATTTTAAGGCTGTCCTGATACTGATAGCCTGTACTGATATGTCAGTGGCACTTCATTGTGTTAAGATATTTTGAAAATTGAAACTTGTAAAGTGATTGAACATTGGACATAACAGAATTCACCTTTTTGTTTTTTTAAAGATATTTGGTGAACTGGTTTCATAAATGCATCTGATGACTCATGCTTTTGCTTTTTCTGTGTTTTTCTTTTTTCTGTATAATTCTTAGGATAATTGATTTGTTTCTTTGGAACAAACTATCAAATTTCTTCTTTTCCCTAAAGCTTTACAAGTACATCTTGTCTTTAGAGAAATTTACAGGTATGGTTTATGTAAGAATGAGTCGTAACATTGCTGCTAAGGAAAAATTTTTATCTTTTCAGTGTTCTGATTCATAAGTAAGTGATTTGTGATTAGCCAATAAGT
The DNA here is from genome assembly GCF_032405125.1 of Capricornis sumatraensis. NCBI lineage: Eukaryota > Metazoa > Chordata > Mammalia > Artiodactyla > Bovidae > Capricornis > Capricornis sumatraensis. The sequence continues at coordinate 25,457,846 of NC_091086.1, forward strand.
TTCATATTACTTGAGACAAGTGTCATTCTTATGATACCAGGTGTGTATATAATACTTTGAGTTACATATAATTGAATAAAACATCTTTTTATTTTCCTTTTTCTGCAGAAGAACTTCCTCATTGGGTACTGTCAGCTATGAAGTGTTTGGCAAATTGTGAGTACTAATTATCTGCCATTTTTATGAAATTGACAGAAATTAGTGCCCTGAATTACAAAATATTTTTGCTCAATGGCATGAACATTGATTTGACACCTGTGAGACTGGCAGTTAGCTGGGGATTCATGTGCTTTCAGTGATAAATTTGTGACTTAGTGGAAGGGCTGAGTTATGGAGCCTTTTAAAAGGGATTTTTGTACTTCTGTTTTCTTGTGGGTAAAATCACACTGCAAATAGCATCCACACTGCTTCTTTTGAATGCTTCATCACAGAAAAGAATAATTAGTAATATTGAAAACAATATTGTAATAGATAAATGCCTGTCAGTAGTTTATTCCTAAAGCATGTATTCCTAAGTATGCCTTATAGTTACATCATTAGTTTACTCAGCAGATTCTGTTTCCCACTTGCTTTTTATAGGGCAATGGTTTAATTTGGAGAAAAATGTTTTAGAAGACAAATCTAATTAGTGTGCAGCAGAGTTTGGAAGGAGAAGAACCTATATAAAAAGAAACAAGAAAGACTGTTTAAGTAATTTGGCTATCAGATGAAGGGCCTGGACAAGACGATCCCTCTGAAGTTTTTCGTAGGCATTTGAAGTCTTCTTCCTAGGATATCATGGGCACTGTGAAGAAATGAGTTATTAGAGTATTTCACTAACACTACTGTTTCTTTGGAATTTTTAGAAGTCTTAACTCAAAGAAGGGATTCTAATGGTTAATGGCTTAAACCAAACAAGTGATTGTAATAATTCTAGTTATCTTAGTTGACTGGTAATGGTGGTATTTGGTCTATAGAGTCTTTAGAGTCTTAAAGATCACCTCAGAGAGGTAGTTTCTTTCCTCCCTTTCGAGTAAGAAGACTAGCATGTTTAGAGATTGTTGTATAAATTATTAAATTAGTAGGCTCTGAATTATTAATTTCACTAATTAGTTTTATTTGATTATAGAATGAAACTAAAATAACAACTCACTGTGGGTGATCTTAGTGATGATATAAAAATGATGATATACTATCATCCTGAAAATGAATAGCAATGTTAGTTTGTGTGAAGACCAAAGTTCTCGGAGTTTATTAAGATTTTCATTGGGTTTTGGTTCATGTTTTAGAACAGCTAAGATGTAGAGTCCTGTGGTTTTAGTTTGGAGGAATGCTTTTCATTCTTGCTTAATCATTTTAAACAAATTAGTCTAAATTATATGTTTGGCCAGAGTTGGCAAAGACAAAATAGAAGCTATGAATGGGTTAAATAACCCGTGTATGACTTTTTGGAAAACCAAGGATCTTGAAAGTTGGTCAACTGGGAGTGAACAGAGGAAGCTAGTATAACGAATCTAAGCTATAATATGTTGTAAAGTATATATTAAGGTGTAGTTATGATGTTGAATTCTCATTGGTGATCAAAATGTAGTGAAGAGTGTAATTTCCGCTCAAGAGAGATGTATATATAATCCGTGAAACTTCTGCAGAAAGGTCAGGCTAACTGAGATTACCAGCGGAGAGAAAAGATATGAGGATTGACTTGTGTTCTCCACGTGTGTGAGGTAGTGTTAGGTTAGGTGGAAATTCTTGGGAATGGGGACCTGTCTTACATGTATCAAGTGTAGTACTTTAGAAATGGTTGGCACATCCATAAAGATGCTTGCTTGTGTGTCAGAGAAAAAAAGTTGGCCAAAGAGTGAGGTCAGCCTTTTGAATAATTTTATAAAATTATTGATTTTTCCAAATTCTCATTCCCCATCTCCTGAATTTACTAGGAGTCTGTCAGAGTCATAGTCTCTTGCTTATCCTTATCCTTACTGAATCTGGGTTTCCATTATTGTTGGCAATAGGGAACAGAAAAGATATGAGGCTTTTGGAGGCCTCGTGCCTCTTACTCTGGAGGTTTACTGCTTATCTCTTCCTTGGGGGTGATCTGTTGCAGACCTAGGTGCTTTCATGGTTGGCCATAGGTGAGGGACTGATGATAAATAAATAATACAAAACCAGGTTGGCTGTTTTTCTTCCTTGTGCACGTAGATTTCAAGAATTCAATAAAAGATGTAAACAGTTCTTTTCCAAAGTCTTTCAGGAATAACATTTATAAAAACTGGATTTAAAAATATATTCTGAAATTCAACATGATAGAAAAACAAAAGATCTTTGAACTTAGCCTTCTCTCATGGGCTTGCCATGCACTGGCATTTGAAAGAAAACTTTTTCTTGGCTTATTTTTGCGTATTTTTTTCAAGAATGATAAAGTGTTCTGTAAGAGATACAACTGCTTAGAATGAACTGCATACTTATCCTTAGAGGGAATAAATAGTTCAAGGTAACATGTATTACTTGCTAAGACATGTCACGCAATTTTGACTGACTAAGCTTGGGATATTTCAGAAGAGGAAGCAAGTAAAAATGGCTATGTTTGCCACTAGGTTAATGAGGTACCACACATTTAATAATTTTCATTATTTTAATCCAGGTTATTTATAAGCAGCATATAGAACATTAAAAGGTAAGAGACTTTTTAAGGAGACTGACAAAAAGCGGTTTTCACAATGTTTCAATGACTTGGAGATGTGAAGGCCCAGAATCCTTAACTGTCCTTTTTTGTTTGACCCTTCCTCATTAGTTACAGTGATTCTGTAGGAAGAATTTCCTTTCAGTTTTTACTGGCTGCTTCTGCTGTCCTGAGGGTAGAAATCTGTTCGGGTACAGTTGTTTGGTCTTGTGTTCTGCTGGCCCAGAACTGACCAGTGCAGTCAACATCACTTTCTTCCATGCTGTGGTGGAAATAGACAATGTTGGCCAACCACAATGGCAGTGGACCACTTGCCGTTTCCCTCAGGCATGGGCAGATCCAGTTAGTTGCTCTCTCTGCTTGGAGATGTAAATCCTTCCATCTGTATATGGATTGCTGTGGGTCTTTGCTACCAGCCCGGTAGAGAGCTTGGGGCTTCTCTGATGGCTCAGATGGTAAAGATCCGCCTGCAGTGCAGGAGACTTGGGTTCGATCCCTGGGTAAAGAAGATTCCCCTGGAGAAAGCAATGGCAACCCATTCCAGTATTCTTTCCTGGAGAATTCCATGGACAGAGGAGCCTGGCAGACTATGGTCCATGGGGTCACGAAGAGTCAGACATGACTGAGTGACTAACACTTTCACTTTCACCATAGAGAGCTAAGCATTTCTTGTTCCTCTTTGGTCCCTGGTACAAGGGAATCTTTGCTTCACTTATCCCAAGCTTCTTGGTTTCTTGGTTGTTCCAAGTTTCTTAGAACTTATTTCTTAGAAATGTATTTCTTTGCAATACGGTTCTGCTTGATAAATTATCTTTTATTTTTAAACTTCTTTTTAACAGAAAACATCAGTTTGATTCTGCTTTGGTATTATTTTCTATTATAATTTTGTTTAATAAAAATTCATTAAATGCCACTATTCACTCAAAAGCATTGGGTAAATAAAACCTAGACTCTTAGATCAAAAAATTGAATAGGAACTTAGAGGCCACTTTATCTAGTCTTTCATGGTCTCTGTTTGAGCAGCTTTAACATTAAAAAAATTTTTTTTTAATACACATTATCTTTTGATGGTGATCAAATGGAGAATTTTATAATCAGAATGAATTTAAGACACAATGTAAAATCTCCTTTTCAGAATATCTTCAGGAAAAAGAGTATACATTCTTATGAGTCAAATTGTTTAGAGGCAGAATTATTTATTTCACTCAACTCTGATTCTAGAACTGTATAATATAGCAGTGCTAAAATAATTATAAGCTCTAAAAATTGCTTTATAGATTATGTTACATATGTGAGGTAGTTACTGTATTAGACTAGGCAAATATTATATATTTCAAAGAAAAATATCACTGTCTGCATTTAATAAAAATATCTTTCAGAAGGTCACAAAAGAGTTGGTTTTTTTTTTGAAAATGGAAGTGAGCCAGTGTTTTCCTCATTGTTTTATAATAGATTTTAATTTAGACATAAAGCATATTTATATAAGTAAAATGTATAATATCAATTTTACCCTTGAAAACTTTTCTGATTTTGCATATCTGTATGTACCACATATATGCACAGAGACTAATATCAATACTTACAGGTGATTGCCTTACTAATGTTTTTCTTTCTCTTTTTTAACAGGGCCTAATTGTTCAGATTTACAGCAGCCTATGTATTTAGGATTTGAAAAAGATGTCTTTAAAACTATAGCTGATTACTATGGTCGCTTGAAAGAGCCTCTACTTACGTTTCACCTTTTTGATGCCTTTGTCAGTGTATTAGGTAAGTTGGAATATAGTGAACGTATATCTTCATTATTGATATGCAAACATTTCATTTTTCTTTATCTTGAGACTTCCGATAGCCCAATTTCCATAGTGTTTTTGAAATAAAAACAAATGGGGTGCTTGCCTAGTTGGAGTCTTGCTCTATGCAGGAAGGACAGGGAGGCCTGGCGTGCTGCAATTCATGGGGTCGCAAAGAGTCAGACACTACTGAGCGACTGAACTGAACTGAACTGATTAATAAACCTAAACATGGACCAGTAGTTTTTATTTCTTAGGAAAGAGTAATATGTTCATATCATTTTTATACGAAAAAAAATGTATACTGATAGAGAATAATGTAAATTTGACATTTACTGTTCATGACTACTCTGGATATGACTTCATGAATAGTCAACTGTGAGAGATAATCATTTAGAAATCATCTTTTTATAGAAGTAACAGTTTTGTAGGATTATTTGTTATTTGTGACATGTGAAATAAATATAGTAACTATTATTCTCTAAAACTTATTGCGATTTCTTACATATATTTATATTTCAAGATGTTGTACACTGTCAAAGAAGCATGGTAAAAGAGGGAAAAATCAATATTATTGGTGTAGATCTTTCTGATATTGTTCCTTTCTCCTTGGAAATCAGTTTTTTCTGTTCCTATTGTTATTGTTGAATAAGTATTATTGTTTTCTTGTAAACAAATGTTTGCTTTAATGACCAAATCACTGTGTGGGTAAATTTTTATGTAAATTTGTTGAAATTAATGTCCTTTCGGTTTTGACCGTCGTGGAGTTTAGCAATCTTCACCTTCCCATTCTTCCTTCTCTTTCTCATTCTTGCTTCCCCTTCTCTTCCCTTTCTCCTGCCCTGTTTTCTTCTTAGAAAGTATGTATGCTGCCATAGTATCCTAACAAAGTATCAGCAATATGTGAATAATATACCTAGTCTCTTAGCACAATGCTTTAAATTTTAAGATTTCATAATAGCATTTCTGATAATAAACAACATGGAACAATTTAAAATCATGTATCTAAGAGGGAGTTTGTTTCAGAGAGATCAATAGTAAGAACTGGAAGTCCCAATATTAAGAACAGATGAAGGGTTTAGGCCTGTTATTGTGTTTTGAGACCACTGGGTCTTCTTGATATTTTGTTTTCCGCCAAGGAATATTGGAGGCTTGTGTACTTGAGAATATCATGCCTAATTGTGAGTACTGCTGCTGCTGCTGCTAAGTCGCTTCAGTTGTGTCCGACTCTGTGCAACCCCATAGACTGCAGTCCACCAGCCTTCGCCGTCCCTGGGATTTTCCAGGCAAGAACACTGGAGTGGGTTGCCATTTCCTTCTCCAATGCATGAAAGTGAAAAGTGAAAGTGAAGTTGCTCAGTGGTGTCCGACTCTTAGCGACCCCATGGACTGCAGCCTACCAGGCTCCTCGGTCCATGGGATTCTCCAGGCAAGAGTACTGGAGTGGGGTGCCATCGCCTTCTCTGAATGATGAGTACTAGCTGTTGTTAGTGCCTTTATGCCACTGGTAAAATAATTCCAAAGACAAGATTAAAAACCAATTCTTAGATTTTTCTTGTCATTTTCCATTTTCATAATGTTTTATGGTAAAGTGATCTGATTTTGAAACAAAAGAACTTGGAATTAAAAAAAAATTGTATTTAAAAAATTTACTTTATGTTGGAGTATATTTGATTAACAATGTTGTTAGTTTCAGATGTACAGCAAAGTAGTTCAGTTATGCATAAACATAACTGTATCCATTGTTTTTTTACCCATTTAGGCAATTCCAGAGTATTGAGCAGAGTTGCCTGTGCTGTACAGTAGGTCCCTGTTGGTTATCTATTTAAATGCAGGAGTATGTACATGGTAGTTCCAGATTCACAGTCTACCCCTGCCTCCTGCCCATCCTCTGGTAACCATAAGTTTGTTCTCTAAGTCTGTGAGTCTGTTTCTGTTTTGTAAATAAGTTCATTTGTATCATTTTTTTAAGATTTCAAATATAAGCGATAGCATGTTATCTCCCTTTCTCTGTCTTACTTCACTCACTATGATAATCTCTAGGTCCATCCAGGTTGCTGCAAATGACATTTCATTCCTTTTAATGACTGAGTAGGTCCATTTATATATGTACCACACTTCTTTTCCCATTCATCTATCGATGGACATTTAGGTTGCTTTCATGTCTTGGCTCTTGTAAATAGTGCCACAGTGAACACTGGGGTGCATGTATCCTTTCAAACCATGTTTTTCTCTGGATATATGGCCAGATAGCTGGATCCCACTCTAGCTCTGTTTTCAAGGTAGTTCTATTTTTGCTTCTTAAGGAACCTCCATACTTGTCTCCATAGTGGCTGTATCAATTTACATTCCCACCAATACTGTAGGAGGGTTCTGTTTTCTCCAGGCCCTCTCCAATATTTATTGTTTGTAGATTTTTTTTGATAATGGCCATTCCGACTGGTGTGAGGTGATATCTCATTGTAGTTTTGATTTGCATTTCTTTAATAATTATTGATGTTGATTATCTTTTCATATGCCTCTTGGCCATCTGTATTCTTGGAGAAATGTGGAGACTTCTGCCCATTTTTTGATTGGATTGTTTTTTTGATATTTAGCCACATGAACTGTTTGTAAATTTTGGAGATTAATCCCTTTGGTCACATTATTTGCAAATATTTTCTCCTATCTGTGGGTTGTCTTTTTGTTTTCTTTATGGTTTCTTTCGCTGTGCTTGTGTGCTAAGTTGCAACTCTTTGCGACCCTGTGGACCATAGCCTGCCAGGCTCCTCTGTCCATGAGGTTCTCCAGGCAAGAATACCGGAGTGGGTTGCCATGCCCTCCTCCAGGGGATCTTCCCAACCCAGGAATTGAACCTGCATCTCTTACGTCTCCTGCATTGGGAGGTGACTTCTTTACCACTAGTGCCACCTGGGAAGCCCCCATTCTTTTTTTTAATTTTTAATTGAAGAATAATTGCTTTACAGAATTTTGTTTTCTATCAAACGTCAACATGAATCAGCCATAGGTGTACATATGTCCCCTCCCTCGCCACCGTTTGTTTGGTTTACAAAAGCTTTTGAGTTTAATCAGGTCCCATTTGTTTGTTTTTATTGCCGTTACTCTAGGAGATGGCTTGAAAAAGATATTGTTGCAATTTATGTCACAGTGTTCTGCCTATATTTTTCTCTAAGAGTTTTATAGTGTCCTTACTTATATTTAGGTCTTTAATTCATTTTGAGTTTATTTTTGTGCATGGTGTCAAACAATGTTCTAATTTTGTTTTTTTATATGTGGCTGTCCAGTTTTCTCAGCACCATTTATTGAAGGGATTGTCATTTCCCCACTGCATGGCTTTTCCTTTTTTGTTATAGATCAATTGACCATAGATGTGTAGTTTATTTCTGGGCTTTCTTTCCTGTTTTATTGATTTATTTTCTGTTTTTGTGCCAGTTCTGTACTGTTTTGATGATAGCAGCTTTGTAGTATAAGCAGAATTTAGGGAACCTGATTCCTGCAGCTCCATTCTTTTTTCTCAAAATTGCTTTGGCTATTTGTGCTTCCATACAGATTTAAAGTTTTTTGTTCTAGTTTTGTGAAAAATACCATTTTATAGAAATTGCACTGAATCTGTATATTGCCTTGGATAGTATAGTCATTTTGACAGTATTGATTCTTCTAATCCATGAACAAGGTATATCTTTCTATTTTTTGTTATCTCTAATTTCTTTATGAGCACCTTACCATTTTTAGAGTACAGGTCTTTTGCCTCCTTAGATAGGTTTATTCCTAGGTATTTTCTTCTTTTTGTTGCAGTAGTAACTGGGATTGTCTCTCTTTTTGATCTTTCATTGTTAGCATATGGAAATGCAACAGATTTCTGTGTATTAATTTTGTATCCTGCAACTTTACTGAGTTCATTGATGAGCACTAGTAGTTTTCTAGTAGCATCTTTAGGATTTTCTATGTATAGTATCATGTCATCTGCAAACACTGACAGCTTTATTTCTTTCCTATTTTGGATTTCTTTTATTTCTTCTCTGATTGCTGTTGCTAGGACTTCTAAAACTGTGTTGAAAAAAGTGGCAAGAGTGGACATCCTTGTCTTATACCTGATCTTAGCAGAAATGCTTTCAGCTTTTCACTGTTGAGTATGGTGTTTGCTATAGGTTTGTCATATATGGCTTTTATTATGTTGAGGTATGTTCCCTGTATGGGAACAGTCCATAGGGGTCACAAAAAATCTGACTCGACTGGGTGACTGAACAACAACAATGTTCCTTCTGTGCCTACTTTCTGGAGAGTTTGTTTTTTTTTTTATCATAAATGGATGTTGAATTTTGTCCAAAGCTTTTTCTACATCTACTGAGATGATATGGTTTTTATTCTTCAGTTTGTTGATATGGTATACAACACTGATTTGCGAATATGGAAAAATCCTTGCATCACTGGGATAAATCCTCTTTTTTGATTATGGTATTTGATCCTTTTCGTGCATTGCTCCTTTCAGTCTGCTAGGATGTTGTTGAGGATTTTTGCATCTGTATTCAGCAGTGATATTGGCCTGTAGTTTTCTTTTTTGTGACATCTTTGTCTAGTTTTGGTATCAGGGTGCTGGTGGCCTCATAGAATGATTTTGGGGGTGTTCCTTCCTCAGCACTGTTTTGGAATAGTTTCAGAAGGATAGATCTTAACTCTTCTTTAAATGTCCGATAGAATTGTTTGTTGGGAGTTTTCAAATCAGTTTCAGTACTTGTGATTGGTCAGTTCATATTTTCTAACTGGTTCGATCTTCGGAAATTGTATCTTTCTAAAAATTTGTCCATTTCTCTAGATTTTCCGTTTTATTGGCATATAGTTGCTTGTAGTAGTCTCTTATGATCCTTTGTATTTCTGTGGTGTTCATTGTAACTTCTTCTTTTTCATTTCTAGTTTTATTGATTTGAGCCTTTTCTTTTTCTTGGTAAATCTGGCTAAAGGCTTTTTTTTTTGTTTGTTTGTTTATCTTTTCAAAGAACCAGCTTTTAGTTTCATTGATCTTTTCTGTTGTCTGTACTTCTCTTATTTTTGTTCTAATATTTATGATTTCTCTCCTTCTACTAACTTTGAGTGTTTGGTCGTCTTTCTCTGCTTGCTTGTGGTTTAAGGTTAGATTGTTTAGTTGAGATTTTTCTTGTTTCCTGAGGTAAGATTGTATTGCTATACGCTTAGATCTTAGAGGGGCTTCCCTGGTGGTGCTAGTGGTAAAGAACCTGCCTGCCAGTGCAGGAGATGTGAGAGATGTGGGTTTGATCCCTGGATTGAAAAGATTCCCTAATGGAAGAAAAGGCAACAAACTGTAGTAGTCTTGCCTGGAAAATCCTATGGACAGAGGATTGGCAGGCTGCAGTCCATAGGGTTGCACAGATTAGAACTGCTTTTGCCGGGTTCCATGGATTTTGGATTGTTGTGTTTTGTTTTCATTTGTCTGTAGGTAATTTTTCAATTTCGTCTTTGATTTCTTCAGTGACTCATTGGTTTTTTAGTAGTGTATTATTTAGCCTCCATTTGTTTGTTTGTGTGTGTGGTTTTTTTTTTACAGTTTTAAAATTTGTAGTGGATCTCTGATTTCATAGCATTGTGGTCAGAAAAGATACTTGACATAATTTCACTTTTCTCAAATTTACTGAGGCTTGCTTTGTGGCCAACATGTGGTCAACCCTGGAGAATGTTCTGTGTGCACATGAGAAGAATGCGTGTTCTGTTGCTCTTGAATGGAATGCTCTATAAATAGCAATTAAATCATCTTGTCTAATGTGTCACTCAAGGCCTGTATTTCCTTATTGATTTTCTGTCTGGATTATCTGTCCATTGATCCAAGAATGGTGTTAAAGTCCTCCACTACTAGTGTGTTACTGTCATTTCTCCTTTTGTGGCTGTTATATTTGCTTCATATATTGAGACGCTCCTGTTGGAGCTGGGTACATATATATATTTACAATTGTTATATCATCTCCTTGGATTGATCCCTTGATCATTATGTAGTGTCTCTATTAATTGATTTTGTCTGGTATGAGTATTGCTACTCCAACTTGCTTTTGATTTTCATTTTTCATAGAAAACCTTTTTCCATACACTCATTTTCAGTCTGTGTATGCTCCTACATCTGAAGTGGGTCTCTTATAAACATCTTATATACATGTCTTGTTTTTATATCCATTCAGCCAATCTGTGTCTTTTAGTTGGCACATTTAATCCATTTATGCTTAAGGTAACTATGGGTATGTATGGTCTTATTGCCATTTTGTTCATTGTTTTGGCTTTTTTTTTTTTATAATTGGATTTGTTTTTCTAGGTGTTTTTTCTTCTCTTCCTCTTTTGTCCTCTTGTGATTTGTTGACTAACTTTAGTGTTGTGTTCTGGTCGTGTGTCTATTGTAAATTTTCAGTTTGCAGTTACTAGTAGGTTTTGATATAGCAATCTGTATATAAACAAGATTGTTTTAAGTTTCTGGTCTTTTAATTCCAAATGTGTTTCCAATACTCTGCATTAGTTTCTCTGCACGGTTGCTGATTTTGATATCATATTTGTGTGTAGATGATTTCCAACCTTTACTCTATGTTTTCCTTTACTGGTGAGCTTTTTCATTGGTAATTTTCTTGTTTCTCATTGTGGTCTTTTCTGCTTAGGGAAGTTCCTATAGCAAATATCGCAAAGCTGGTTTGGTGGTGCTGAATTCTCTCAGCTTTTGCTTATCTGTAAAGCGTTTGATTCCTCCATGGAGTCTGAATGAGCGCCTTGCTGGGTAGAGCTTTCTTGGTTGTGGGATCTTCCCTTTGATCACTTTACATATATTGTTCCAGTTCTTTCTGGCCTGCAGAGTTTCTCCTGAGATATCAGCTGGTAACCTTGGGAATTCCCTTGTATATTATTTGTTGTTTTTCCATTTTTGTTTTTAATATTTTTTATTTGTATTTAGTTTTGTCAATTTGACAACCATATGTCTCAGTGTGATCCTTCTTGGGTTTATCTTGCCTGGTACTCTGTGTGTTTTGTGGACTTGGGTGACTGTTTCCTTTCCCATGTTGGGACATTTTCAGCTATTATCTCTTCAAATATTTTCTCAGGTCCTTTCTCTCTCTCTTCTGCTTCTGGGACCCCTATAATATGAATGTTGGTACATTTAATTGCTGTCCCAGAGGTCTCTTAGACTGCCCTCATTTTCTTCAGCCTTTTTTTTCTCTTTTATTCTAGTCCATGGCAGTGATTTCTACCATTCTGTCTTTCAGTTCGCTTATTCGTTCCTTTCCCTCAGTTATTCTGCTATCGATTCCTTCTTGTGTGTTTTCATTTCAGTTATTGTAATGTTCATCTTTGTTTATTCTCTGTCTCTTCATTAAACAGCTCTTGTATCTTTTCAATCAGTGCATACAGTCTTTTTCTGAGCTCTTCGATCATCTTTACTGTCAGTACCCTGAGTTCTTTTTTAAGGTAGATTGCCTAGCTCCATTCATTTAGTTGTTCTTGTGGGTTTTTATCTTGTTCCTTCATCTAGGACATATTTTCTGCTGTCTTATTTTGTCTGACTTTCTGTGGTTATGGTTTCTGTTCCACAAGCTGCAGAGTTGTCGTTCTTCTTGCCTCTGCTATCTGTTGCCTAGTGGATGAGGCTGTCTGAGATGCTTGTTCAGGCTTCCTGGTGGGAGGCGGTGGTTTTGCCTACTGGTGGGTGAGTCTTGTCCCTCTTGGGGGCAGAGCCATGTCAGAGGGTGTGTTTATCTGGAAGTTGTGTGTTCAGGAATACTAAATAGCCCACCTGCTGATGAGTGTGGCTGAATTTCCACCTTGGTGGTCTGGCCTGAGGTGTGCCAGCATTGGAGCCTGGGTGCAGTTGAGTGGGATGAAGTCTTGGTGAGAAAATGGTGGCGTCCAAGAGGGCTTAGACCAATGGGTACTCCCTAGGACTGCTGCCACCACTGTCCTTGCCCGTACAGTGAGCTGCAGCCGCCCCCTGCCTCCACAGGAGACCTTCAGTTCTCACAGGTAAGTCTGGCCCAGGCTCTTATGATAGGTAGATTCCCCCTGGGTCCTGATGAGCATGAGACCCTGTGTGCACCCTCAAAGAGTAGAGTTTCTGTCTCCCCAGTCCTGTGAATTCTGATGATCAAACCCCACTGGCCTTCAAAGCTAGATTCTTAGAAATTCTTCTGTTGCCAGATCCCCAGACTGGGAAGCTTTACATGGACCTCACAGTTTTCACTCCTGTGGGGGAGCTTCTGTGGTGTAGTATTTTTCAGTTTGTGGGTCGCTTACCCAGGATGTATCGGATTTGATTTTATCGTGTCCCTGCTACCATCTTGTTGTGGCTTCTTCTTTGTCTTTCGATGTAGGGTATCTTTTGGGGTAGGTTCCAGCATTTATTGTTGATGTTTGTTCAGCAGTTAGTTGTGATTTTGGTGTTTCCATAAGAAGAGATGAGCTCATGTCCTTCCACTCCGCCATTTTGTCTCCTCTCCCCATATGGAAAATTTGAACTTGTTGTAAGTGATATTGAACCATTATTCTCTGTAACCTAATAACACAGCTAACATCCTTTCAAATTTATTTTTATTTTGAGTTCTGTCTCTTCTGAAGATGACTGTGATGGTTGAGGACATCAAATCTGGTTGAGCAGAGACACGTGGGTCACCACTGGATATGCTCTGTGTATAGTCTAAACGACAGGAGGCTTGCACTGCAGCCTGAACTTGTGATATAACTTCTTTGGTTCTTGACACCCCTGAAATTGGCAGGGTCAGTTGGAAGCTTGGTGGAAGCTGACTGAAAAAATTCTCATTTGAGCAACTGGCTTCTAGAAAATCAAATGGAAGATGTTTTAAAATGTATGAAATCCAATTTGAATCAGTTATATTTGTGATGTCACTTGTCTATCCCTAACCCCAGTTGCTCATTTTGATCTCATCTAGGATTTGAAGCTGGTTCTTTCTAAATTGATGGCAGAATCAGCCACCATCTAAAATATTACCTATAGAGAGTTTGAGGTGGAGAAGGATGGTTAGAATGGAGAATTTATTATACTTAGGTGTCAGCAATAATAGACTAATGTGTATAAATGGTAATATATTAACTGTCCCTGATTAGTCATTCTCAAGTGAATATGTTTCAGACACCCTGCACTGAAAACTGTATTTTTTTAGATCTTTATATAGTGAAAATGTACAATGTAGTTATGGAAGACCATAATTTGTTTATATGGATAACAGGTTATCTAATATAGCAATCCTGTTAGAATCTGGGAAAGCCTGTCATATCTAAGTACATGCAAACTAGTTGTGTAGGTTGAATCCCAGAAGGACTGACTCATTCCTTAAACTTTTTTCTTACTTTGATTGAAATAGAATACCCTTAGACAAAATACTTTAAAGTAGGTAATCAGTCTGCTTTGTGTAGAAGCTAATTCTATAGCAGTTTCAATGGAAATGGATTTCTTTTGAGGGTCATTCCTTTGCTTCTTGCATGAAATAATACTAGCTTGTTGCCAGAAATGTGACCCTGAGAACAGTCATTGATAGGTGGAATAGGATATTGAAGAGCTCTTAAAGAAAAAAAATGAAAAAAAGGAAAAAAAAACCATTTTTTGAGGTTTAAGGCTTCCTGTTATAATTAAGAAAATGATTTACTTTGGCTCAGCAGTCTGACCTAACAACATAACTGAATACTAATCTTCTTTTCCAAAATGGCAGTTTCTTGTATCAACATCAGAATTTGGATGATTCTTGAATAAGGGTGAATGAGACAGCATAGCAGCCTTTACTTACACTTCACATGCTCTCACTCTTCACATGCTCCCTGGAATCCATTGAGTTGTGTAGCTTGCGATAAGTTGGCATACTGAGGAAGAAACAAGACATAAAGGAAGCACAGAAGATCATGGGAGCAAGAGAGCGTGTTTTGGAAAATTGACTGGCTTGTTGTGTATGTATTAAAAGCTGAGATCTTAGACTATGGGCCAAATGTGTCTCATAAATACATCTGGTTTAACCTGTGTGTTTTAAAAAGAAAATTTAATATAATTAATTGTAGAATGTTAAGAAATGGGAAATTTACGTAAGGATTTATGATTTGGTTTCATTAAAAAATTGGAAAATCTGGCAGTTTTGGATCTTGAATTTTCAGTAGTATAAGCTGCTTATAGCTGTGTAATGAGTTGCCTCCACTAGAGGGAGCCAGTGTTTTAGGGACATGAATTCCAATTTACCAAGACTTCAGGGCTCCCTGTTGTTCTCAGATGGTGAAGTCAAGTTCACTTGACCCCTTTTGCTGCTCATTTATTCCGTTGGTCTGCTCCTATAGGCAGGTGGGCTTGTGCCTCCCAATTTATGTGCTAATAGTCCAGAAGGCTGCACAGCCCTTTGCTGTTCCTTTTCTAGGACAGGTGAAATTTAGAAAGTGCCATTGGAATTCACTAGACTGGTTATCTCGGAGGAGGCAATGGCAACCCATTCCAGTACTCTTGCCTGGAAAATCCCATGGATGGAGGAGCCTGGTAGGCTGCAGTCCATGGGATCGCTAGGAGTTGAACACGACTGAGCGACTTCACTTTCACTTTTCACTTTAATGCATTGGAGAAGGAAATGGCAACCCACTCCAGTGTTCTTGCCTGGAGAATCCCAGGAACAGGGAAGCCTGGTGGGCTGCCGTCTATGGGATCGCACAGAGTCGGACATGACTGAAGCAACTTAGCAGCAGACTGGTTATCTAACTCCTGGTGGCTCAGTTGGTAAAGTCTACCTGCAGTGCGGGAGACCCAGGTTTGATCTCTGGTTCGAGAAGATCCCTTGGAGAAAGAAATGGCAACCTGCTTCCATATTCTTGCCTGGAGAATTCCGTGGACGGAGGAGCCTGGTGGGCTACAGTCCATGGGGTCACAAAGAGTCTGATGCTACAGAGTAACTAACTTTCACTTTCAGACTGCATGTGATCATCTAGCTCAAAGGCTGAGATCTCCGCCTGTGTTGTTTAATCTAGAAATATCCATGAAGATAGGTTTTCTGCTTTTTGATTCTTGTGTATAGTGACTTGCAGAGATCCTCTGGAGCTGTGTGCCATCTCTCTTTGTCCCCATGCTTCAGATGGTCTCAGGGTCCTTATCCCATGGTAATCCTTAGGGAAAAACAGTTCTTTTTTTCAGAGAGTGCCTATTGGGTGCTCTTGCCCAGAGAGAGGGGCTCTTGCCCACGCCAGTCTGAAGTTCTTGCCGGTGTTCTCTGCTGTCAGGTCCCAGGGCTTATGGCCCAAGCTTTTGAAATTGCCAGTGGGCCAAGTAAGCATACTGAATCACCTCCAAATGTAATGACTACTGTTATGTCAGGACTCTTGGAATAAAGTGAGTTAGGTAGTTCTTAAAGATAGAAATTTAGGCAATGCCTAGACATTCGCTAGCTATAACTAAACACATGCATTATTTATAAGTATACTAGTAATCATCAGAATAATTGACAAAACCTGGGGAACAATTAAGACTTTTTTTAGACTATTCAGCAGGATTAATTCCAGCTGGATTAGAGAATTAAATTTTTAAAATGCAAATCTAAAATAGTTGATATTTATCTGATGTTGGGTTGGGTGAAAGACTTTCTAATCATAAAAGCTAAAGAACTCGTAAAAGTGTTATAGCAGTTTGGGACACTTTTGTCAGAAAGGGGGCGTCATCTTGTTTGTGCATGACTCTGTATCTGCCTTTAAGCCAGTTCACAAAGGCAACTTGCTTGCTTTTCCTTAAAAGTCTCCGGAGGATTAGTCTCACTCACTGTGTCTCTTTTTAGGCAAAGAGTTCTTTTCTTTTTTTAAAAAAATTTTTATTTTATATTGCAGCATAACTGATTAACAATGTTGTGATAGTTTCAGGCTGACAGCCAAGGGACTCAGTCATACATATACATGTATCCACTCTCCCCAAACTCCCCTTCCCATCTCCACTGCCACATAACATTTGTAGGCAGGGAGTTCTTACCAATTGGTGTATAGATTGAATTATTACAGCTTAGAATAAACCATTTCCTTTTTATACCTCTTCTCAGTGGAAATGAAACTGTGACTTAACTTTATATTCTTTTGGTTGTTCGAAAACTATAGTGAACCCTTCTCAAGTCTCTTGTATTCTCTGGCTGAACAGATATGGTCCACTGACTTTTTAGAAACTCCAGCCCTTCTCAAAAGTATATAAATTTCACTTTCATTTTGACGCTCCCATAAGGAATAGCTTACCGTATATGTTAATGGAATGATCAGGTCTACTTTGCAAAAATGAAAATTTGTGTTCCTAATGATTTGAAAATAGAAGTCTAATATCATCTTTGGAGAGTGGGAAGGAGGGTGACAAAGATAGGTGTCACATAAAGCACTGGAGAATTCTGAACCTGTCACTTGGTCATTATGGCCCAAAGCATCACCTAACTTCTAAAACATAGAACATTACAAATTCCCATTGACTTTTATTTTATTACTTTCGTAAGGAGCAGTTGGGTTTCTTTTATTCACTTAGCCTTCCTTAGTTTAGCTAAATAACAGAATGTTTCTCTGATTGAAAAAAGTCTCAGATGAATTGCTTAAGTAATTTGGCAACTAGTTTATTTTTTCATTATTTTATTCTTATTTCACCAATGGAAACATAAAGCTCAGGTAACTTATTGGTTTGTTGACCTAGTTGTACCCACTCTGGTAAATTGTTCTTCTTTTCTGGGCCTGTTTTCTCATTGTGATAAATAGCAATAATGCCTATCATATTTATGGGTAGGAAAATATGGAACTTAAAGTGATGGGTAACACATTTTCTATTAGGTATTTTTTGTTTGTTTCATTTTGAAAACTACAAAGTGTTGGAACAATGCATAAGTTGAGATAGGATAATCATATGTTGCTATCTAGCCATGTCTTCTCTCAAATGATAGGAAGTTTTTTTATGTAAAGCTATTTGTGATAGAGCTTTATAGTCTATAATTAGGATAAGCACTTATCATTCTGAAGTGGCACTAACAAGTTACCTCTGAGGCTATAGAAGGTCCTTGTTATTTTCTCAAGAGAAGGAGGATTCAGTCATTTTGTGATGATGAGATTTTAGAAATAATGAAAGATGAAAAAAATTACTCTTTTAGTTTTTATTTAGTAAAATGAGATGAGTCCAAAGAATAAAATAGCTAAAGCATTGAAACTCTTTTGAACCTTAAACAAAAATCAAGAAGCTCTTTGAAATCAGTGAGTACTTCAAGTACTTGTTGAAGATGTCTCAAGTTCAACTGTAGACTGTCATGGATATTTGAAAGCTAAATTCTCTTGCAAAAAGACTAGGTAATGGTTAGCAATGAGAAAGAAGTTAGGAAATAGAAACAGACAGCTCAAATGAAAGAGTTTTTGGAAATTTGAGTATTCCTACATGTATTTGAACTAAGAAAAGCAGTACAGAGCACTCCAAGATTCAAAGGCAGAACTGAAAATGTTGACATTTGAACAGATTGAAAAATAATGTCCTTGGGACAGGATGCCCAGAAGGACTTAAATATTACAGAGATATCAGATCTTCTCTTTGATCACATCTATAGCACTTCATGGATCCCCTACCCATGAGGATTTTCAGTTCTCATCTTCAACCCAGATCTACCTCCTAAATTCAAGACTAGAATATCTATTTGACTTCTGACTGTGTATTCCTGGATATTTGTTATATGAAGACCTCAGTTCAGATTTAGTAGTTCATAGGCCATTGTTTGGAGAAGGCAATGGCACCCCACTGCAGTACTCTTGCCTGGAAAATCCCATGGACGGAGGAGCCTGGTAGGCTGTAGTCCATGGGGTCATGAAGAGTCGGACATGACTGAGCGACTTCACTTTCACTTTTCACTTTCATGCACTGGAGAAGGAAATGGCAAGCCACTCCAGTGTTCTTGCCTGGGGAATCCCAGGGACGGGAGAGCCTGGTGGGCTGCTGTCTATGGGGTCGCACAGAGTCAGAGACGACTGAAGCAACTTAGCAGCAGCAGCAGCAGGCCATTGTTTCAGAAACTATCATTTTGGATATGAATTCTATATAGTAGAACAGCATTAAAAAAAAACCAAACAGATAAACCCATAGAATAGTGTATAAAATGTCAGAGTGCACTGTATAAAATAAGAATGGGCATGTTTATAAACTTTTTTGTTTTAAATACCTATGTATTTGTATATATATTATTGTGATATAAGATGTATTTCTTAATTTTAGTTGTAGTAAAACATTTTTGGAAAAAACTACTCTAAATTTCATCTCTACCTACCTACATAGTAAGATGATTGTGGGGACTTATGTGAGGTTCCCACAATCTTATGTGATTGTCCCCACAGTGTGAAGACTTCTGAGAAAATATTGTTCAGATATTATTGGTATTAATAGATAGCTGTGAAAAATGCTTGCCTTTTACATATGGTCTATCCTTTACACATGATTTAAAAAATCACATGATTTGTCCTTTACATTTAGATAAAAATACCTTTTACCTATGGCTCATATTTCATAGGGTTATATTCAGATTTTCATCCCTAATCTTTGTGGGAGGGGAACTGGCAGTCGTTTTTATTTTGAAACCAGCTTTCATTTTGAATTCTCAAGAAAATGGTTTTCTGGACCCTCTTGTAAAAGAGCTAGTTTCAAATATAGCTTCATTGAGAAATTCTCCATTCTTTTCATTCTGTAATCCTTGCCTCAAGTTGAAGAATGCCATTTTATTTGTCTGTTTATTGAATATTTGTGCATATTCTTTGAACCAACATTTCTGTTTCTATGAATTTATCCTTAGGAAGTAATTGGCTGATAGACTCAAATTCTTCTCTATCATTGACTAGCTATGTGATTTGGGCAAATAATATAATCTTTTAAGCCTCATTTTCCTTTATATGTAAATAAAAATTATAATAGTATCTACCTCATAGAGATTATTATAAAATTAAATGGGCTACGATTAGAGTTTAGAACACTATTAGATTCATAATAAAATGCTTAATAAATGTTAGCTATTTTCATCATCTTTATAAATTAGGTTTATCATTATGAATGTTGGTTGTTCTTAGTTTTAATTTCAATTAAAATTTTTTTTAAATTCGAATATAATTACAATGTTGTGTTAGTTTCTGCTGTACAACAACGTGACTCAGTTGTATGTGTACATATATCCCCTCCCTCTTGAACGTCCCTCCCACCCCTCTAGGTCATTATGGAGCACCTCGCTGGGCTCCCTTTGCTTGTTTAGCAGCTCCCCACTAGCTGCCCTGTGCACAGCAGTGTACGCATGGCAGTGCTCCTCTCCTAATTCGTTCTGCCTGCTCCTTCCCCACTGTGTTCACAGGCCCATTCTCCATTCCGTTTGCATCTCTATTCCTGCCCTATGTTAATATGTATGTAGAGTATGGTATTAAGTAGAGAGTGAAGTCTTTTAATTGATAATTAATAATTGCTGACCATTCACTTTTAATACCAAATTAAAACCAAGTTGGACTTATTGAGAGGAAGTTGTTAATTACATATTTAAGGGATTCACAGGTTTGAATCTTAGCTATGAAAGAGGCTAAAGGTCTTAACTACTTTGGGCTTTGGTTTTGTTTGCAAAATGGGGCAATATTTCCTATGTTACAGGATAGTCAAAATGATTAAATGTGAACAGATAAAATTGCTAAATATATAGTAACTGGGGCCTAGAAGGCATTCAGTAATGTTCAGTCTTCCAAGATAGGGGAGCAGAATTTTCAAAATCTCATTTGATTGTTAAACAGACAAAATAGCGGTATAACTGATCTCCCAAGTATTTTTAGTCACATAATATACTAAATTTAGCACATATAGTGTTCTTGACATCAGAGCAGAAAATAAAAATTATATACTTGCCATACAAACTGTGAAAAATTCTTCAAGAGATGGGAATACCAGACCACCTTACCTGCCTTCTGAGAAACCTGTATGAAGGTCAGGAAGCAACAGTTAGAACTGGACATGGAACAACAGACTGGTTCAAAATTAGGAAAGGAGTACGTCAAGGCTGTATATTGTTGCTGTGCTTATTTAACTTCTATGCAGAGTACATCATGTGAAATGCCGGGCTGGATGAAGCACAAGCCAGAATCAAGATTGCCGGGAGAAATATCAATAACCTCAGATATGCAGATGACACCACCCTTAAGGCAGAAAGTGAAGAGGAACTAAAGAGCCTCTTGATGAAAGTGAAAGAGAACACATAGATGGGGAAACAGTGGCTGACTTTATTTTCTTGGGCTCCAAAATCACTGCAGATGGTGACTGCAGCCATGAAATTAAAAGACACTTGCTCCTTAGAAGGAAAGCTATGGCCAACCTAGACAACATATTAAAAAGCAGAGACATTACTTTGCTCAGAAAGGTCCGTCTAGTCAAAGCTATGGTTTTTCCAGTAGTCATGTATGGATGTGAGAGTTGGATCATAAAGAAAGCTGAGTGCTGAAGAATTGATGCTTTTGAACTGTGGTGTTGGAGAAGACTCTTGAGAGTCCTTTGGACTGCAAGGAGATAAAACAAGTTAATCTTCGAGGAAATCAACGTGAATATTCATTGGAAGGACTGATGCTGAAGCTGAAACTGCATTTCTTTCACTACCTGATGCGAAGAACTGACTCATTTGAAAAGACCCTGATGCTGGGAAAGATTAAAGGCAGTGAGAAGGGAACGACAGAGGACACAATGGTTGGATGGCATCACTGACTCAATGGACATGAATTTGAACAAGCTGTAGAAGTTGGTGAAGGACAGGGAAGCCTGGCATGCTGCAGTCCATGGGGTTGTGAAGAGTTCGACACGACTGAGCAACTGAACTGAACTGATACTTGACAGAATCAAGCCTTGAAGTGTATAAAGTCTTCCTGAATTATGTATTTAATTTTAATAAACATACAGGTATTCTTGTACATTGTGAATAAAAGAATATTGTTCAAAATTTTGGACACACTTTTATAGTATTGTTTTTGTAACCTTCACAATACCCCTGTGAGGTTGGTATTAGTATTATTGCCATTTCCAGATGAGGAAAATCTCAGTGGACCATAAAAGTTGAGTAGTTTTTCCAAAGTCGTTTGGTTCTATATCATTTACCATTCTCCTTACATCTCCACTTTCCTAATGTTGAGTATATAAGTGACAGGGCTTTTGGCCACCTGATGCAAAGAGCTGACTGATTTGAAAAGACCCTGAATTTGGGAAAGATTGAGGGCAGGAGGAGATGGGGACGACAGAGGATGAGATGGTTGGATGGCATCACTGACTCAATGGACATGGGTTTGGGTGGACTCCAGGAGTTGGTGATGACAGGGAGGCCTGGTGTGCTGCGGTTTCTTGGGGTTGCAAAGAGTCGACATGACTGAGTGACTGAACTGAACTGAATGTTTTGAATAATTTCTGCAACTTGTTCAAGCTCCAGCTTCTCCAGTTAAAAGCTGTGTGACTTGGCCTTAGTCCAATATGACTGGTGCCCTAATAAAAAGAGGAGATTAATTTTGGACACAGACTGAGGGATGACATGGAGGTCAGAACAAGAAATCAGCCATCTGTAAGCCACAGAGAGAGCCCTCAGGAGAAACCATACCTACTGAAACCTTGATCATAGTTTCTAGCCTCCAAAACTGAGAGAAAAAAATCTGTTGTTTAAGCCACCCAGTCTGTGATATATTGTTATGGCAGCACTAGCAAACTAATAAAAAGCAATTATATAGAGAAAAAGCTCCATGACTTTGCATGGGAATCTCCTTGAATCTGTTGCTGAATACACACTAAGCTGTGCATCTCTAGGGTGACAGTCCTCAAAATAGGGCAAATCATAACCACAATGAGATACCACTTAACACCCACTAGGATGGCTATATAAAAAAGATGGTTAACAAGTATTAATGAGAATGTAGAGAAATTGGAACCATCATATATTACAGGTGGGAATATAAAATGGCAGAGCCATTTTGTAAAACAGTTCTGTAGCTCCTTAAAAAGGTAATCATAGAGTTACCATGTGATTCAACAGTTTCACCCTTAGGCACATACCCAAGGCAATTGAAAGTATATGTCACTACAACTTGTACATGAATGTTCATAGCAGCATTACTCAGAATAGTAAAAAAAAAAAAAAAGTCCATCAAATGATAAATGCAAAAAAAAGCAGTATATTTATACAATGGTCTATTGTTGAGCCATCAAAAGGAATGAAGTACTGTTAACATGCTACAATGTGGGTGAATCTTGAAAACATTCTCAGTGAAAAAAAGCCAGACCCCAAAAAATCACATATTGTATGATTCCATTTATATGAAATATTCAGAACAGGCAAATCTATAGAGACAGAGATTAGTGACTTCCAGGGACTGAGGGGAGGAGAAAATGAGGAGTGACTGCTAATAGGTATGAGATTTCTTTTTGCAGTGACAAAAACGTTCTAGAATTAAGATGGTGGTAATGGGCATAATTTAGTGGGTATACCAAAACCCGTTGAATTGTATATGTGTTCGTTTTTTTTTTTTTAAAGATAATTTCGTAAAAAAAGAACAAAGAAGAAAGAACCAAATTGGACTTTAGGAGTTAAAAAGACTAGCGGTAGAGGGAATTAAACTGAATATAGCCCCATGACATGTAGGATAATATCAAGTAGTCTAATTACAGGACTTCCCTGGTGTCTTAGATAGTAAAGAATCTGCCTGCAACCCATGAGACCCAGCAGACTTGGGTTCGATCCTTGGGTTGGGAAGATCCCCTGGAGGAGGGCATAGCAATCCACTCCAGTATTCTTGCCTGGAGAATCCCATGGACGGAGGAGCCTGGCGAGCTACAGTTATAGGGTTGCACAGAGTTGGACGTGACTGAAGCGACTTGGCACAGCACAGTCTAATACACATGTATTTGGAATCCTGGGGGAGGGGTTCCTTCAGAATGGCTCATGTAGCCTTTTGCCATGTCCTGAGCATTCTTGAAGCACTTTATTTTTACCACTACAGGCTCAACTTTTACTTTCTGTCACCAACCCTGGAGTCAGCCATTTCTTTAAGAATTCTTGGTTTCTTTTTGTAGGGAATGATACTTATAAGCCAAGATCTAGTGCCAAATGTAGGAAATGGCAACCCACTCCAGTGTTCTTGCCTGGAGAATCCCAGGGACGGGGGAGCCTGGTGGGCTGGCGTCTCTGGGGTCGCACAGAGTCGGACACGGCTGAAGCGACTTAGCAGGAGCAGCAGCAGCAGTGCCAAATGTACTCATTGTTTTTGGTGGTATTGTTCATAGAAAGGAAACATTCTCAAATAGCACTTTAGAAAGTAACCCCGCAGGACTTCCATGGTCCCCAGTGAAGTCCAGTGAAGAATCTGCCTGCCTATACAGAGGACTCGGGTTCAGTCACTGCTCTGGGAGGAGTCCACGTGCTGCGGGGCAACAAAGCCCATAAGCTGCAGCTACTGAAGTGTGCCGTGGACCCCGAGCTCTGCTGCAGGAGAAGTGACTGCAGTGAGAAACCCGTGCACCACAACAAAGACCCAGCACAGCAGAAAGAGAGTAACCCTGCAATTTAATTTCTAAATTTTCACCAAAAGTACTGTTTGGAAGGAGGGTGGTATAATAGACATCCATGTGCCACCCTGACCCGGTACATTTTGCAAGGTTGCAAAGATATCCATGTATTTCTGTGTATCTTGAAGCAGAATTACTAAGTTTGATATTCATGTCTTTACTGGTTCTAGCAAATTTCTTTCCAGAGTTGTTCTGGCAATTTACACATCCATTCGTGATATATTCCTATTTGATTGTTTCCTTACCAATCCTTTAATTTTATTAATCTGATGGGTATGAAAAGGAATCTTCTTACTGTTTATTGGTCATGTGGGTTTCTTCTTGAGTAAAATTTTTTTTTTTCTATCCTTTACTCAATTTTTTTCTTTTGGTTGTTCTTTTTTGTCATTCTAAAAATACATTCTAGGTACTGATCCTTAAGTCTGGTGAATATAATTTCATAGTCTGTGACTTGTCTTTTGATTGTAATCACAAGGTAAAAAGCTTTTATGCTTTACTTTGGTCAGATTAATTTGTATCAAGAAATCTTATAATCATATAATAAGGAATAGATGAGATCATGGGGTGAATGAAATGAACCACCACCTACCACACCAGGGGCCTTCTTGCCTTCTGAAGATCATGTTGTGTATATGGTGGGCTTGGAAGGGAATCCTTTATTATGAGCTTCTTCCAGAAAACCAATCAATTAATTCCAACAAGTACAGCTCTGAATTAGACTGACTGAAAGCAGCACTTGACAAAAAGTGTCCAGAATTAGTCAAAAGAAAATGCATAATCTTCCATCAGGAAGACTTCCTGTTTCTCTGATGACCAGGCAAAAACTGTTACAGTTGGCTGGGAAGTTCTGACTTAGACATCATATTCACCAGACATTGCATCTTTGGATTTCCATTTGTTTTGGTCTTTACAAAATTCTCTTAATGGCAAAAATTTCTATTCCCTGGTAGACTGTAAAAGGCATCTGGAACAGTTTTTTGGTCAAAAAGATAAAAAGTTTTGGGAAAATGGGATTATGATGTTGCCTGAAAAAATGGCAGAAGGTAGCAGAACAAAATGGCAAATACGTTGTTCAGTAAAGTTCTTGGTGAAAATGAGAAGTGTGTCTTTTATTTTTACTTAGAAACCAAAGGAACATTTTGGCTAACCCAGTATCTATATCTGTATCTACATACACACATACCTTCTTTATCTATTCATCCATTGATGGGCACTTCGATTGACGTTGGGATGGAACAGGGGAGCATGCATCCTTTATAAATTAGTGTTTTTGTTTTATTCAGATAAATACCTTAGAGTGGAATTGTAAGATCATATGATAGTTCTGTTTTTTAATCTTTGAGAGTATCTTCTCCCATGCAGTAATTGGTGTTTTCATTTTGTTGATAGTTTTCTTCACTGTACAAAGGCCTTTTAATTTGATGTAGTCCCATTTGTCTAATTTGCTTTTGTTTTTTGGAGATATACCCCTTCAAATATAATAAAGACTAATGTCAAAGAGCATACTGCTTATTTTCTTCTAGAATTTTATGGCTTCAGGTCTCACATTTTAGTCTTTAGTTGATTTTGAATTTATTTTTATGCATAGTATGAGAGAGTACTCCAGTTTGATTCTTTTGCATTAAGTTGTCCAATTTCCCCAGAAACAATTTTTGAAGTGGCTGTCTTTTCCCCATTGTGTGTCATGCCTCCTTTATTGTAGATTAATTGCCCATGTAAGTGTGGTTCATTTCTAGGCTCTCTGTTCTGTTCCATTGATCTGTGTGTCTGTTTTTGTTTTAGTACCATACTGGTTTGATGACTGAAGCTTTGTAGTATTGTTTGAAATCATGGTATACGATACCTCCAGCTTTGTTCTTCCGTCTCAAGATTGATTGAGGCATTCAGAGTCTTATGTGTTTCCATAAAAATTTCCTCTCTAACCTTGTTTCTGACTTGAATATTCTTTGCACTCTGCTCTGTCTTCACACTACTCTCATTGCTGTTCCTCAAACACTCCAAACATATTCCCTTGTCATAATCTTTGTAATTGCTATTTCCTTCACCTTGAAAATTTGTCTCTGTGATATTTACCAGGCTTGCTCTCATTTTCTTTGGATCTCTGCTCAGATGTCCTTAGAGAGTAACCACCAAAACTCTTGGAGTACTTTCCCATCATTCCACAGCTCCTTTTGCTTTTTAACTTTTCTTCATACCCAAAGTCCTTAGTCTAGCATTCAAGACCTTCCAAGGTCTCATCTCTGCCGACCTTTTTAGCTTATTTTCTACTGGGCTCTCACAGCCTATGCTACTGTCCTGTTGAGTGACTTATAGTTTCCCTGATATGCCCCTTGCAGATGTTTCTTGCAGCGCCCCTCACGTTTTGCTACTTCGTGGGCCTCTACTTCTCATGGTGCACAAGCTCTTCAAAGAGAGCTAGCATTGTTCCTGGCATGTTATGTGTGGCCAGTAAATATCTGCTGAATGTAAAAGGTGACTTGGTCTCTTAAGTCAGAGACTAGTTGGAACTTGAAAGGGTTGGATATGGACCAATACATTGGTGAAAGCAATTTCATCTCTTTAGAAGGCTTGAAGATGGACAAATACGATGGAAGAGAACATAGTATTAGAATACCCTAATTTTTAGCCAAATCATACTGGCTGAGGAGGGTTGACATGTAACACAATTGAATCAGCACACTTAGCTAGAAAAAATAGCTTAATTAGGAGGAAGGATTATTTGACAGGTGTTATTTAGAAGTAGAGTCTGTGGCAGTGGAATGACCCCAAGAGCATTAGTCCTGTTATTTAGTCCATGAGAGTCAGGAAATATGGTGACTGCTCATCATAAGGAAATAGTACAAAAGGGGAGACTTCAGGACAGGGGTGGCACATGCATGTTCTTGCCCATGTTGTCTTGGGTCTCTTACACTATCTGAGTGTTGAGTGTTACATTAGGCTTAACCTGACTGCTCTTGATTCAATGGGAAAGAACTCTATGAAAATTTAGTTTTAACTGTCAAGTTGTGGGAGGGAAAAATGGCTGTGTTTGTTTTATATATTTGCCATGCCTAGTTCATGGTTTGTATTTTCTATGCTCATTTGTGAGCAATTAGCAATCTGTAGCAATTAGCTCAGTATAATTGAACGTGTGAATGTGCTTTATATAATTTTAGCAATACATATTTTATAAAAATGTGAACATAATAGAGTCAGGTAGGCTATAGATTTTTAAAGGAGTAAAACCTTTTATTTTTCCTCCCCTAAATCAGGTTTGTTACAGAAAGAGAAAATGGCCATTGAAGCCTTCCAAATTTGCTGCCTCCTCCTGCCCCCTGAAAATAGGAGAAAGTTGCAGCTGTTGATGAGGATGATGGCAAGGATCTGCTTGAATAAGGAGATGCCACCACTGTGTGATGGCTATGGCACCCGAACACTGGTAGGTTGATATCTGACATCTAAGAGGATTGGGGTTTGGGGGATAAAATTAACTCGAGTCAAGTGTACTAGTTTGGCAACCAGAGGAAAGTAAAAGGCAGGGTGCCTTAAAGAGCCATGGCTTGAAATCTGCTCAGGTTGGTATTATTCTTTTGGTCTTAGTGACTTAAAGAACATTTGTTGTTGTTCAGTCCCTTCGTCATGTCCGACTCTTTGTGACCCCGTGGACTGCAGCATGCCAGGCTTCCCCTGTCCTTCACTATCTCCTGGAGTTTGCTCAAATTCATGTCCGTTGAGTTGGCAATGCTATCTAACCATCTTATCTTCTGACATCCACTTCTGTTTTGCCTTCAATCTTTTCCAGCATCAGGGTCTTTTTTCCAGTGAGTCAGCTCTTCACATCAGGTGGCCGAAGTGTTAAAGAACGTGATGAGAAGTAAAGAATGAGTAGGGCTAGACTCTGAGAGTAGAGATAGCTGCATCCATCCTGCCGTCAACACAAAGAGAAGAACGTGTGGCCAGGAAAGGTCACTGGCCTCTCAAGAAACCACATTCTCTCCTTCAGGACAAAAAGGGTTGCAAAGCCCTTATTACTATAACTAGTAGAATAGATGCACCATACATCATAGATTAAAAAAGGAAGAAATGAAATAGAGTTGGACCAGACAACTTGGAAAGAGAGAGAATATGTGTATCTTTCAGGCTATGATCCAAGGGTCCATGAGTGAGGATATTTCTTAATATATTCTCAGTTTTGCTTAAAAATGTAGGCTGATTTTGATTTCTCCTTTATTATGTCAGCGTGTGTTTTAAAATAGGGTTTAGGTTTAGAGTTATTTACCAGTAAGTTTTTAAATTTTCCTCAGAAAATACAAAGCAAAATTGATGTCTCATTGGTATACACATCCTTCCCATATGCTGTTGGACCACTGTATATGTCTGAGGGTTTACTGGCCCACTTTTAGATGGCACAAGATCAGAGGACCAGTCAGTGCCCAGAGAGTGATTCTTAACTCTTTCTGGGTAGGTGGATGTGTAGGTGGGCTAATGGACCTTTCTGAAATGCTAAAGAAGTCTTTGCACCTATTTCCCAGAAGAATGTATATGTAAAATTTGCATACAATTTCAAGGCATTCCCAAATCCCTGGGGTCTATAGTCCCCAGACAAAGAGTGTCTGTGTGTATTTCTTCCTCTGTGCATGTATGTGAGTGAAGATAAAATATCCCCTATAGTAGGTGGATGAAATGAAGTCTGATTAAACAGAATTACCTTATGTCATGTGTATTGGTGTTTTTAAAATTGATGTATAGTTGATGTACAGTTTAAGTTGCAGGTGTACAATATAGTGATTTATAATTTTTAAAGGTTATAGTCCTTTTAACAAAATATTGGTGATATTTCTTGTGCTTTGCAATATATACTTGTAGCTTATTTTATACATAATAGTTTGTAGTTCTTAATCCCATTGTCCTTCTCTCCTTCCCTCTCGACACTGGTAGCCCATGCACTTTTTCCTCTGTGTCTGTGAATCTGTTTCTTTTTTGTTGTATTTGTTAGTTGTATGTTTTGGATTCCACATATAAGTAATATCATACAGTATTTGTCTTTCTCTGCCTGACTTATTTACATGCTTATTGGTTTTGAGATGAGATCGTCAGCAATAAAATTTTTAGGAAAAGGGGAAAAAAATCCATCATCCTAAAGGAGATCAGTTTTGGGTGTTCATTGAAGGGACTGATTTTGAAGCTGAAACTCCAATACTTTGGCCGCCTGATGTGAAGAGCTGACTCATTTGAAAAGACCCTGATGCTGGGAAGGATTAAGGGCAGGAGGAGAAGGGGACAACAGAGGATGAGATGATTGGATGGCATCACCGACTCAATAGACATGGGTTTGCGTAAACTCCGGGAGTTGGTGATGGACAGGGAGGCCAGGCATGCTGCGGTTCATGGGTTCACAAAGAGTTGGACATGACTGAGCGACTGAACTGAACTGAAAGGATTGTATTAAGAATGGAGTAGTTAAAATGAGTTCTGTGGAAGCAACTGCTATATTTTTTATATTTCATTACTTAATGCACTTCTGATGGTTTTGTTCAAAGATGATTGTCAGTGCACTTACAAAATCCTGGAGAAAATAACAGTTAACTAGGAAAAACTATGATGTTTGAAGCACACAGATTGTGCTAGCAGATTTTTAAGTAAAATAATAATGAAATTAGGATATTATTAGGCTAAATGGTTATAAAGTACTTTGAACTTAAGAGTGCAACATGGATTCAAGTCACGATGGTGATAATAATTTTCAGAACTTGTTTAATACATATTTAAAACATGTGTAAAAAGAGATGTCTTTAAAAACTGCTCAGACAAGCATCTCTGCTAAGTCCCTGTGAGATGTGAGGCACATTCTGTTCATGATGGTTGATGAGAAGATTACCCCATCTGAGATGACCAGGTGTGTCCATGTGACAGGTAAGATGGGCACTCTGTGCTGTGGGTCATTTCTCACTGACTAGTCAGTTACTTTTTTGCAAGATAGTTCAGAGCAGGTAAAAAAACAAACCAAAACAAAATCCTCATCTTGTGTTTATTTAAAAATGTACTCCCTTAACCTGTTTTTTTTTTTTTTTTTTTTTTAAAGATGGTTCAGACATTTTCCCATTGCATCTTGTGTTCCAAAGATGAAGTGGACTTGGATGACTTACTAGCTGCTAGGTTGGTGACATTTCTGATGGACAATTACCAAGAGATTCTGAAAGTCCCTTTGGCCTTGCAGACCTCCATAGAGGAGCGTGTGGCCCATCTACGAAGAGTCCAGGTAAAGGAAGGGGTGTTACCAGTCCTATAAAATTGCCTGCAAAAAGTCATGTACATTTGCTAGGCTTCTTGGCATTTTTTGTTAATGAAGATTCAGTTAATTTGTACAAAGTGCTTACAACTGGACTTGGTACATCGTAGGCACTGCATGTGTTTGTTCTTGTCTTTGAGAAATGTATGGAATACCCACGAGGTTTTGTGGTGTCAGTCAATGCTGCATACTTTTGTTTGCAAATTCCTTCAATGGGTTTGTTCAGACTCTGCATATACTTCCTGATGGAAGTGATTTATGTGGAATAATGCCTTGATTCCGAGTAGCCTTGCCACCTAGACACTATTTTTTGAATGAGAAAGCTGAGGCACAGAGAACGTAGGTTATTTGTCCAAGGTTACAGAGCTAAGATTCACACTGATGAACTCATTCTGCAGAATCAGTGCTCTGAACTACCCTGCCATACTGCCTCGCCGTAAGCCATAGAGTGGTAGAAGAACTCACCTGGCTTCAGAGCCATAGGACCTGGGCCAGACCCCTGGCTCCCCACTTGCCTGATTGTTTGGTTCTGAGCAAGTTTCTTAACCTCTCTGGATTTCAGTTTCTGCAAGTGTTGAAATAGTCCATACCTACTCTATGAAGTTGTTGTAAAGAGTAGATGCTGCATTATAAAACCCTTGGCACAGATGTCTGTCATATGGCAAATACTTTTTCAAAGGTAGCTATTTTTATTGTTTTTATTGTCATTGTGGTTACTATATTAAAATGATGCAAAAGAACTACAGTGTGTTACTATCATGTGGGCCCCACAGTAGAGTTTGTATGTCAGCCTGTGGGAGCAGGAACTCTGGGTAAAGGCAGGCAGAAGGTCTGCTTGGCTCCTTCTGAATGACTGGATCTCTTTTTCATTAAGCATTTTTTGAGGCTCCACAAATAAAGACCAGTGAACTGCTATCCCCCAAAGTATCATTAAATAATTATCTGTTTTTTAATGTGCAATTTAAGAATTAAAATCAAAGGTTTTTTTTTTCTATTTTTTGGTAATTACCAACCTAATACATTGAAAGAATTTGGAAAATATAGAAAATACACCCAAAATATCAGAGTAACTCTAAATGTTGAGTCCGTGTTAGAGTCTTTTTAGATGTTTTTCTATTTCCCCCTCTCCCTCCTTTCCTTCCATCTCTCCTTCTTTTATTCCTCTTTTATAACTTACGTTATAAGAAAGTTACCTACTTTCTCTTAACAATACAGCAAGAAAAGTTTCCACATCATTAAATCCCAAAATGGCCAGGAGCACAGACTCAAGCTAAACAGTATTTGAATTTCTGATGTGCCCTTTATTAGCTGTGTGACTATGGCATGTTTTCTAATGTCTCTTGGGGCTTCCCTGGTAGCTTAGCTGGTAAAGAACCCGTCTGCAATGCACGAGACCCCAGTTTGATTCCTGGGTCGGAAAGATGCCCTTGAGGAGGGATAGGCTGCCCACTCCCATTCTTGGGCTTCCCTGGTGGCTCAGATGGTAAAGAATCCACCTGCAATGTGGGAGACCTAGGTTTGATCCCTGGGTTGGGAAGATACCCTGGAGGAGGACATGGCAACCCATTCCAGTATTCTTGCCTGGAGAATCCCCATGGACAGAGGAGCCTGGCGGGCTGCACTCCATAGGGTCATAGTCAGACATGACTGAGCAACTAAGGACACACACACACACATAACGTCTCTCAGCTTTAGCATCTGACTCAACATTTCTCATCCGTAAAATGGGATAACAATAGTTAATACCTACCTCTAGGGCTATTTTGAGGATTGAATGGTTTAACACATATGAAGTGCTTAGAATAATGTTTATCACATAGTTAGCCCTCATTTAGTACTGCTGTTGTTATTATCAACATTATTGTTAGATTATTCCATAATATCATTATAATTAGTAATCTATAATATTATAATTAGTAATATTCTGTAATAGAGATATGCCATATTTTATTTAAGTGGTTTTCTTTGCTTTAGTATTTAGATGGTTTTCATTTGTTTTCTATTTTGCAAGCATTATAACAATAACTTTTTATAGCTAAGTTTTTTTCTTGTTTAGCTCCTCTGATTATTTTCTAGGAATAAATTCCTAGGCATGGCATTGGGTGGTCAAAGATCATGAATGTGTGTTAAGCATTGATTGCATACTGTCAAATTTCTGTTTTGAGTGATTGTTCCAGTTTGCATTCCCATTGTTGGTAAGAAAATATTCATTTCTTTACACCCCTGCCTACTGTGGGTATTAATAAATAATACATAATAACATACATACCTTTGTCATTTGAATGAGTGGAAGTGTAATCTTACTGTTGTTTTAGTTTAATCTCCCACCTCCCCTTGATATTTTATGAGCCAAACTTAAAAAAAAAAAAAAAGGAAAACGTAATAACTTTCACTGCATTTCTGCAAGCAACACTGCAGGCAGTGACTCTGTTGCCCTGTGTCTTGGACTTGTGTGTTCACACCGCACAGGTGGGTGTTGCAGGAACTTAGCCCTATGAGCCCTTCTCTGTCAGCTGAAGAGCAGAAGGCTGAGAAGTGATGAACTTAACTGCAGAGCAGTGTGATCCTGTGAAGGGGCACAATAACAATCTGATTGTCCAGTTACATTTTCTCTCTTAGAAGCACACACTCAAATGGCCCAACAGTTGTTTTTGCCCTCAGAATCTATAGATCGCTGTTCTCTCACACAGGCCTCTCTGTCATATAACATTTGGGGTCGTGCCTTTCTGAAAATGAAGTGTTACCTGGACTGTTCTGGTGAATTGTTTGGGGCAGTTTCATGGTTGACCCTGGGATAGATAAGCAGTGAGATCTGCATTGTTTTTGACACCTGCCTTCTGTTGGCCTCGTCTGTAACCCTCTTCCTCTTGCATAGGTATCTGTTGTTTTTCTCATTTCCTAGGCTTCAGCCTGGCACATTATACTTGGGCCTCACCGTTTATTCTGGCTCTTCTGGTGCTTTTTCTGGGCTTCCTGGTTCAAATAAAAATTAAGTGTTGTGTCTGTGTCCCTTTTCCTTATGGGTCTGTTCTCTCTCTCTCTCTCTCTCCTTGTCTAAATGACCCAGTAAACTGGTGCCAAGGCATGGAAGATACTTGATGAAATAACCCTTCTTGGCAACACATTTATTTTTAACTGTGGCTTCTGGAAAAAAAATCTTAAACCAAAGATGTGAATGTAATGGTAGGAATCTTATCCACCAGAGAAGAACAATAGGTGAGATATATATATATATATATATATGTATATTGGTGCTATGTTTTTGAGAAGATCAACTTCTTGGACTCTGAAGTTAAGTGTTTTTAATGCATGTTTTTATCTTCCTATTTTATAGATCTTGGTGCCTTCTCCCGCCATGTCTCCCTTCTCCCTTTTGCCCTGTGCAGTGTCTGCACATTTGTTTTCACTTGTTTCCTACTGTGAACGTGTTTGGAGATGGAGTGGGTGCAGTACTCTCCTGTCCACAACGTCTGGGCTAGAACTTGTGCCTCTGCCTGTCCCCAAGGGATGGGGGAGCAGACTCTGCAGATGTGAGAAGAACTTGCATAGTTCATCTTGTGTGTTTGGAATCATTTTAGTCAACGTGTTTATTACTTTATGTGTAAATTTCAGATCTTATTAGTAGAGGGCACAAGGTTTATTTGCTTATGAAAATGGCTTTTAGGTTTAAAGAGGCAAAAACTCTTGTTTAAAACTGTGGCTTATATGAATTTTTTTGACATTATGGAAGGACTTTTCTTTTTTATAAATTCATTTTATTTATTTTTTAATTTTTAAAATTTATTTATTTTTAATTGAAAGATAATTGCTTTACAGCGTTGCATTCAGTTCAGTTCAGTTCAGTCACTCAGTCGTGTCTGACTCTTTGCAACCCCATGAATTGCAGCACGCCAGGCCTCCCTGTCCATCACCAACTCCCAGAGTTCACTCAGACTCAAGTTGATTGAGTCAGTGATGCCATCCAGCCATCTCATCCTCTGTCGTCCCCTTCTCCGCCTGCCCCCAATCCCTCCCAGCATCAGAGTCTTTTCCAATGAGTCAACTCTTCGCATGAGGTGGCCAAAGTATTGGAGTTTCAGCTTAAAGCCAACTTTTTTTCACTCTCCTCTTTCACTTTCATCAAGAGGCTTTTAGTTCCTCTTCACTTTCTGCCATAAGGGTGGTGTCATCTGCATATCTGAGGTTATTGATATTTCTTCCGGCAATCTTGATTCCAGCTTGTGTTTCTTCCAGTCCAGCGTTTCTCATGATGTACTCTGCATAGAACTTAAATAAACAGGGTGACAATATACAGCCTTGACGTACTCCTTTTCCTATTTGGAACCAGTCTGTTGTTCCATGTCCAGTTCTAACTGTTGCTTCCTGACCTGCATACAGATTTCTCAAGAGGCAGGTCAGGGGGTCTGGTATGCCCATCTCTCTCAGAATTTTATGCAGTTTATTGTGATCCACACAGTCAAAGGATTTGGCATAGTCAATAAAGCAGAAATAGATGTTTTTCTGGAACTCTCTTGCTTTTTCCATAATGCAGCGGATGTTGGCAATTTGATCTCTGGTTCCTCTGCCTTTTCTAAAACCAGCTTGAACATCAGGAAGTTCATGGTTCACGTATTGCTGAAGCCTGGCTTGGAGAATTTTGAGCATTACTTTACTAGCATGTGAGATGAGTGCAACTGTGCAGTAGTTTGAGCATTCTTTGGCATTGCCTTTCTTTGGGATTGGAATTAAAACGGACCTTTTCCAGTCCTGTGGCCACTGCTGAGTTTTCCAAATGTGCTGGCATATTGAGTTCAGCACTTTCACAGCATCATCTTTCAGGATTTGAAATAGCTCAACTGGAATTCCATCACCTTCACTAGCTTTGTTCATAGTGATGCTTTCTAAGTCCCACTTGACTTCACATTCCAGGATGTCTGGCTCTAGGTGAGTGATCACACCTAGATTATTTGGGTTGTGAAGCTCTATAATTTTCTTGAAGAGATCTCTAGTCTTTCCCATTCTGTTCTTTTCCTCTATTTCTTTGCATTGATCGCTGAAGAAGGCTTTCTTATCTCTTCTTGCTATTCTTTGGAACTCTGCATTCAGATGCTTATATCTTTCCTTTTCTCCTTTGCTTTTCACTTCTTGTCTTTTCACAGCTATTTGTAAGGTCTCCCCAGACAGCCATTTTGCTTTTTTGCATTTCTCTTCCACGGGGATGGTCTTGATCCCTGTCTCCTGTACAATGTCACGAACCTCATTCCATAGTTCATCAGGCACTCTTTTCTATCAGATCTAGGCCCTTAAATCTATTTCTCACTTCCACTGTATAATCATAAGGGATTTGATTTAGGTCATACCTGAATGGTCTAGCAGTTTTCCCTACTTTTGTTATTTGGCAATAAGGAGTTCATGATCTGAGCCACAGTCAGCTCCTGGTCTTGTTTTTGTTGACTGTATAGAGCTTCTCCATCTTTGGCTGCAAAGAATATAATCAGTCTGATTTCGGTGTTGACCATCTAGTGATGTCCATGTGTAGAGTCTTCTCTTGTGTTGTTGGAAGAGGGTGTTTGCTATGACCAGTGCATTTTCTTGGCAAAACTCTATTAGTCTTTGCCTTGCTTCATTGAGTATTCCAAGGCCAAATTTGCCTGTCACTCCAGGTGTTTCTTGACTTCCTACTTTTGCATTCCAGTCCCCTATAATGAAAAGGACATCTTTTTTGGGTATTAGTTCTAAAAGGTCTTGTAGGTCTTCATAGGACCGTTCAGCTTCTTCAGCGTCACTGGTTGAGGCATAGACTTGGATAACTGTGATATTGAATGGTTGGCCTTGGAGATGAACCGAGATCATTCTGTCGTTTTTGAGATTGCATCCAAGTACTGCATTTCGGACTCTTTTGTTGACCATGATGGCTACTCCATTTCTTCTGAGGGATTCCTGCCTGCAGTAGTAGATATAATGGTCATCTGAGTTAAATTCACCCATTCCAGTCCATTTTAGTTCGCTGATTCCTAGAATGTCGACGTTCACCCTTGCCATCTCTTGTTTGACCACTTCCAATTTGCCTTGATTCCTGGACCTGACATTCCAGGTTCCTATGCAATATTGCTCTTTACAGCATCGGACCTTGCTTCTCTCACCAGTCACATCCACAGCTGGGTATTGTTTTTGCTTTGGCTCCATCCCTTCATTCTTTCTGGAGTTATTTCTCCACTGATCTCCAGTAGCATATTGGGCACCTACTGACCTGGGGAGTTCCTCTTTCAGTATCCTATCATTTTGCCTTTTCATACTGTTCATGGGGTTCTCAAGGCAAGAATACTGAAGTGGCTTGCCATTCCCTTCTCCAGTGGACCACATTCTGTCAGACCTCTCCACCATGACTCATCCGTCTTGGGTTGCCCCGCGGGCATGGATTAGTTTCATTGAGTTAGACAAGACTGTAATCCTAGTGTGATTAGATTGACTAGTTTTCTGTGAGTGTGGTTTCAGTGTGTCTGCCCTCTGATGCCCTCTTGGAACACCTACCATCTTACTTGGGTGTCTCTTACCTTGGGCGTGGGGTATCTCTTCTCAGCTGCTCCAGCATAGTGCAGCTGCTGCTCCTTACCTTGGATGAGGGGTATCTCCTCACCACCGCCCTTCCTGACCTTCAACGTGGATAGCTCCATCAAACATCAACATGAATCAGCCATTGGTTTACTTATGGCCCCTCCTACTTGAACGTCCCTCCCACCTCCCTCCCCATCCCACCCCTCTAGGTTGTTACTGAGCCTATTTGAGTTTCCCACATCATACAGCAAATTCCCGGTGGCTATCTATTTTACGTGTTACTCTCTACATACCTCCCACCGTCTCCTTCTCCTCCCCGTGACAAGCTATGACCATAAGTCTGTTCTCAATGTCTGTGTTTCCATTGCTGCTCTGCAAATAGATTGATCAGTACCATCTTTCTAGGTTCCATATATATGTGTTAGTATATGATAATTGTTTTTCTCTTTCTGACTTACATCACTCTGTATAATAGGCTCTGGGTTCATCCACCTCATCAGGACTGATTCAAATGCATTCCTTTTAATGGCTGAGTAATATTCCATCACATATATATTACAGCCTTTTTATTCATTCAGCTGTTGATGAACATCTAGGTTGCTTCTATGTCCCAGCTATTGTAAATAGAGCTGCAATGAACACTGGGTTACATGTGTCTTTTTGAACTTTGGTTTCCTCAGCGTATATACCTAATAGTGAGATTGCTGGGTCGTATGGTGGTTTTATTCCTAGTTTTTTAAGGAAACTCCATACTGTTCTCCATAGTGGCTGTATCAATTTGCATTCCCACCAACTGTGCAAGAGAGTTCCATTTTCTTCACACCCACTCCAGCATTTATTGTTTGTAGATTTTTTGATGATGGTCATTCTGACTGGTGTGAGGTGATATCTCACTGTAGTTTTGATTTGCATTTCTCTAATAACGAGCAATGTTGAGCATCTTTTCATATGTTTACTAGCCATCTGTATGTCTTCTTTGGAGAAATGTCTGTTTTGGTCTTTTGCCCATTTTTTGTTTGCATTGCTTGTTTTTCTGGTATTGACTTGTATGAGTTGCCTGTATACTTTTGAAATTAATTCTTTGTTAGTAGTTTCATTTGCTATTATTTTTTCTCATTCTGAGGGTCATCTTTTCACCTTGTTTATAGTTTGCTGTGAAAGCTTTTAAGTTTAATTAGGCCCACTTATTTATTTTTTGTTTTATTTTCATTACTTTTGGAGGTGGGTCATAGAGTATCTTGCTGTGATTTATGTCATAGAGTATTCTGCCTATGTTTTCCTCTAGGAATTCTACAGTTTCTGGTCTTACATTTAGGCCTTTAATCCATTTTGAGTTTATCTTTATGTATGATGTTAGGAAGTGTTCTAATTTCATTTTTTTACATGTAGCTGTCCAGTTTTGCCAGCACCACTTACTGAAGAGACTAACTTTGCCCCATTGTATGTTTTTGCCTCCTTTGTCAAAAATAAGGTAACCATAGGTGCATGGGTTTATCTCTGAGCTTTCTATCTCGTACCACTGGTCTATATTTGGTTTTGTGCCAGTAACACACTGTTTTGATGACTATAGCTTTGTAGTGTAGCCTGAAGTCAGGAAGGTTGATTTCTCCAGCTCCATTCTTCTTTCTCAAGATTGCTTTGGCTATTAGGGGTCTTCTGTGTTTCCATATGAACTGTGAGATTTTTTTCTTCCGGTTTTCTGAAAACTGCCATTGGTAATTTGATAGGGATTGCATTGAATCTGTAGATTACATTTGGTAGTACAGTTATTTTCACAACACTTACTTTTCATTATAGAGTTTTTCCCAGTCAAGTTGAATGTCATAGCATTCCTTCTAGGAGATATGCTGTACTATCTGAACTAATTTTTGTAATTTATTTGAAAATGTACTTTCACTAATAATCCATTTGCCTCAGATAAAATACCCAGGAGCTGACATGGATATTACTTTATCTGCTCCATCATTTTGCCGTCAAATCAGCCCAGAGGAGTTTGAATACCAAAGAGCATATGGCTCCCAGGAACCTCTGGCAGCCTTGTTGGAGGAAGTCATCACAGATGCCAAACTCTCCAGCAAAGAAAAGAAGAAAAAATTGAAGCAGGTAAAAGGGGTATTCTTCCTAAGTCGTTTCTTCTCCCTACCGTTCTTATGTTGTTTTTTCCTTTTTATTCTCTAAGAGATTTCATATGAATCTTATCTTCTGAGACAGAGCAGTTTTGAAAGTATTATTATTCATTTCATGTATTAATTTACACAACTGTGGTCAGTTTTCCAGATCTTTATTCTCCACTGTAGATCTTTTACCATTATTGAGATCCTCGTTTATGAGGCTATTCTCTAATATTTGACCTTGGTTTTGATATGTGGTTTGATGTGAATTTATTGTAAGCCCTCTTGGAGGAGGTCACCATTAACCCCACCATAGAGCTGCCAGAACTTACACAGGACTGGGAAGTAGACTCTTGGAGGGCACAAACAGACCATTGTGCACCAGGACCCAGGAGAAAACCAGCAGTGAGCCCACAAGAAACCCACCCAGACTTGCCTGTGAGTGTCTAGGAGTCTCCAGCGGAGGCGTGGGTTAGTGGTGGCCTGCTGCAGGGGTGGGGGCACTGAGTGTAGCAGTGCATGCATAGGATCTTTTGAAGGAGGTCACCATTATCTTCATTACTCCACCATAGTTTGGCCCCAGGTAGATAGCAGGGAGGGAACACAGTTCCATCTATCAACAGAAAATTGGATTAAAGATTTACTGAGCATGGCCCCTCAGAACAAGACCCAGTATCCCCCTCAGTCAGTCTCTCCCATCAGGAAGCTTCCATACACCTCTTATCCTTCTCCATCAGAGGGCAGACAGTGAAAACCACAATCACAGAAAACTAGCCAGTCTAAACACATGGACCACAGCCTTGTCTAACTCAGTGAGCCATGCTGTGCAGGGCCACCCAAGACGGACGGGTCATGGTGGAGAGTTCTGACAAAATGTGGTCCACTGGAGAAGGGAATAGCAAATCACTTCTGTATTCTTGCCTTGAAAACCCCATGAACAGTATGAAAAGGCGAAAAGATGGGATGCTGAAAGATGAACTCTGCAGGTCGGTAGGTGCCCAATATGCTACTGGAGATCAGAGGAGAAATAACTCCAGAAAGAATGAAGGGATGGAGCCAAAGCAAGAACAATACCCAGCTGTGGATGTGACTGGTGATGGAAGCAAGGTCCGATGCTATAAAGAACAATATTGCATAGGAACCTGGGATGTTAGGTCCATGAATCAAGGCAAATTGGAAGTGGCCAAACAGGAGATGGCAAGAGTGAACATCGACATTTTAGGAATCAGCGAACTAAAATGGACTAGAATGGGTGAATTTAACTCAGATGACCATTATATCTACTTCTGTGGACAAGAGTCCCACATAGTCAACATAGTCATCATAGTGAACAAAAGAGTCTGAAATGCAGTACTTGGATGCAATCTCAAAAATGACGGAATGCTCTCTGATCATTTCCAAGACAAACCATTCAATATCATGGTAATCTAAGTCTATGCCCCAAACAGTAATGCTGAAGAAGCTGAAATTGAATGGTTCTGTGAAGACTTACAAGACCTTCTAGAACTAACATCCAAAAAAGATGTCCTTTTCATTATAGGAGCCTGGAATGCAAAAGTAGGAAATCAAGAAACACCTGGAGTAGTAGGCAGATTTGCCCTTGGAATGCGGAATGAAGCAGGGCAAAGGCTAATGTTGAGTTTTACCAAGAGAACACACCACTCATAGGAAATGCCCTCTTCCAACAATACAAGAGAAGAATCTACACATGGACATCACCAGATGGTCAACACTGAAATCAGATTGATTATATTCTTTTTAGCCAAAGATGGAGAAGCTCTATACAGTCAGCAAAAATAAGACCAAGAGCTGACTGTGGCTCAGATTATGAATTCCTTATTACCAAATTCAGACTAAAATTGAAGAAAGTAGGGAAAATCACCAGACCATTCAGGTA
The DNA here is from genome assembly GCF_032405125.1 of Capricornis sumatraensis. NCBI lineage: Eukaryota > Metazoa > Chordata > Mammalia > Artiodactyla > Bovidae > Capricornis > Capricornis sumatraensis. The sequence continues at coordinate 25,498,654 of NC_091086.1, forward strand.
TGAGCTAAATCAAATTCATTACGATTCTACAGTGGAAGTGAGAAATAGATTTAAGGGACTAGATCTGATAGAGTGTTTGATGAACTATGGGGGGAGGTTTGTGACATTGTACAGGAGATAGGGCTTAAGACTATCTCCAAGAAAAAGAAATGCAAAAAAGCAAAATGGCTGTCTGAGGAGGCCTTACAAATAGCTATGAAAAGAAGAGAAGCGAAGAGCAAAGGAGAAAAGGAAAGATATACCCATTTGAATGCAGAGTTCCAAAGAATAGCAAGGAGAGATAAAAAAGCCTTCCTCAGTGATTAGTGCAAAGAAATAGAGGAAAACAATAGAATGGGAAAGACTAGAGATCTCTTTAAGAAAATTAGAGATACCAAGGGAATATTTCGTGCAAAGATGGGCTCAATAAAGGACAGAAGTGGTATGGAACTAACAGAAGCAGAAGATATTAAGAAGAGGTGGCAAGAGTACACAGAAGAACTATACAAAAAATGTCTTCATGACCGAGATAATCATGATGGTGTTATCACTCACCTAGAGCCAGACATCCTGAATGTGAAGTCAAGTGGGCCTTAGGAAGTATCACTACGAACAAAGCTATTGGAGGTGACAGAATTCCAGTTGAGCTATTTCAAATCCTAAAAGATGATGCTGTGAAAGTGCTGCACTCAATATGCCAGCAAATCTGGAAAACTCAGCAGTGGCCACAGGACTGGAAAAGGTCAGTTTTCATTCCAATCCCAAAGAAAGTCAATGCCAAAGAATGCTCAAACTATCCCACAGTATTGCACTCATCTCACATGCTAGTAAAGTAATGCTCAAAATTTTCCAAGCCAAGCCTTAACAATACATGAACCATGAACTTCCAGATATTCAAGTGGTTTTAGAAAAGGCAGAGGAACCAGAGATCAAATTGCCAACATCTGCTGGATCATTGAAAATGCAAGAGAGTTCCAGAGAAACATCTGTTTCTGCTTTATTGATTATGCCAAAGCCTTTGACTGTGTGGATCACAACAAATTGTGGAAAATTCTGAAAGAGATGGGAATACCAGACCACCTGACCTGCCTCTTGAGAAACCTGTATGCAGGTCAGGAAGCAACAGTTCAAACTGGACATGGAACAATAGACTGGTTCCAAATAGGAAAAGGAGTACATCAAGGCTGTATATTGTCACCCTGCTTATTTAACTTGTATGCAGAGTACATTATGAGAAACACTGGGCTGGAAGAAGCATAAGCTGGAATCAAGATTGCTGGGAGAAATATCAATAACCTCAGATATGCAGATGACACCACCCTTATGGCAGAAAGTGAAGAGGAACTAAAAAGCCTCTTGATGAAAGTGAAAGTGGAAAGTGAAAAAGTTGGCTTAAAGCTCAACATTCAGAAAACTAAGATCATGGCATCTGGTCCCATCACTTCATGGGAAATAGATGGGGAAACAGTGGAAACAGTGTCAGACTTTATTTTTTTGGGGCTCCAAAATCAGTGCAGATGGTGACTGCAGCCATGAAATTAAAAGATGCTTACTCCTTGGAAGAAAAGTTATGACCAACCTTGATAGCATATTCAAAAGCAGAGACATTACTTTTCCGACTAAGATCTGTCTAGTCAAGGCTATGGTTTTTCCAGTAGTCATAAATGGATGTGAGAGTTGGACTATGAAGAAGGCTGAGTGCCAAAGAATTGATGCTTTTGAAGTGTGGTGTTGGAGAAGACTCTTGAGAGTCCCTTGGACTGCAAGGAGATCCAACCAGTCCATCCTAAAGAAATCAATCCTGAATATCATTGGAAGGACTAATGTTGAAGCTGAAACTGCAGTACTTGGCCACCTTATGCAAAGAGCTGACTCATTTGAAAAGACCCTGATGCTGGGAAAGATTAAAGGTAGGTGGAGAAGGGGATGACAGAGGATGAGAAGGTTGGATGGCATCAGTGACTCAATGGACATGAATTTGAGTAAACTCTGGGGGTTGTCATGGACAGGGTAGCCTGGCTTGCTGTGGTCCATGGGGTCACAAAGCATTCGACACGACTGAGCGACTGAACTGAACTGAACTGAACTGATGATGTGAATTAGTGGAGCAGTTGCTTTAAATTCAGAGAAGCTATAAATGGGGACAGTTTCTTTCTTTTTATTTTTTTAAAAGGCAAATCAGACTGAGTTCACAAGTGTAAAATGTCCAGAATTTTGAAAGTCTTCTGTCTTAGATAGCCAGTATAAAATTGGTTTCTTGTCTCAGGCATCACTAAAAGTTTTAGTTCCTATTAAAGAACAAGGCTTTCAACAGTTTGATTATTTTTCAACTGAGAATACCTCTAACTTGATCTTTTTTTAAAAATTGAAGTGTAGCTGATTTACAGTGTTGTGTTAGTTCAGAATCTATCTTCATCATTTTTAAAGTATTGATTCAGGAGCATGTCAGTGGTATTTATTTTTAGAGAGTGAATCCTGCATAGCTTCATCTCCCATCACACCATATACATACACATATGTATACTTAGGGCATGAGAGTTACATAGGGAATGTATGTATACATAGGACATATATGTGTACACACATAGGGCATGAGGTTTCTAGACTCCTATTGTATTTTTCTCAGAGTAATTTTGGAGAAGAGTTCAGTGGTGAGGATCAAAGGAAATACATCCTCCTTATTCATAAACTTTTTGTAAAATAGTATATACCAGCATGCTTTTTCTTCCATTTGGGCAGAAGCAGGTGGGGCTGAGTTTGAGAAGCAGGGAGATAGGGAAATTTTTTTTTAACATTTTCTTTAAAGATTTTCTTTAACCATGTAGAGCATTAGTCAGAGTTACTTGTGTCTGTTTTAGAAGGGAGGTCTATTTATAGTTAGTAGGGGAGAAATTTTGAGAGGTATGACTAAGTGAGACATTTATTTGACTATTAGATCAAATTAAAGATGAATCAGATCTATAGAAAGTAGAATTCAGTGATTTATTTAACAAAATGAGATAGATTTGTATTGATGAGAACTTGTGATCTGTTTTCTTCTTATTCTCTCTTCTGATGGAAAGCAGTAAATATTAAAACCAAACAAAAATAGGAAAGTATTAGATCAGAAACTTATTTTAAAATTATTAAACTTATTTTAAAATTACAGTGCCCAATTTTATTGATTTTTATCTTTTTTTTTTTGACTCTTCTTGGATCTTTTTTGTTTTTTAGTTTCAAAAATCATATCCTGAAGTCTATCAAGAACGATTTCCTACACCAGAAAGTGAAGCACTTCTGTTTCCTGAAAAACCTAAAGCAAAACCACAACTGCTGATGTGGGTGCTAAAAAATCCCTTCCAACCATTTCAAAGAACTAGAAGTTTTCGGATGTAATACTTGGATAGAGACCTCTGTTGTTGCTGTTGTTTTGAGTAAATGATTGGCTATAGGATTCTGGTGGTGGAAGAACAAGGCACATAAACCACAGACTACTGAAGTATAAATATAAAGATTTCCTGACTCCAAGAAACATTGAGCCATTATCAGTATTTTTATAAAACTCAGTGCTATTTTTAAAGGGTACAAATCTATTAAAAATAATGAGACAACTATATATAGTGGTAATGTTAACATGTTTGTAATTGTTAAAAATGTAAGGTATATTCATTTTTTAATTTGTTTTCTGTTGTGTTTGTAAAATATTTGTGTGTACATCCTAGTTACTGATGTCTGATGATCGTGACTGAAAATTATTGTATATACTTGAATAAGAAAGACACTGGGTACTGTTACTGTGATGCTATTGACCTAATAGCTAGTTGTGGTTTCTGGTATATAAATTGTTTTTCACTGTTGCACCAAGATTCTTCATGTTCTTTATTACAGTAGCTGTCTTTTATTGCAGATTTGTTGGATGTTGTGACAGATTTTATGAAAGCTGGTTCTTCTATGATGTATGTATTAGTTGGTGTTTATTTGTATGTGAAGTAGATTTTCCTGTGCCTACAGTGGTATAATTTCAGTCTTGGCTAAAGATGGAAAATTGAACTGGATAAATTCTTTCAGTCTCATTAGCCCTGTGATTCTAAGTCAGATCTTTGTTGTTTCATGAAAAACAAATGGGTTAAGTAAAATGAGACTACTTCCTTTATAAGTATATTTCCCCCAACGTCGTTAACCTTTTAAAGTAAATGGAAGGTAAATAAAAGCCATTCTTTTTAATACTGTACTTGGCGTTTCTTTTTTGGCATTTATTTAGGTCAGTCAGAGAGCATCTTCAAATGCTAAGCACCATTGCCTTTAGCCAGTGTTTTCATATCAATCATTTATTTCTATCATAAAGTAAGAAGTGAGTTTGGGCTTTTGTACTAGACTTATAATAGGAGATGATTTGTCTATTTCTTTTGCTTTGCTTTGCCCTCTTGCAAATAGTGGTACACTTAAATTATAGAGCATCTGAAAGCTTTTTCTAAAGAGTGATTACCCAAAAAGCTAAAAGAGCAACACTCAAGTAATTGGCTTGCTCTGCTATTTGGACTAATTTTTCCTTGCACTTGAGATCTGCCCCTGTTCTTTTGTAGCAGAATGCCTCTTGCAGTTGACTCTGATATTGCCCCCTCAGAGATGAAAAGAAGTCTTCCTTTTGGTTTGAGTACCCCTTATTTTGCCAATAAGGAAAGTACTGGGAAATTGTTAGTGTTTCAGCATTTATTCTTCGACCTTGGAATTGTGTTTAGAGTGAAGAGTAAGGACTTTTTGCTTTATTTTTTATTTATTCCCCAAGGTAGAATTGACTTCAAAGTCTCCTCTTCTATTGCTTATCTTTGGAAATATATGTTACTGTTTTCTGTTTTCTTTATTTTTTTCCCCTTAAAATTACTGTTTTTGTTGTTATGTATAACATACTTATGGAGAGATCATAAAACATAACCACACCTACATGTGAAATTGAGGAGTGGATAAAACCAGTTTTGCAAAGTTGTTGTGCCCCAGTTAATCATCAGCAGTGTACCATCCTCACCAAAACTTGCTATCGTCAGAGCGTGAATTGTCAGTGTGGTAGATGTGTAATGGTATCTCATGATGGTTTTACATTGCATTATTAATACGGCTTTGTCATCAGTTCGTGGTTTTTGGACTTCTTTCACCTTTGTTCAGATCTTAATAGCTTATCAAGCTACACACACATGCACACACAGAGTTGAGATTTTGATTGTATTGAACGTATAAATCTACTTGGAGAGAATTGCTATCTTTGCAATATTAAGTTTTCTAGTCCATGAACTTGGTTTATCCCTCCATTTTAGAATAAGTGAGAAATTTAACTTTCTCTGTAAAGGTTTGCAATTTTTAAATTAGATTTCTTGGCAGATATTAATTCCCTAGCATCAGCGGTTATTATTTACCTTCAAAATACCTTAATGCTTGATCCTATTGTAAATGGAATTATTTTAAAATTTCCATTTTCTTTTTGTTGCTTATATATTGTAAATATAAACTAATCTTTGTGTACAGATTTTTGTAGTCAACAACCTTACTACACTTTCCTATTAGCTCTAAATAACTAGTGTGAGTCTTCTGGATTTTCTGCATTTACCACATAATAAGCAATAGTGCGGCTTCTTGTTTTTCATTTTTGTAGTTGATAGCATCTGAAGTGTCCCCAATGATCCCTGTGTCTTAGTGTTTATGCTCTTGTATAATCTCTCCTTGATTGTGGTTTGGATCTCATGACGCTTTTAACAAATAGAATATGGCAAAAGGGATTAGGCTATCATCTTTGAGATTAGATTACAAAGAGCCTGGCTTCCATCTTGCTTGCCCTCTCTTTTATTCTCTCCCTGGCTTGCTCTGAGGGAAGCCAACTGTTCTCTCTTGAACTGTCCTATGGAGAGGCCCCTCAGGCAAGGAACTGACGTCTCTACGGAATAGCTGTGAGGATGGGAGGCCCGCCAACAGCTGTGTGAGTGATCTTGGAAGTGGATCTTCTGACGCCTGCCAGCAGCCATGTGGGTGTTAGAAGTGAATTCTCTGTTGGTTGAGCCTTGTGATGAAGACAGCCTTCACTGACACCTTGATTGTAGCCTGTGAGAGACGGCTAAACTGTGCTTGGATCTGGAACCACAGAAAATATGAGATAATGTTTGTTATAAGCCATTTAATCCTAGGGTGATTTGTTATGAAGCAACAGATACAATACACTTTGTACTTCTTCCTTTCCTACCTCCCTGCATCCTTCCCTCTTTCACTTTTTTAAAGAAAACCATTGTGAAATGTCACTGTCTCTAGTGATGCATTTGTTTGCCGTGTTTCTGCATTCTTACAGTTTAGTTATTTTCCTTATAAACAACATATAATTGGAATATTTTTAAAAATAAGCCGACTTGATAGTCTTTATTTTTAATTGTAAGATTTAGACAAATTATATTTAATTACTTTATGTTTTGGTATAAAACTTTATTGATATTTTGTCTAACACTTTGTCCCTACTGTCTTGCCTTTGTTTGAAGTTAAAAATAATTTCATGTTTTCTTCTATTAACTAGAAACGTAAGCATCTCACTTCTAATCTTATTGGATCTCCTAGAAACTACATCTTGCATGTTAATTTATCAAAGTTTAAAGTTAGTCATTACCTTTTAACCCGCCTCAGACTTCAGAAACTTGAAAGCACTAAGAACACTCTCCCAAATTAGATATTATTGTTATGATATATTTTAACTTTATTGTGTTTAAACATCATAATACGTTAGGCTTACTTGCATATTTTACCACTTTTTTTCTTCTGAAAGTACATTCTTTAGAATATATGTTTAGTAAGTTGTTGGTTTTGTTTCTCTGAAAATGTTTTACTCTGCTATTCTTTTATAAAACAGCTTTGTTGTGATACAATTCACATGCGATACAATGAACCCCTTTAAAGTGTGGTTAGCACCATAATTAAATGGTTTCTGGTATGTGACATTTAACATTTTTTAAAGTTGTGGTAAAATCTAGGTAAGATAAAATTGGCCATTTTAACCATTTTTAAGTGTATACTTGCTATAAGGAATGCCCTCATTTTTTATTTCTGCTGCATGTAGAATTCCAGATTGATAGTTATTTTATTTCAGTTTATTCAGTTCAGTTCAGTTCAGTTTAGTTCAGTTGCTCAGTCGTGTCTGATATTTGTGACCCCGTGAATCGCAGCACGCCAGGCCTCCCTGTCCATCACCAACTCCCGGAATTGACTCAAACTCATGTCCATCGAGTCGGTGATGCCATCCAGCCATCTCATCCTCTGTCGTCCCCTTCTCCTCCTGCCCCCAATCCCTCCCAGCATCAAAGTCTTTTCCAACGAGTCAACTCTTCGCATGAGGTAGCCAAAGTATTGGAGTTTCAGCTTTAGCATCAGTCTTTCCAATGAACACCCAGGTCTGATCTCCTTTAGAATGGACTGGTTGGATCTCCTTGCAGTCCAAGGGACTCTCAAGAGTCTTCTCCAACACCACAGTTCAAAAGCATCAATTTTTCGGCACTCAGCTTTCTTCACAGTCCAACTCTCACATCCATACATGACCACTGGAAAAACCATAGCCTTGACTAGATGGACCTGTGTTGGCAAAGTAATGTCTCTGCTTTTGAATATGCTATCTAGGTTGGTCATAACTTTCCTTCCAAGGAGTAAGTGTCTTTTAATTTCATGGCTGCAATTACCATCTGCAGTGATTTTGGAGCCCAAAAAAATAGTCTGACACTGTTTCCACTGTTTCCCCATCTATTACCCATGAAGTGATGGGACCAGATGCCATGATCTTAGTTTTCTGAATGTTGAGCTTTAAGCCAACTTTTTCACTTTCCTCTTTTCACTTTGATCAAGAGGCTTTTGAGTTCCTCTTCACTTTCTGCCATAAGGGTGATATCTGCATATCTGAGGTTATTGATACTTCTCCTGGCAATCTTGATTCCAGCTTGTGCTTCTTCCAGCCCAGCGTTTCTCATGATGTACTCTGCATATAAGTTAAATAAGCAGGGTGACAATATATTACAGTTATCATTTCTTTGTTAGCTGGCTTGTGTTATGGTGAGAAGTAAACTGCCACTCTGTCATTCCTCTGTAGATAATGTATCTTTTCTGTGCAAACTGCTTTTTTTCATATTTTCTCATTGTCTTTGGTGATCTGCAGGTTTTGATGCTATATCTAACTTACATGATGTGTTTTTTAAGTAACTATTCTACTTGAGATTTATAGGACCTTTTAAGAGGATTGAAATCTTCTGTCACTTTAAATACTGCCTTTGTCACAATCTCAACTCTGCTTTTGAATTTCTTTTAAATATGTTTTAGATCTTTTCTATGCTCTGTCTTTCTCCAGCTTCCATAATTTTGTCTTTCTGTGCTGCATTCTGGATAATTTCTTCAGTCTTTCTTCCATTTCAACACTTTTCCCTTTTGGTGTATCTAGTTTCCTATTAAATACCTGTATGAAATTTACATCCATTTTACAGCTCAGGAAACAGACTGAGTAAGACTCGGTATCCCCAAGACTACCCATCTTGTAAGTTACATAATAAGCAGTCACAACCAACTCTGTCTGACTGCACAGTCCAGGCTCCTTACTAAGATGTCTTATCTCCCAGGGAGACAATGTGCTTTATATTTTTATGAGTATTTTTAAGATGTTATGTATAAGCTCACATGTTATTTTTCAGCCTGTCTAAAATTTAATATCTCAAATTTCCTTTTGATTTGCAGTGTTTTCACTGTCTTAACCTAGCATTTTGCCAAATTTCACTTCTGGTTTCTTCCGGTCACTTCCTACAGATAACTGCTGAAGGTTTTCCATTGTCTTTTCCACAAATTCCCACAAAAAAATACATCAACAATGATGAAAACAAGCTGTTTCTTTCAAGCTGTATGGATGCAATCATGTATTTACTTATAGGTATGATTTTTAAGGTATTTTTAATATTTCTGTATAATTGCTTTTATCTTTAGGTATAATCAGTAGAAAATATTCAAGAGATTATCATTGCTCTGAGAGACTTGGTAAGGAATTTATCAAATGAGTGTTCTGTATAGAAAATCTGAGATTACCACAGCAATTTTTTCAGGTTGAATATACCACATGTATGAGCTTGGTCATGAATTCAGTCATTCATCATTCTAATTTCTCTCACCACTTCGTGTTCCTGCGTCTTCCTTCAAGGAAGTCACATCTGGAGTCTAGCAAATGTAACAGACATAAGGGTCACGGCTTAGCATTTGTGTTGTCCAGGAGCTTGATTCTGCTTCCCACCTCTAGAAGAGAGTTTCTGTACTTTCTTATAGAAAATGTAACTTAAAAAGAGCTGGTATTTGTGAACTGTTAATGTACAAGAAGAGGAAACTAAATATTCCTATCTTGAAGTGTCACAAAAATCTTTCATCATGATTAAAAGAGGAATCAGTTAAAGAGACATTTTCCTATATAGGCTTAGCTGTATCATGTTATATCTTTATTTTTACACTCAAGAATAAAAGTCTACAAACATTAAAGTCTTGGAGTAAAGTAAGAGTGTTATTACCTACTAAAGTCAGAGACAATTTAGCTGTGTGTCTATCCATCATCATAGTATTTGCCTGTTTGAAGTATTCACTTCACAATGACACGTTGTTGTTCAGTTGTTAAGTCATATCTGACTCTTTGACTTCATGGACTGCAGCACACCAGGCTCCTCTGTCCTTCATTATGTCCTGGAGTTTGCTCCGATTCATGTCCGCTGAGTAGCTGATGCTATCTAACCACCTCATCCTCTACTGTCCCCTTCTTTTGCCTTCAGTCTTTCCCATGGTCTTTTCTATTGAGTTGGCTCTTTGCATCAGGCTGCCAAAGTATTGAAGCTTCAGCATCAGTCCTTCCAATGAATATTCAGGGTTGATTTCTTTGGATTTTCTAATTTTATGGCATTTGGAATCATTCTTGCATTTCCTTGTTTAAAGCCATATAACCTGCAAAAAAGTATAATACCTTGATATCATTGCAGGAAATCCCTAGGCTCAGTGGTAAAGAATGCCTGCCAATTCAGGAGTTGCAAGAAACTCCGGTTTGATTCCTGGGCTGGGAAGATCCCCTGGAGGAGGAAATGGCAGCCCACTCTAGTATTTTACCAGGGAAATCCCATGGACAGAAGAGCCTGTCCATGTCCATGGGGTCATAAAGAGTCAGACATGACTTAGTGACGAAACAACAACATAAACTGATGATCAAGCCTTAGAGAAATTATTTGCTCCTGGGTATTCAATGATTTGAAATTTGGGACCACATTCATTAACGGAGAATTTGCTTATTTGTATCAACTGAAAATGGATTTATTATTGAATCTTATATAAAAAATACACCACCTGGAATAAGTGGAGGATATATTCAGTAATTTAATAGGATAATGAGTAACTTCTGATGGACTTTTTGTGTTTCAGTTTCTATTTAAGATTAATGTTCAAACTTTTTTAATTTTAAGAAATAAAATGGGAAGAATAATGGGATTAAAGGGTACTAGCCCAATAAAAAATGTCACTTTCAGTTGTTTAGGGCATATTTGTGTTGCTACATAAGTATCATCATTTCTAGTGCATGTAAGATTTAGTTAAAAACCTGTTTACAGCTTTGGTCAATTCTATCCTGGAGAATTATTATGTGAATTGTTTGCTTCAAGAATCTAGAATGTATTTTTTATAAACTGTGCTTATTTCAAAATAGAAAAGAATATATGTATTTGTCTACGTCCTGTCAGTTTATCATACCTCTTTCGGGGCTCCTCGCCAAGACTGAGGACACTTACAGTACTCAGAGCCTTTTGTAGCGAATGTAACAAGTTGTTCTCTTCTCTTCCATCCCCCACAGATTTTGCACATTGCTGCCAGCATCTCTGTGATAGTAATAACATGGTAGTCTTCTTAAGTAGTCTAGTAAAACAAAGTCTTCTTTTTTTTAAAGGACTAAAGATTAGTTCTATAGGTAGAGTATGTTCGATTTTTTGAATTGGAGTACTTTTTATTTTGATCAGTTAGTAAGGCTAATCCAACATGGGAATAAAGAAGCCTTTTGCTCACTGTTTCCGCTAAGAACTTGTGACCTTTTGAAGGATCTTAGCAACGGTGATAACTTAACCATGATAGCAGAAGTGTGCTGCTAAAAATAGTTTTACTGGGATAAAATGCAATCTCTGACTTTCTGAGAGCCTATGAGTTCTGACTTTCTGAGAGCCCATGAGTCCAGTTTATCTCTAATTACTGATACCTTTATTTATGTACCTAAGTTTTAAAATCAGGTGTGTTTTAGAATCATTATTAAAAAAAAAACAAAAAAAACTAAGCCAAACCATGGAAAACTCTTTTGAAGATTAGAGTCATGTGGTGGAAAAACTACTTCACGTAAGATCTGAACACAGAAAACAAAAAAATGATATCAGCCTTCTTGCTTACTGATTCTGCATAATTTATTCAATGTGGATTTTGTCCATATGCAAATTTGGCCTAAAAGACTCCAATCCTTTAAAAGCTTTTTGATACTAGAAAGGATTTTAAGACTTTTCTAAATAGAATGTATAGGGTGTTCAAATCTGATTGGGTAATATTGCTTCAGTGTTTGATCTGAAGCAATAATGAACATTTACTGACAAATTAACATTTAATTAACATTTAATAAATGTTTAAAACAGATACTAATAAAAAACATACTAATAAAAAACATATACTGATATTGGGGTTGCAAAGAGTCGGACACGACTGAGCGACTGAACTGAACTGATATTTGTAAATTTCTTAAAACTTCCTACTTATTGGAGAAGGAAATGGCAACCCACTCTGTTACTCTTACCTGGAAAATCCCATGGATGGGTCGTAAAGAGTCGGACACAACTGAGCAACTTCACTTTCACTTTCCTACTTATTAAACTACTAAGTATAATTAGGTACAATTTAAGATGATAGTTTTGATTTCAAAAGTTTCTTTTGCCTTTTCACAGAGAATTGAATTAAGTCGTCTCTTCAGGCGGTGTCTCTTAAGGAGGTGTCTGGTTTAGGCTATTTCACTTTTCCCAAGTCATGATCCATATAACAAGAAAAAATATTCCCAGTAGGGGTCAGTCTTGTGTTGGTAATTACTGTACCAAAAGAAAAACCAAGGATTTTACTTAAAAGGGAAGTATATTTGAGTAGTTACTAAGCCATTAATTGTGGAAAGAAGAAACTTAAAAATAATCATCTCTATTGCAACTAAAGTAACTGTGGGTAATATTTTGGCTCCTCTATTATCATATTTCCCCCCAAAGCTTCAGAAGGCTTGCTAATTACTATCCCAAAGTGAGCTATAAATGGTAAAAAGGAGCAGTTATCTAGATGCAGCAGCAGATAATTTGAGATAAATATCAGATTATTAGACTTTAAAGTTGAAACATTTGCCTGCAGGATTGAGGTTAGGGAGAAATCCCACAGCGATGGGATAATTTTGTGCACGTCAGTTGCTTGCCTTAGCTGCTTTCTACAGTGTGGGAATAACTGCCTGTCCTCTTTCCTTAACATAAATCTTGTTTTACTCTCATCCCTGAGACTAAGTTAATCTTTTGATCTCTAAACCAAGCACTTTATAATAGATGCAGAGATGGAAATCTGGGATAGAACGTGTGTTTTCAGATAATGCCTTTGGTGGTGCTGATGTCAACATACTATAAGCAGCCAGACAAGCATTGCCCAGAAACCATCTTAGAGGTTCCTGAGATAATCAGTGTGTTGGCAACGGCAGTGATAGCACAGGATAGCTCGGGGAGGCTTTCATCTGCCACACCTGAAACAAACATGATAAAGCAAATACAACCTCAAGGCAAGATGCTTAGTCCTTTCTTTCTATTAAATTATTACCCCAGGGTCCTTCCCACTTTAGAATTTGTAGTGCCAGTATTGTTAGAAATGAGAGCATTTGGATATTAATTTCTGGCATTACTAGTAAACAGTTGGGCAAGTGGACCTGAGCAAGTCACAAGCTCAATAACAGCAGAAAAGTGTTGAATGCCTCCTGTTGGTCAAACTAATCCTAAGTGTAGACGTGAAGATCTTTGGCTTAGGTGATTTTGTAATAGGGAAGAACCGTTGTTTTCTATCACAAGTTAATCACTAGAGGGGCGTTGTCTATAAGGTTAAATTAAATATACTGGCCCATCTCTGGAAACCCTGCCTCCCAAGTAATAAAGCATTAACCTAAAGTACCTTTGTTTAGTTCACAGAGAACACCAGGTCCAGCTGTTAACAACTGAAGGGAGAAAGAAATTAACACATCTCCTTCAGAGGCTGGCCTGAACCGGAAATGTTTCACTTGATCCCTTCCTCTTTCGGTATAAAAGAAGCCTGAATTCTAACTCAGGCAAGCTGGTTCCCTGGGGCACAAATTCACTATCTTCTCTGTCTGCTGGCTTTCCAAATAAAGTTGCTGTTCCTTGTCCCAACAACTCGTCCTTTGGTTTGTTGGTCTGTAATGTGGCAAGCCATATGAGCTTGGACTCAGTAACAATTTGTAAGGTTGCTTCCAGTTCTAGTGTTTTGTGATTTTTTTTTTTTAAACCATTTCGCACACTTGGCTCTTCATTGCCTTGTGCTTATTTTTCTATCTACATCCTTTTTTCTTCTGAGTGGAGCAGCTTCTCATGTCAGCAAGCTCAGTTCTGCATCAAATAGAATAAAAGCTGATCAGGGTGGTTTTAAAGTCAATGCTAATGCTTCATGAAATGCTTTTTCTGAGAAGTGTTATCCTCATCCTTAGCTTGTATATATACCTAACTTCTCTGCCCCTGTTTATGTTATTGTGCCATTTGGTTTAATCCACAATAGGTAATGAGTGCTTTCCGTCATTAGGGTCAATATTTGTGTGTTATGTATCTGTACCTGTTTCATCAAAGTTGTTGATAAAATACTCAGGAAATTTTGGTAGGCTTTGTGCCAATTAGATTGGTGGAGCTAACCTTCAGTCTCCTTACATATGTTCTGTTTTCACTAGCAGGTTGCTTTTCACCTACATTGTCTCCAACAAGACCAAAACAAATATACTTTTCATTCCATGAGCACTTTTTACAGTGATTTCACTTGTATTTTCTGGCTTAATCCTTGTGAATCCCAGACAGATGCAGATGAGGAAACTGGGTTCAGAGTGGTATCCAACTACAAATGCAAAACTCTGGTTTTCTCTTTAATGATCTGGTACTTTTCCACTTCACCACACTATTCCGGTGGAATCCTGTCACTGTCAGGCAAGGTATGTAGCCTTGATCCAAACAAATCTATGAAAGTGGCCTGGGGAGGGGGCGGTGGTGGCGCTTATTTTTGGTTCCCCATATCCTCCACCTGTGCCTCTTCTTTCTTATTGGAGTCCTTTTCTCTTCATCCCCCCACCTCCATGGCTGTGCTCATATGCATATTGAACATTGGTTTTGTATGAAATACCTTTTAGAAGCTGGTGAAACAGCTTACTGCCCACATGGTACTGCCCTCTCACTTCAGGGTACTGATGCTGACCTTTGCCCTCAGTATAACTTATCTGGGCTGCACTACATTTCTTTACAAATATTGGCTAGCTAGCCAAGTAGTTAGAGATCTTTGACTCAGTCATGTTGTTTTGTCGTTGTTGTTTGGTTTTTTAAAGAGTATTAATATGCCACATCGGAAGAAGATGGCTCTAACTCTCAAGGAACCTTACCCCACTTAGGAAGATGAACTTGTCTACATGTAACTCTAGATGATGACCTCAGTGCCACAGAGCCTGGTAGAGTGCAAGAGTCACAGAGGAGAGAAAGGCAGTTTTTCCACGGCAGTTGGAGAAATATGGAAAATGTCACTCAGCAGCTGATACTTAAGCTGAGTCCTGAAGAATGTGTCCACCAGTGAGGAAGGCAAGGCAGAAGGTGTTTCTTCAGTGGGACCAGCATGAAATAAGGCCCTAGTGGCAGCTAGAAATAATTCCACATTGTCCCTATAATATTAATATTTTAATAGAGCATCTTAAATGACTTTATCTAAAGGCACGAGTAATGAGATTTCATGAATGTGACAGAGTGAGCAGGGGAATTACTGTAAGTGAGGAGTTTCGTGGCATCTCTCCAGTACCTTTTCCAAGGTGACTTCCTCTTCTTATTCCAGATTCCAGTGCTCCTTGGAGTTAACTTTTGGATCCTTTTTATGTTGCTACTACACCATGGTTTCTCTTTCTCAGTTTTCACAGGGCATGCCAGTGTTCATTTGTACCAATGCTTTTCCAAAAGTTGCAAAAAATTGTTGCTTTTGATGAATCTTCTTGTGCTTTACTTATAAGAGTGATCCTTTTTATTTGCCCATTTCTATTTTTCCATCAACAGCCTGATATTCCATGCCTCTGGGTCTGTACTGTTCCATTTCATAATTGTTTAATGAATGTTAGAACTGGCTCTGCAAATGCATTGCCTTAATCTTGTTGCCTGCAGTGAGACGCTTTTAATATTTTCTCCACATGTGAACTCAGTGTTTTCCTTTAGCTTTTCTTTAATTTCCATGTAGTTAATCCCCTTCTACTGCAGGGAGCCTGGATATTTATAGATTTCTCCCTTTCACTCTATCTTCAATAATTTGCTTTTTGCATTCAGTGAACACATCCATCACAATAAATCCTCCTTTCCCTGTTTGTATTGACTGGAACTTATATAAACCCGCTTCATTTTCACATCAGTATTAATATTCATGGTAATCCTGAGTAGTTTGGGAAGGTGGGATTAGAGCTGCCACAGGGCTTCAAGTTGTCCTGTTAGATCCAGTGACTCGTGCCATGACTCCTGGTTTCAGATTTTATCATTAAGTCAAAACCAAGGTTATTTGGTTTTTTTCCTTAATAGACAATATAAAATGAGATTATTAAATAAGCATCTCTAAATTATTCCTCATTTCATTAAAATGTTTTTGATTAGCCTTGTATGAACCAGAAGATGCAGAATATTCCCGTTATCAATGTGAAATATTTTCACAATCAAAAGCCCAGTTGTATAAACTTTTGTTAAATGCTTAGTAGATAGAAATAGGGGATTATAAGCAGCTAACATTTTTCATACTTAGATGCTATGGCTTTCTGATTGTTCAGTTTGTTTTGACAGAGTGTAGAATGATGAAGTCGTAAAAATTTTTATATTCTTTTTATGTTTTATTTGTATTATTTTAATGAAAGGTGATTTTTTCTATCATTTACTCATGTCATGGGTATGCAGATGGTAAGAAAGGATAATTGGCAGGGATTAGATTGCTATTCTTTAAGCAGAACCAAACTGGGTATAGTGATCATCAGACTTTCTATAGCTTGGGCACATTTCCCAGAAAATACCTTCAAAGTAGCTCTGTGTTTCTGAGAATTTCTTGGGCCAGTCATTCTGCTGAAAGACAGGCCTATATTTTCCTATTAACTAGGCACTTTGATTGTTCAGCACCCTCTTCAGGTATCAGCAGAATTTCCATGATTCAGTTTCTCTGAAACTAGGATACATTTTTCAATTGATTCTGTGTCACAGTTTAATTGGTAGCATTAAACATTTTTTTTTAACTGCACAAAAATGAAAGGTATCCTCAATTTTATAAAATGTGGCATTTTATTTTTCTCTTTCCTTTAAACTACTTTGTTGAGTTATGATTGACATAAAAAAGCTATACAATTTCAATGTATACAACTTTATGGTTTAGGAGATAAATGTACATTCACGGACTAGCACCATATCTGTGCCATAAACTTCTATCACCTCCAAAAGTTTCCTCCTGCCCTCTTTACTTAATATTATTTTTTTGTGTGTGATAAGAACACTTAACATAAGATCTACCCTCTTAGCAAATATTTAAGTACAGAATATGGCATTGTTACCTACTGGCACTACGTTACATAGTAGCTCTCTAGGATTTGCCCATCTTGCATGACTGAAACTTTGTGCCCTTTGACTAATACCTCTCTGTTTTTGCCTCCCCTAATCCCCTGGTAATCACCTACGCCCTCCGCCTTTGTTTGTTGTGGATTTCTCATATAAGTGGTATCATGTAGTAAATGATTATTCTTCTGTGTCTGGCTTATTTTGTATCATGTCCTCCAGGTTTATCCATGTCACAAATGGCAAGATTTTCTTTTTAAGACTAAATAGTATTCCACTGTATGCATATACCACAGTTTCTTCATCCACTTGTCCATCAATGGGTACTTGGGTGGCTCCCATATCTTGGACTGTGACTGATGTTCCAGTGAACACTGGAGTGCAAATATCTCTTCAAGATCCTGATGTCAAATTCCTTTGGATATATTTTTATTTTCTAGGGACAGATATTCATGGTCTCAGTGACTTTGTGTATTGAGTAAACATTCTTGAATGTTCTCTGAGCTTCTTTTCTGTTTCAGTCTTTCTTCACAAGATAAACTTCCAACTTGTTCATTTAATTCTCTTCAGTTAATGAAAGTTAACAGGAGGTAAAGTTTTTGAAATATACTTTGTATTCTCCTCTCTTGAATGTCTGTGACCTTATTCCTAGCCGGGTGGAGACATCTTTCTGTAGCTGTGGGTGGGAAAATGGGAAATTCTAGAACTAAGAGTGAGTTAGGATTTTTTAATAAGAATGCAAAGAAAAAAGTCAATGATCAGCCTTTAGTTATAATAGGATGTTTTTCAATAGCACTGGCAGCATGGAAGTGTTGATTTTGTCAAGAAAAAAAGAATTTCCCAAATTTCTTTACAGCCCTGGAACATATGAAAAGAAAAATTTGGTAGGGCTAGATCATAGACTTCCCAGGGGGCACTAGTGGTAAAGAACCCACTTGCCAATGCAGGAGATGTAAGTGACTTGGGTTTGATCCCTGGGTGGGGAAGATCTCCTGGAGGAGGGCATGGCAACCCACTCCAGTATTCTTGCCTGGAGAATCCCATGGACAAAGGCTCATGGGGTTCATGGGGTCACAAAGAGTTGGACATGACTGAAGCGACTTAGATCAGAGCATAGACTATCCTTTCTGAGTCCAGAGGGTTTGATTTCTCTAGGAAGAAGGATTTGGATTAGAGCAAGCAGAGGCTTTACTCTTTTGGTTTTATAAGATAATGGTTCCTGGTTTTTCTTTAAGGTCTTTGATTTCTCCATCTTAGAACTGTGAGTCAAATGGAGAGAGTATAGAAACGTCAGGAAAGGCACAGTTAGGGGTCTGAGACTGTTTAATCTAGTGCTCTGCTCCCTGTCAAAGCATGAGGGAGGGCAAGGACTCTGGGTCTTAGTCAATGCAAACCTGTCACTCTGGGCAATGACCAGTGCAGTGTGAGAGCACCATCATGGAGTTACCTTGGAGGAACCTGGAGGAAGAAGACTGAGGCTGTGTGCCTGGCTCCCCAGGGCCTGTGCTTGGTGTACAGGGATCATGTCTAAAGTTTTCCACAGCCTCAGAGGTGCTGTAAGGGCCTGAGGACCTCAGTGGGCTAGCTCAGAGTGAAGAGACTGTAGTGTGAGGACCCTGTAAGAGCAGAGACCCACTACCACATAGAATCCTGGCACAGAAGCTGCCTGCTTACAGGCAGAAGTGAGGAATTGCAGCAGTGATCAAATGGCCCACAAGGCCAAAAATATTTCCAGTCTGTTCTTTTCCAGAAAAATTTTGCCAGTTCCTGCTGTAGGAAATTTTGAATTTTAAGACTATAATCATAAATATAGTAATTGATCTGAGACAATTGAAGGTACTAATGACTTCATAGGAAGGCATAAAAGAATGGATTATTTAATTTGCTTGGCTTCTGTAACAAATTACCATAGACTCAGGTGGCTTAAATAGCAAACATTTATTTCTCATAGTTCTGGAGGCTGGGAAGTCCAAGATCAAAGTGCTGGCAGCTCTGCTGTCTGGTGAGATCCCACTTTCAGGCTTGCAGACTGCCAGCTTCTTGTTGTGTCCTTACATGGCAAAAAGAAAGCTAGCTTGTTGCCTCTTCTTATAAGGGCACTAATGCCATTCATGAGAGTGGAGACTTCCCAAGTTAATTTCTTTCCACAGGCCCATCTCCTAATACAATTACATTGAAATTAGAGTTTCAACATATAGATTTTGTTGAGGGATACAAACATTCAGATCATAGTGACATGAATAATGAAGAAATCATATATTCTCTGAATTAAGCTAATTGATCTGTTTGGAAAAAAAGAAGCAAAGAGAATCAAATTCAGAACTAACAGTAGCCAGTGATGCCCTACATTTCACCATTAATATTAAGTTTCAGACAGAATCAATATTATAATGAAAAAGTGGAAGGACTATGTGATGAAAAAGCATATATCATCTTGACAGGCTGAAAGGACTCATTTTATTAAATATATATGGTTTAAATGGAAATAATTATGATAGCTATTTGTTAAATATTTCATGATTCCTCACTTGACTTTTAAATCAAATATCAGTCTTGATTATGTCAGATAAGAAGGCATCTGATATATTTAAATTTTATATTTGTCCAGCATTACTGGGCAAATCCTGACTTTCCTAGTGCCCATAGGGTAGAGCATTATAGTCAGATTGGACCAGCTACCATAAATAAATTACTTTGCTTTCCTTTCCCTCTCACCTCGTGCCATTTCTGTGGAGGGTGGATGAATTTGCTACCCCAAAGCTACATGCTTTGGGTGTATCAGGCAAAATAATCACAATATAGATTTGTACATAATTTGAGAGGGAGTTCCTCTTCTGTCCCTCTTCCTTTGGCTGATGCCTCTCAAGTCACAGCTGTGTTGGGTGAACAACTGCAAATATATTAAAAACCATTGAATTTTACCCTTCAATGGGTGAACTGTATGGTATGTGAAACATATCTCAATAAAATTAGAAAACTCACAGGAGAAAATAAAAAACTTAGTGTCCACTTCATGGCATAGAACTAAAACGAAAAATACGGCTCAGCACCTCCTACTAGAAACAGATAAGAGTATCAAAAGTGCACGGTAATTTAAAACAAGATAATTCAAACATTTGCGTCTATTGAAGATCATAAAAATGCTATTCTAAATAGTGTATTTAGGTAGGTAAACAAACCATCAGGACAAAGATAATTTGCTTTATTACAGTGTAAGGAGTATAATACTAGGCAGAATAGAGCAGAGTCGTTATTTTCTAGGTTTAGTAATTAAATTATGTATCTGGAAGCCTAGCTTTGTCATATCAATTATGTAGTATTTCTAGGGTCTCTGTGAGGTCCTGTTGTGTCTGGGCTGAGATGAGTAGCACACTAAGTAGGCAGTAATGAGATGATTTTAATTTACAAATACAAGAATAAACATTCAAATTAGTTCCATCCTTTTAAAGAGTGATATTAAGAAGTGTTAAAATGCACTCATTTTAACAATGTTTCCGTTGCTCAGAACATTTTTGGCATCATTTTCTTTGTCTTTTTCAGGCAGGAAAATGTCAAAACTTTATAATCATATCTCATTTGTCTGTATGAATGTGTTTGTCCATATATAGTATGAATTAGTATCATTGCTTGTTTCCAAATGTTTTTTGGCTGTTTCAAAAGTCAGATCTACCCTTAAAGGGAAAATGTTTTACCACTATTGAGAATATTCCAAAGTATGGGCTGAAAGGGGCTCACAAAACTGTTTGGAAGATTAAGACTGAAGCACAAGGCTTGGGAATTTGGCAGGGCCTTGGTACAGGAGGTCACAGGAGAGGTCACACCACTAAGTAACGTGGCTTTGCATGTTCCTACTAGCAAGTTCGCTGTTGAGACTTTCACCTCCACGGCTGCCAACTGGCCATGGAGTCTTGTATCACTTCCTTTGGATGTAATAGTCCCAGTAGGAGTGTTGGTGCAGCCTGAGCATGGGAGGGTGGGAGGGTGGGGAGATGGGGAGATGGGATGTGTGAATCCTTTGTCTTGCTCTTTGAATCTGATCCCACCTAAATTCATACAACAAAAGATTTCCCCACAAATGTTCATTACAGATTTATTTAAACATTACTGATATTATAGATGCATCTTTGGATTCTTTTGTTAAAATGAGCATTTATCAAATGCTTATAGTTTAAATAAGTAGAAAAAACAATTGTAAAAAGATGTTTTTCAAAAAAAGGCAGAGTTCGCACCTGTGCCTTGATATTGGGGAGACAGGAGAGAAGGCTACTATACCCCCAGCCCAATGCTCTTCTGTCCCCCAAAGGGTGGGCAGAGCCCTGACCTATAGAAAATTCTACTTGGTGGTGCTATCACCTGAACACAGTGTGAGAAATCAGGTAAAAAGGAGAGAGAAGTGTAAAGTGTGCTCACGTTCCTTTATCCTCTCCCTTACCAATTATCATTGCAGTGTCACGCAGAACTTCAGTTTAATCTCTTGTCTGATTTGGAAGGGAGAAAGTACATTAAAAAAAATAAAAAGGAACAACAAGAAAACATAGCTGGAAAGGCAAGGGTTCTGTTCTTTGTTAAGAGATTAATGTTCCTAAACTCCCAGGAGACTCTCCTGGCTATTGTGACCACTTTTTTTTTTTTTTTTAAGTTGAAAAATTGTGATCTTGGGGAAACTCAGGGGAAACATTTTTCTTCATTTTATTCTCAAAATAGAGGCAGGAATAAGGCAGAGGAAAGTGTAGATGAGTAAATATAGCCACTGTTACCTTAGCATAATTGGTGATAAAGTGCTGGTGCATCTTATTTTTATTCTATTGAGTCATTTTTTAATTGGCTGTCCTTGAAATAGTGGTTGTTTGTTTTTTTTTTTCAGCTGACTTCTTCACTTCTGTTTTTCTGCTAATGACCTTTTATCAGGGGTGGGACAACTATACTCTGGTGAATGATCAAATATTCAGGCAAGTATTTCTTGGTGTTATAAGCTCATTATATCTGACATTTCTTGCAGTATGCTGGGAAGTGCTGTTTACAGCCCCTTTTCTCAGTGTAGAACCTGTCTTCTGTTGAGAGCTACGGAAACTCCTCCTCTGATAACCCATCTCCTGCTTTATCAGAGCCAAACTCTGCAAAAACTTCCAGCACCTGTGGATGTGCTGAACCCTATGAGTTGCCTAAAGCTAGTACTGCAGGTGACATTTTGAGGTGCTTCTGGAAGACTTTCTCAACTCAGAGCAGTGGTTCTCAAATACCAGCATGCATTAGAATCACCTGGAGGGCTTGTTAAGCCCCATTGCAGGGCTCCATCTGGAGAGACTGACTCAGTAGGTGTGGGAGGCAGCCTGAGAATTTTTGTATTTAACAAATCCAGGTGCTGCTGCCGCTGCTGCTGATCTTAATACCATACTCCAAGATCCACGGAGATTTATGGCTCAAATGGGTGTGTAAACACCCTAGGTAAAGTGGAGAAACCAGGGCAGTAAATCTTTGAATTAACATTTGTGAAATATCACAGAGTGCAGAGTATTAACATGAGGAGTTTGGGGAGTGTTTCAGGTAAGTGTATACAATTCCTGCCACCTAGGATCTTCATGGTAACTTTAAGACTTTTCCAAGTAACTTTATTAATCTCATGGAGAATGTTATTTAACAACATTCTTCTACTTTTAGTATAAAATAGTAATCGAATTGTTTCTTGTTCAGTGTAAAATGAAATATTATTTCACTTAAGCAGCAATTTACTATTTTTTCAGTATTTTCCCTATAAAATAATAACTTGAGAGTTACTCTCACATAGAAAAGATGTGAACTTCAAAAACTTAGCCAATATGTTGCAACAAGAATGATTTCACTGTTGAGTGCATTTATAAAAGCCGATTTCACTTAAATTTCTGGCTCCATCTTCTATAAACAGTCAAAGTTGCTTTTATTAAGATCATGTGCTTCAAGGGCCGCAGGACTAGATGGTGGCTATGGGTTGTTCTTTAGACTACAGCCTGAGAGCTTTGCTTAGGAAGCCAAGGAGCTTTGGGCTGGCATCTCCCTCTGTTATTTAGGCAAATTGTGTATCCCCTTGTGAAGAAACAGTCCTAGGCTTTGCTGACTTCTCTATTGTGTGTTTGTTTCTTTACCTTGTGTTCGTGTTTTTATTTCTTTTATTCTGTTTCTTTGACTTTACTGTTATTTCAACTTTGTGAAATTAATGCTTTAGATTATTGATTATCAGATTTTTGTATTTTCTTCTGTGTGCATAAAAAGCTGTAAATTATCCTTTAAGCACACCTTTAGTAACTCCCATGAATTTCGATGTTTATTGTTTTTATTATGTCAGTTTAAGATGTATTCTAATTTCTATCATTTCTTGGGTCTATGATTATATAGAAGTTTATTTTTAAACATGGGGGTTATTTAATGTCTTTGAGCATAAAAGTTCTTTATCTTTAAAACACAATAGTTGTTAGGAGGAATAAATGAGCTAATATAATCAAAATGCTTGGAACAGTGTCTGCCAAAGAGAATTTTCAACAAAGAGTTCAGTTCAGTTGCTCAGTTGTATCCGACTCTTTGTGACCCCATGGACTGCAGCATGCCAGGCCTCTCTGTCCATCACCAGCTCCCGGAATTTACTCAGACTCATGTCCATTGAGTTGGTGATACTATCCAACCATCTCATCCTCTGTCATCCCCTTCTCCCACCTTCAATCTTTCTCAGCATCAGGGTCTTTTCAGATGAGTCAGTTCTTCACCTCAGGTGGCCAGAGTGTTGCAGTTTCAGCTTCAGCATCAGACCTTCCAATGAATATTCAGGACTGATTTCCTTTAGGATGGACTGATTTGATCTCCCTGCAGTCTGAGGGACTCTCAAGAGTCTTCTCCAACACCACAGTTGAAAAGCATCAATTATTCAGTGCTCAGCTTTCTTTATAGTCCAACTCTCACATCCATACATGACCACTGGAAAAACTATAGCTTTGACTTGACGGACCTTTGTTGGCAAAGTAATGTCTCTGCTTTTTAATAAAGATTAGTTATTGCTATTATTATTGTTTGAAATATGCTCCAAGGGTTCAAGATAGAAAACATAGATAGCTTACTTTCCTATAAATAGTTTGGGTTGGGGCAAAAAATTTCCACAATATATATGAAACACAATATTTGTTGTACTCTACAGATTTACTCTATGGACATTTACTGATTAATGGATTTAGCCATTCTTTTCAAGGGTTCACTTTTCTGTTGACTTTATTATATAGTAAAAGCCCTGAGGAAGTGTGATTCTTGTCTTTAAGTGACTTTATATCCTAAAGTCTAAAATACATGATTTTATTTTTTAAAAAGTAAGATGCATCTAAATTCTTGAGTATATTTAATGTATTATTAGTTTAACTCACAAAACTTTAAGTTAACATTGTAACATTTGTTGATGTCTTTTATGGAAAAAAATACAATTTGTTGTTGCTGGTTTTGACTCACAAAATTGACTTTATGACTCACAAGTGTATCATATTCCATAGCTTAGAAAGTGCTGACTTACATATATCATAATTTGTTTCCTGGGGCTGGCAGATTGCTATACAGGGTTACTGAGCCAGGAAGGTGGACAAGTGGTTATTAGGCATATATTCAACAATATCCTACTACAAGAGTCCCAGTGTGGTAACATGGCTTTGACCTCTCTGTTTTCCTTTTGGTAAGTGCCTCCTACCACCTGTTTCCATCTCATGGCCCCTGCTATTGTAAGATCTCCAACAGGGATGTTTTAATTCAGCAGCTGTCATTTTAATTCAAATGGCTTGCTGACAAGTATGAGCAATTCAAATGATTCTGAGTCATTTCACTTTTCTTCAGGACTGTCTCATGTCTCATCTTCCCAGAGCTGGAGAAGATATTACATATGGGTTAGGGCAGGACTCTATCTCAGTACTACCAGCTATCACGGCTTTGGCTGGCTGGTGCAACTCCACTCAAATACTCTGGGGGAGATGTTTGGTGGAGTCACCTTTTTTTTTTTTCCCAGGTTTTTTTTTGTTTGTTTTTTAATCTCTTTCAGTCAAGTTTTCCCATGACATTTAATTGCCAGTGAAAAAAATTTACCCAGGTGATTCCAGTGTGCAGCCAGGATCAAAAGCCACTGAGAAGCTGATCTAGGATGTTTCATTTTCCCTTCTTTGACTTTCTTAGCCAGTCTCCCCTCAAAATAACTCTACATGACCATGTAAAGAAAGTTGCTTTTTATTCTTCACTTAGTGACAAAGTTCAAATTGCAAAAACCCCTGGGAGTTCCTCAAAATTAAACATAAAATTATCATTGAACCAGCAATTCTACCAAATGAACACAGGCATTCAAACAAAAACTTATACATGAGTGTGATATTGTGATTTATAATAAGAAATATATATTTGGTTTTCACCCCATTTGTGGATCACAGCTCCTAAAACCTTTGGAATTTCTTATATGAGGAGTCTTAAAGTGACTTCTGGAAATCTCCTGATGACCAGGGCTTGTTGGGAGGAAAACAGATAATGGAACCTTCAGGCCCATCCCCCTGACGACCTGGTGGAGGAGAGGGGCTGGAAGTTGAGTCAGTAAATGGCCAGTGACAATCATGTCTATGTAATGTGTGTGTGCTAGTTGTGTCTGACTCTTTGTGACCTCGTGAACTGTAACCCACCAGGTCCTCTGTCCATGGGATTTTCCAGGCAATACAGGGGTGGGTTGGTATTTCCTACTTCAGGGGATCTTCTCAACCCAGGGATTGAACAGGAGTTTCCTACATTGGCTGGCAGATTCTTTATCAACTGCACCACCTGTGAAGGCACCTATGTAATGAAAGTGAAAGTGAAGTCACTCAGTTGTGTCCGACTCTTTGTGACCCCATGGACTGTAGCCCACCAGGCTCCTCCGTCCATGGGATTCTCCAGGCAAGAATACTGGAGTGGGTTGACAGTTCCTTCTCTAGGGGATCTTCCCGACCCAGGGATTGAACCCAGGTCTCCCGCATTGCAGGCAGACGCTTTAACCTCTGAGCCACCAGGAGTCACCATAAAAACCCCAAATGAGGCATTTTGGAGAACTTCCAGGTTGGTGAGCACATGGAGATTTGGGGAGCCTCTGCCCCTTCCCAACGCTTTGTCCTTCATGTCTCTTCCATCCTGCTGTTCCTGATCTATGTATTTTTAAAACTTTATTTATTTAATTAGCTGCACTGGGTCTTAGTTGAGGCATGCAGAATCTTTAGCTGTAATATGTGAACTCTTCATTGTGACATGTGAGATCTAGTTCCATGACCAGGAATCAAACTTGGCCCTCCTACTTTGGGAGCACAGAGTCTTAGCCATTGGACCACCAGGGAAGTCCCATGAGCTATATTCTTTTGTAATAAGCTGGTCAAGGTAAATAAACTGGTTCTTTGAGTTCTGTGAGCCACTCTAGCAAATTAACTGAACTAAGGAGAGGTTGTTGGAAGCTTTAATCTGTAGTCAGAAGCACAGGTTGCAACCTGGGCTTGAAACTGGCATCTAGAGTTGTGGGGCAGTCTTGTAGGACTGAACCCTTAAGTTGTGGAATCTAATGATATCTCTGGGTAGAGAGGGTCAGAATTCAATTATAAGATAAGTCAATCAGTCCAACTAGTGTAGAATTATCCAATGGTATAGGGAAAACATACAGGATGGTATTGGGTGGAGAATGCTTACAAATGTTTGTAATGGCATTATTCATAGTAGCTAAAAGGTGGAAATGATTCAAGTGTCTGATGAATGGATAAACACATGTATTCTATTCATGCAATGGAAAGTTATTCAGCCATAAAAAAGAATGAAGTGATACATGATCAACAGTCAGTCTCTCCCATCAGGAAGCTTCAAGAAGCTTATTACCCTTATCCATCAGAGGGCAGAAAGAATGAAAACCACAATCACAGAAAACTAACCAAACTGATCACAGCCTTGTCTAACTCAATGAAACTATGAGCCATGCCGTGTAGGGCCAGCCAAGATGGATGAGTCATAGTGGAGAGTTCTGACAAAACATGGTCCACTGGAGAAGAGAATGGCAAACCATTTCAGTATTCTCGCCTTGAGAGCCCCATGAACAGTATGAAAAGGCAAAAGATATGACACTGAAAGATGAACTCCCTAGGTCAGTAGGTGCCCAATACGCCACTGGAGAAGAGTGGAGAAATAGCTCCAGAAAGAATGAAGAGATGGAGCCAAGGTGAAAACAACGCCGAGCTGTGGATGTGACTGGTGATGGAAGGAAAGTCCAATGCTGTGAAGAACAATATTGCATAGCAACCTGGAATGTTAGGTCCATGAATTAAGGTAAATTGGAAGTGGTCAAACAGGAGATGGTGAGAGTGAACATCGATATTTTAGGAATCAGTGAACTAAAATGGACCAGAATGGGTGAATTTAATTCAAATGACCATTATATCTACTACTGTGGGCAAGAATCCCTTAGAAGAAATGGAGTAGCCAACATAGTCAATAAAAGAGTCTGAAATGCAGTACTTGGAAGCAGTTCCAAAAATGACAGAATGATCTCTGTTCATCTCCAAGGCAAACCATTCAGTATCACAGTTATCCAAGTCTATGCCCCAACCTCTAATGCTGAAGAAGCTGAAGTTGAATGGTTCTATGAAGACCTACAGACCTTCTAGAACTAACACCAAAAAGATGTCCTTTTCATCATAGGAGACTGGAATGCCAAAGTAGGAAGTTAAGAGATACCTGGAGTAACAGGCAAGTTTGACCTTGGAGTACAAAATGAAGCAGGGCAAAGGCTAACAGAGTTTTATCAAGAGAACATGCTGGTCATAGCAAACACCCTCTTCCAACAATATAAGAGAAGACTACACATGGACATCATCAGATGGTCAGTACTCAAATCAGATTGATTATATTCTTTGCAACCAAAGATGGAGAAGCTCTATACAGTCAGCAAAAATAAGACTGGGAGCTGACTGTGGTTCAGATTATCAACTCCTTATTGCCAAATTCAGACTTAAATTGAAGAAAGTAGGGAAAACCACTAGACCATTCAGGTATGATCTAAATCAAATCCCTTACAATTGTACAAATGACAAATAGATTCCAGGGATTATATCTGACAGAGTGCCTGAAAAACTGTGGACAGAGATTCATGACACTGTACAGGAGGCAGAGATCAAGACCATCCCCAAGAAAAAGAAATGCAAAAAGGCAAAATGGTTGTCTGAGGAGGCCTTACAAATGGCTGAGAAAAGAAGAGAAGTAAAAGGCAAAGGAGAAAAGGAAATATCTATCCATCTGAATGCAGAGTTCCAAAGAATAACGAGGAGAGGTAAGAAAGCCTTTCTCAGTGATCATTGCAAAGAAATAGAGGAAAACATTAGAATGGAAAAGACTAGAGCTCTCTTCAAGAAAATTAGAGATACCAAGGGAACATATCATGCAAAGATGGGCACAATAAAGGACAGAAATGGTATGGACCTAATAGAAGCAGAAGACATTAAGAAGAGGTGGCAAGAATGCACCTCTTAATGACCCAGATAACCATGATGGTGTGATCACTCACTTAGAGCCAGACATCCTGGAGTGTGAAGTCAATTGGGTCTTAGGAAGAATCACTACAAACAAAGCTAGTGGAGGTGATGGAATTCCAGTTGAGCTATTTCAAATCCTAAAGGATGATGCTGTGAAAGTGTTGCACTCAATATGCCAACAAGTTTGGAAAACTCAGCAGTGGCCACAGGACTGGAAAAGGTCAGTTTTCATTCCAATCCCAAAGAAAGGCTATGCCAAATAATGTTCAAACTCCCACACAAATGCACTCATCTCACGTGCTAGAAAAGTAATGCTCAAAATTCTCCAAGCCAGGCTTCAACAGTATGTGAACTGAGAACTTCCAGATGTTCAAGCTGGATTTGGAAAAGGCAGAGGAACCAGAGGTCAAATTGCCAACATCCACTGGATCACTGGAAAAGCAAGAGAGTTCCAGAAAAACATCTATTTCTGCTTTATTGACTATGCCAAATCCTTTGACTGTGTGGATCAGAAAAAACTGGAAAATTCTTAAAGAGATGGGAATACCAGGCCACCTTACCTGTCTCCTGAGATGTCTGTATGCAGGTCAAGAGGCAACAGGTAGAACCAGAAATGGAACAACAGACTGGTTCCAAATTGGGAAAGGAGTACATCAAGGCTGTATATTGTCACCCTACTTACTTAACTTCTATGCAGAGTATATCATGCAAAATGCCAGGCTGGATGAAACACAAGCTGGAATCAAGATTGCTGAGAGAAATATCCATAACCTCAGATATGCAGATGATACCACCCTTATGGAAGAAAGTGAAGAGAAAATAAACCTCGTGATGGCAGGTGAAAGAGGAGAATGAAAAAGCTGGCTTAAAACCCAACATTCAAAAACTTAGATCAGGGAATATGGTTCCACCATTCATGGCAAATAGAAGGGAAAAAAATGGAAACAGTGACAGACTTTATTTGCTTGGGCTCCAACATCACTGCATATCGTGACTGCAGCCATGAAATTAAAAGATGCTTGTTCCTTGGAAGAAAAGCTATGACTAACATAGATAGCATATTAAAAAAGCAGGGACATTACTTTGCCAACAGAAGTCCATCTAGTCAAAGCTATGGTTTTTCCAGTAGTCGTGTGAATGTGAGAGCTGGACAATAAAGCTGAGTGTCGAAGAATTGATGCTTTTGAACTATTGAGTTGGTGAAGACTCTTGAGAGTTCCTTGGACTGCAAGGAGATCAAACCAGTCTATCCTAAAGGAAATCAATATTCATTGGAAGGTCTGATGCTGAAGCTGAGGCTCCAGTACTTTGGCCACCTGATGCAAAGAACTGACTCATTGGAAAAGACCCTGATGCTAGGTAAGATTGAAGGCAGGAGGAAAAGGGGACGACAGAGGATGAGATGGTTGGATGACATTACTAACTTGATGGACATGAGTTTGAGCAAGCTCTGGGAGTTGGTGATGCACAGGGAAGAAGCCTGTCGTGCTGCAGTCCATGGGGTTGCAAAGAGTCAGACATGACTGAGCAACTGAACTGAACTGATACCTGATACAATATGATGAACCTTGAAAACTGCTAAGTGAAAGAAGTCAAACACAAAATGTCACACAGTGTATGATTCCATTTATATAGAATATCTGGAATGGGTAAATCCACAGAGGTGGAAAACAGGTTAGTGGTTACCAGTGGAAAATGGAAACTGACTTCTTAATGAAGTCATTTTCTTTTGAGGTGATGAAAATATTTTGGAACTAGAGAGGTGATGTTTGGGCTTCCCAGGTAGAGCTAGTGGTAATGAATTAGCCTGCCAATGCAGGAGACATAAGAGATGTGGGTTTGATTCCTGGGTCAGGAAGATCCCCTGGAGGGCATGACAACCTACTCCAGTATTCTTGCCTGGAGAATCTCATGGACAGAGGAGCCTGGCAGGCTACAGTCCACAGGGTCACAAAGAGTCAGACATGACTGAAGCAACTAAACATGCATGCAGAAGTGATGTTCACATAGCACTGTGGATAGAGTGAAATGTACTGAACTGTAGGTTATGTGAATTTTACCTCAATTAAAAAAAATGAACAAAAGAAGATAGTACTAGAAAATCTGCACAGAGATACCTTTGACTACAAATATAGTCTCTCTTATTTACTACCAAGAACACAAAAACACAACGCTGGGAGAGGTAAATAGTACGTTAGAGAAGGATTTCCCTGCAGCTGCTGCAGCTTTAGTCAGAGGGTCCCTCATGCGCATGCTCCTATTTTAAGTTCCTGTTTGGGGCACTTGTACTGTCTTTGAAACTAAAGTACTTCATCTATAAAACCTAAGTTGTGATGATTGAGTTGATATAATAAAGTCCTAGATTTTATAAAAATTACGAAAATAATATATTCTAACTTCAATTAGTTGAGACTGCTCTTTCTGCTCTAACTTTTGGGTCATGTTTCCCTTCGGATTATGATGGTTAAGTGGCCATGGACACTTTTGGAATTAAGCTGATGGGAGTTTGAATTGGATATTTACCTAGTTTGGGTTATGTGTGATTCATACATGTTACATTATAAAACTTAGATAGTGTGGCAGGCTGTACAGTGGCCCCCAGAGATGTCTAGGTCCTATCTCCTGGAACCTGTGAATGTTACCTTATATGACAAAGGAGACTGCAGATATGATTAAGAATTTTGAGGCAGGGAGACTGTATGAGAAGGCCCTAAAAGCAATCACAAGTGAACCTATAAAAAGGAGGCAGAGGAAGATTTGACACAAAAAGAAGGCAAAATGGCCACTGAAGCAAGATGCTACACTGCTGGTTTTGAAGATGGAGGAAAGGTTTCACAAGCCAAGGGATGCTGGAAAAGGCAAGGTGCCGGGGTCCAGCCCCGGTGGATCCAGGGAATTCGAAGGGTGGATGGCGTTGGCGTGGAAAGACTCGTTTATTTATTAAGAAACTATAGTGCAGTAAGAAGATTAAGCGGAGGAAGAGGGCTGAATAGCTTGGTTTACGCGGAAGACCAATAAAATTCCAGACAAGGAATTTGCACCATCTACGTTGGGCCACCGGCGCCCGCTTGAATATCTAAGGGTGCCTCTCCTTAAGCTCCCTTTCGCGCGGGTCTTTACAGCCAGAACAAATAAGTAGACCTGGCGAGCCTCCGCGCCCCAGATGGAAATTCAGCCTGAAATTAAAGTAAAGAGCGGAGAGAGGGAAAGGGAGAGAAAATGAGAGAGAGAGAGAGACACGGGGGGAGCCAGATTCCCCAGAAACCAGGCCGAGAAACCAGTTCGAGAAACTGGTCCGAGAAGCTGGTCCCCTCCTTTATTGTTCAGAAGGCCTTTTATACTTTTGATAAAATATGGAGATCAATGGGTAACACAAAATTATGTAGCGTTCGCAGCCTAGACTCTGTATATCATTTTGTATACAAAAGGTCTCAGGTGACTTACATTATCTTCTGGCCAAGAGGCTTGTTAACACTTTTTGGCTCTCTTCCTTAATGAATGTTAATTTTGTTTCCCCTAAAGTGTTTTTCTTTAATCTACATCTCCTTAAAGCGCTAAAGTTACATCTCTATAGAACAAAGGCGCAGTGGGTTATAACAAAGAAGGTACTTAACTCAAAGATCTAATGCTGCTAATACAAGGTCTACTACTTGTTTTTCTATATACCAACTATATCTAAAAATAAAGGATATGAAAATTTGCAGCAAGCATTGACTCAACAAATGAAACTTTTAATCAGTCCTATTCTAAAGATTTTGACTCTTCGGAAGCCCCTACATTCCTAGGATGTTTTAAGCTTCCTGTGCCTCCTGTGGTCAGGAGGCCTCAAACAATCACATGCGCAGCTGTACGAGTCCTGCAGGCAGGCTAGAAAGCCATCAGAGGGGTTTTTTGGATTGAAACACTCTTTCAAATGTAGAAGACTAAAGCCCTGAATTGACTTTTTCCAGAAAATGTCAGAAGAGTGGAAAAGCAGAGCACAAAAGCCGGCAGATTTTTGTTGGGGTACATGCTTAGGAATTTCCAGAGGGGCCCCTGAAGTCTGAGCACGCCTTGCGTATGTCAGCTTCCTTCCTCATGACCTTGTCACGGGCGGGATTCCTCACACTGGCTCCCGGCAGCAAGGAAATGAATTCTCCCCTACAGCCTCTTGAGGGAGGGTGGCCTGCTTGATCTTGACCCGGTGAAACTGATTTCACATTTCTGACCTCTGGAACCATAAGGGAATGTGTTTGTGTTCTCAGCTACCACATGTGTGGTAACTTGTTAGAGCAGTCATAGGAAATTAATATACAGGGAAAGCTAAGTTGCTGCTAGCTACACTGGTGTTGGAATGGCTTCTATAAACTGTGTGGCATGTTTCTTCTTGCCAGGTTATTGGATTATTTTAGCATTTCAGATGCATATTGTCCTGCTAAAATCCTGTGGTTCCAGATGACATGGCACGCCCCAAATGGCAGGTGTGATTAAAAAAACCTGAAGAGGGAAGTATTCAAGTGGCCAAACCCCTGACATTCAGTAATAAGTCAGTGTGTACAGTATTAACTATAAGAGTAAGTATACCAGCTTCCCTGGTGGTTTAGATGGTAAAGAATCCTCCTGCAATGTGAGAGACCTGGGTTTGATCCCTGGCTTGGGAAGATCCCCTAGAGGAGGGTTTGACAACCCACTCCAGTATTCTTGCCTGGAGAATTCCCATGGACAGAGGGGCCTGGCAGGCTACATGGGGTCACAAAGAGTCAGATATGACTGAGCAACTAAGCACAACCAAGAATTATAGTTAATAAAAGTGGAGGCAGAAGACATAAAGATGTTGATAAGGACTAGGACCTTCTCAAGCGAGAAGTGAAAAAGCGGCAGGAAGATGAAAAGGACAGAAAAGAAAATGTCAGTTTGTACAGTCACAGAAGGACATGAAGATCAGCCATAACTGGTCATTGATTTTGATACATACTCTTGGTTTCCCTGGTGGCTCAGACAGAAGAGGATCCGTCTGCAATGCAAGAGACCTGGGTTTGATCCCTGGGTTGAGAAGATGCCCGGGAGAAGGGAGTGCAACCCACTCCAGTATTCTCGCCTGGAGAATACTATGAACAGAGGAGCCTACAGTCTATGGGGTCGCAAAGAATGGGAAACAACAGCAACTAACACTGTCAGTCAACTTCCATTATGAGTTATGATAAGCACTGCTCCATTCAACGATGGCTAATGACTTTTTTCAGAAAAATCATGATCCCATAATATTTATGAAACACCAAACAGGACATAAATGGACAAAAATATGATGCTTCTTAGATATTTTGGAAAAGAAATCATTGCTATAAGATGGGGCAAGCTAAAGCTGTAGGAGTACAAGTATTCTATTAATGGAAATGTATCAGGCAGTTAATTAATAAAAGTATTATATATTTCTTCTGGATTTTGTAACATGCTCTTTGCCACTTTTTAGAAGTTTGTACTTTAACAATTTTTTTTTATTTTAAATAAGTATTCACTTGAATTTAATATTTTACAGTCTCTGTCTAATGCATCTCATATTCTATCCCTGTGTCAAATAGTCTACATGTACTTTTATATTCATTTATTTAAAATATCTATATTTTATAGTTGTATTCACTTTATATTCATTTATACTTTATGTTACTCAGATAAAGGGTAAGTGTCTAGTTTCCTTTTTTATTCTGTGGGTAGAAGATTTTCATTCACTGAACAGCTGACCAATTTACATACATAGTAAAAATAAATGAGGTGAAATTTAAGGGAATAAACTTGAATTAAAAAAATTCCTTGAGCAATGTCTAGCTTACGATTCATTCAAGTAAACAGATAATGCTTAAGCAATTTTCAAAGTCTTGATAAGATGCCATCAACATGATTTAAACGTGAGATTAGCTAATGTAAGTGGCAATTAGATTTAGCTTATACATTTGGAGCTATGATGGAAAGCTCCTGTGGGTACTCTTTTATTACACACAGAAAGAAAGATGAGAAAGAGTTGTGTTCCCCTGTATTTTTCCTAAGGTGCATTGCTTTGCAAGATCCTCAGAGAGCAAAAGGATAGATGAGTTATATGAAAGAAACCTATATAGAGGATTTAATTATTTCAAAATTGCCCACTTTTTTTCCCATCAGCAATAACTACAGAAGCCTTCATTAAAAAAAGTTAATTTTCTTAGGGAAAACAGCAAATAAATATAGCATCTAACTATAATAAGTAATTTTGTACCCTCCTTCAAAGGTTTTCATTCTGAAGAGTTAGGTTAGTTTTAATTCCCTTCTAGCCTCTAGTGTGCTGTTTGACTGATTCCCTAAAGAATAGTAGCATTGATGACCTTGGAGAGACTGTGCTCCCAGGCATATCTGATGGTCATTTAGGCCATTGCATTTCAGCATTCAACATCAAAAGTTTACTTCCACTGCCAAATTTGCTTCGATTTCATCCAGATTTGCCTTTGCCTCCCATCCTTGATATATGAATATTAATTAACAACTACATGATCATCTCACACATCCAGAATGTCAGAGACACAAAGACCCTCAGAGACCATCTCTTTCAACACTCACATTTTTATAACAGATGAGAAGGGAGGCCCAGGGTGGTGGAGGTGCCTTCTGACACACTGGCCTTTATTTGTAGACATGGAGCCAGAAGAACACCCTGTGGCATTTCCCATCACGTTTCCTGCTTTTTACCTTTCATGAGCTGGGCTGTGACATGGATTCAGAGTCATTACATGTGAAATCACAGTCATAAAGCGTACCCTTCAAGCCCTCTGATGAAACAGCCTATTATAAAACAGCTGAGAAAAAGTCATCCATTGTTCTCTCAGATGTTTCTCAAACAATTTTTATTAAAAGCAAATAAAATGAAACATAAGTATCCAGATATACCCTTTAAAATAGAGATTTTTGTGATTGTGTTAATTCGTTCAGTTTCAGCTGCACTTCAATACATTTCATGAAGTAGAGCTGCAGAATGAAAGCCACTTAAAAGGCAAATTTTCAAAAGAGATTCATGAACTAATTCACATACATTTAAATTTGTTTTAATCTTATAGTTCACCTGTTTAAGCATATTCACAGAATTGAACAAATAGCACCACAATATAATTTTAGAACATTTTCATCACCCACCCCCCCACCAAAGTAATCCATATCCATTAGCAATCACTCCATTCCTGCCCGTCCACTCCCCCAGCCTGAGGCAAGAGCTGATGAACTTTCTGTCTGTATAGATTTGTCTGTTCTAGACATTTCACATGAATGAAATCATACAAAATGTGATATTTTATGACTGGCTCTGGTTTCTCTCACTCAGCACAGCATTGTCAAGTTTCAGTCACGTTATGACCTATGTAAATACATCATTGCCTTCTATGTCTAAATAATATTCTGTTGTATGCATAAACCATGTTTTATTTATACATTCATCAGTTGGTGAATATCTGGATGGTTTCTACTTTTTGGGCTAGTATGAATAATATTGCTATGAACATTTGTAGATAAGTTTTTGGGTGGCATATGTTTTCATTTCTCTTGGGAATATACCTAAAAGTGGAATTTCTGGATCACATGGTAACGGTATGTTTAACATTTTGAGAAACTGCCAGACTGTTTTCCAAAGTGACTGTGCTATTTTATAATTTCACCAGCAGTATATGAAGCTTCCAATTTCTCCCCGTCTTGGAAAAGGCCAATTTTACAATTTTAACTGGCAAATATTCAATTATTGATTGAGTATCTCCTAGGTGAAAGATCCTAGGTGCTGTAATTTTGGAAATCAGCGCTGAATATTCACTGGAAGGACTGATCCTGAAACTGAAGCTCTAATACTTTGGCCACCTGCTATTAAGAGCCAACTCATTAGAAAAGACCTTGATGCTGGGAAAGATTGAAGTCAGGAGGAGAAGGGGATGATTGAGGATGAGATGGTTGGATGGCATCACCGACTCAATGGACATGAGTTTGAGTAAGTTCTGGGAGATGGTAAAGGACAGGAAAGCCTGATGTGCTACAATCCATGGGGTCACAAAGAGCTGGACATGACTGAGAGACTGAACAACAAAAATTTTGGAAATACTTTTCAATTCATTTGTGGGAAAACTTAGATCTTTTCTAAAGTGGATTCCTTCCTGAAGGGAATTATGTCAGTGTCTAATGAAGAGACAGAAATTACACTGGTAATATGAATAGGGAAAATTTCATATTAAATAATTATTAAGTAGTAAAAGATAATTAACTACAAAAGTGAAAGTTGCTCAGTTGTGTCCAACTTTTTGCGACCCCAATGGACTGTATAGTCCATGGAATTCTCCAGGACAGAATACTGGAGTGGGTAACCGTTTCCTTCTCCAGGGGATTTTCCCAACCTAGGAATCGAACCCAGATCTCCCGCATTGCAGGTGGATTCTGTACCAGGGAAGTGCAAAGGGGTAAGTTAAATGCTAGAGAACATAGGAATAGAAAGCATAGGGAGAAGTTATGCCTTCTAGGGCTGAGCAAGAATACCCAAGGGAGAAATAAACTTGGGAAAGCATTACCCTCCTCTGAGGGCTGAGATCTAGACCTTGTTGGAGAGAGAGAAGAGAGGCTGTGGTCCACCGGATGGTGACGTTTGATGAGCTGCCATTCACC
Organism: Capricornis sumatraensis; assembly: GCF_032405125.1. NCBI lineage: Eukaryota > Metazoa > Chordata > Mammalia > Artiodactyla > Bovidae > Capricornis > Capricornis sumatraensis. The sequence goes on from NC_091086.1 coordinate 25,535,636, forward strand.
AGGGCTGCCAAGCAGTGAGCCAGGAAAGCCCTACTAGGATCTGGGAAAACCTATGGGAAGGTGGGTACCACTGAGTCTTCCACATACTGTTGGCAAGCAAGCTGCCTATTCACCGGGAAACTCAGTGGGAAGTGCCCACTGGACAGCGATGCCACTGCGGGGGATCGTCCACACACCACAGATGGCAAGCCACAGGAGCAAGAAGGACGAGAAGGAATGAAGAAGGAACGTGCTTTCCTCTGCTATACCTTGCAGTATCCCTCCTGCACTCTCCCAACAAAACATAACATAGCACCAGATGGCAAGAGAGATGTGTTTACAAAGTCCAGATTAGGGCAAAAAGTGGAAGAAAATGAAAGTTGCTCAGTTGTGTCCGACTTTTTGTGAATTATCCATGGAATTCTCCAGGGAAGGATACTGGAATGGGTAGACATTCTCTTCTCCAAGGGATCTTCCCAACCCAGGAATTGAACGCAGGTCTCCCATATTGCGGATGGATTCTTTGCCATCTGAGCCACCAGCGAAGCCCAGATTAGGGCAACACAGGTGGATTTAGATTTGAGAGGCTATAAGCCAATAACTAGCAGTCACCTCTTTGGCTACTGACTTCCACATGCATCCTTTTAATCATATTTGAACTTTGTCAACACAAAGCTTCATAGAACTCTGTTCTTCTTCGTAGAAGTGCAGAATTTCTCACTTCTGCCTCCAGTGAGGAGATACAGTTTCAACAGTCATTTATATCCTCCACTGGTGATGTTACTTACTGTTCAAATTTACTCACAGTTCCCTTGAGCATTCTCTTACCTAAAAGCTAAATTGCAGTATTTACATTCAACAATTTATATGTAAAATAATGAAGGGAAGAAAGAAAAAAAGAAAATGGTTAAATAAATGGTATACAAATGGTAACATACAAATACATAAAGTACAAAAAACATGTAAAACTGCTGCAGTTCTCATTTCTGTGATTGATAAAGAGGCTAGAGTTAAAATGTATGGCTTTCTCCTTTTTCTACTGTTTATTCCACATACCCATGGCCCTTAGATGGTCAGGGTTCTATACCTGGTGGGGTGATCCAAACCTTCATTTCCAAGAATCTGAGTTCTCAATAATCCTCACTTTAAAAAGTTTTGATTCCTGTAGTTTCCTCAGTAGCCTTTACTACTGGTGCCCCCAGAAGATCCCCTGCGTTCCATAGTCCTTGCCTCCTTTGTGTAGTGAAAGTGAAAGTGAAGTCGCTCAGTCGTGTCCAACTCTTTGTGTAGTAACACCCTAAATTCACCCTGGTAACCAGAGTCAGTCACACCAGCCAACAGAATTACCCCCTTTTCTGGGTTTTGATTCAGTGGCATAAGGAGTACAAAATGACCTGATGACATTCTCATCCTATGACTTAATGGAACCATTGTATATCCTTTGGTGGATATTCTATATATAATATATATTCTTTTTCAGATTCTTTTCCATTTAAGATTACAAGATGTTGAATATAGTTCCCTGTACTACACAGTAGGATTTTGTTTATCCATTTTGCATATAGTAACATGTATCTGTTAATCCCAGATTTCTAATTTATCCCTCCCCTCATCTTCCCCCTCTGGCAAACATAAATTTGTTTTCTATGTCTGTGAATCCATTTCTGTTTTGTAAAATAAGTTCCATTGTGTTACTGTTTTCAGGTTCCATCTATAAGGGATATCGTATGTCTTTCTCTGTCTGACTTACTTCACTTATTATGATAATCTCTAGGTCCAGCCATGTTACTGCAAATAGCATTATTTCATTTATTCATGACTGAGTAGTATTCTCTTGTATGTAAATACCACTTCTTCTTCATCCATTCATTTGTTGATGGGCATTTAGATTGTTACCATGTCTTAGCTATTGTGAACAGTGCTGCTATGAGCATTGGGTGCATGTATCTTTTAGAATTTAGAGTTTTCATCTTTTCTGGATATATTCCCGGGAGTGGGATTTCTGGATCATAACTCTGTTTTTTGTTTTTTTTAAAAAATATATTTTATTGAAGTATAATTGATTTATAATGTTGTGTTAATTTCTGCTATACAGCAAGGTGATTCAATTATGCATATATGTATACATATTCTTTTTCATTATGGTTTATTACAGGATATTGAATGTGGCTCCTTGTGCTACACAGTAGAGCCTTGCTGCTTATCCATTCTATATATAATAGTTTGCATCTATATACAGAGCTTCTCAAGGATACAGGTGCTCCACCTAATTAAATATTTATCAGTGACTTAATGAAGGGAGTATATTCTGGGTCTTCTTGGGGAATATAACTGGGAGGTAGGTGTAGAGGTCATACATAGTAAATCTCCAACACTAATGTTTCCCTTAGCTTTTGTAGACCACTCTCGAGAGCAGGTTTCAGGCAACCAGCACACCAATTGTTAGAGCTACTTCTAGCTGCACAAGCTAACATATGAAATCCAAAATTGCTATTAAGTATACCCATATCAATGAATTTGGCTCAGTCTAATTATATTCCATCTCCTTTGTTCTAACACCCTTATAATCTATTTCTACATGTATTCTCTAGGTTTATGCCCATACATTTAGCAAAATTTTGCAATTCTTATGGAGAGTGAGCTATTTTCTTCAGTGTTATAGTGTGTGCCCAGCTCCCTGGAGCATGCAGAGAATTAGCCTTGGTTATGGATCTAGTGGCCACAAGAGGTAGTTGTAATTGTGGTAGGTCTTGAAAAGAGGGATCATTCTATTTCAAGTCATCTTCTCCAGATGATGTTACCACAGACTTTTCAATCAAAGAAAGGCTAGTGTCCTCAAATGAAGGCAAGCTACTTCCACTGGTAAGAAAGGCTCCGGATGACTTGGGATTTGAGGATTGTCCATTTCATTTCAATACAACCAGATGTCCTCAGTCCACATTTTAGGTCTTCATTCTTTCCAAATTATTGCCCAGAAACTTAGTGAGTTTTACATCAGAAACTTAGTGAGACTGTGAGTTCAACTGATGTAGAGAATTCAACAACGCAACTGCTGAATTATTGTGATTTTTTTTAGCAATGTCAGCTGATGGGCTACAATAAATTAGAGACAGCAAGTGTCTCTGGATTTTCTGATGCTGAATCATTAAATAATACTTATTTTGGCCATAAGATGTCTTGTCTTATGGTATTGTGGTTAGATTGCTTTCTGAGGACCACAGGGTTCATTAAAAAATAGAACTACATTCAGTTCTGTCATCACTAACCTGCTCTTTTTTTTGATTTTGATACCTCAGTGTTATTAAATGCACTTTGCAGATAGATTTTTCCTCCTGACCTCCAAATAGGGACACTGTGATTGTGTAAACATTTGTAGGTTTTAAGCATCCTCACAAGGCACTAGTTTCATAATGCAATAAAATAGATAAGCTCAATGCAGCGAAGAACATAAATATCTGTCGAATTAGTTGAGGCTTCATGTTGAAGGTGGCTCTTCTGCTCCCACGCAGTTGTTTCTGAGTGACTGTGCTCCTGGCTCCTTGGGCCTCCTTGGTTGCTGTTGAAGCATTCCTGGTACCTGTCTGCGGGGCATGGTTACTTCCGGTGGGTCATCCTACTGTGTTTATGTCGTACATGAACTTGGGGGACTGTGTCATTCCAGTTTCTTCTCTGACGTGAGGGGGTGGGGCTGGGGTGGGGGGAATCCAGAAACGCTGCAGGATGCTGGAAGCACCTCCACTTTTTCCGGAGACTTATCATCCAGGACCCCTCTCCAGTTTCTGTTCCTCTCTAATCTGGGGGAATATGTTTTCTTCTAGGGCTGTGGAGGCTAAGTAAGAACTTATTGTCCTTTTTCCTTTTTCTCAGACACTTGAGTGGCCTTGGTTCATTTTCTTGGCTTTAAGGGCTTAGTTCTTACACTCCCTCCCGCTGCCCACCTCAGATAGCATTTCTGGGAAATCTCACAGGCTTTGTCTGCTTTCTGCCTCAACTTACCTCTAGTGAACAAAGCTAACATTAGGCTTGTGAAGGGGAAATATAGTAAAAAATGAACACAATGTAATACCCCACAACTCTTTTCTCACCTTTTAAATAACTATTGGGAAATTTGAAAAATAGTTGACTAGTTGAAAGTTCACCAAGTAATTAAATTCTAGCAATTAATACATTGTTTATTTATTAAATAATGCATATGTTCTAAATGTCATTATCTGTGGTATAAATATACATTGTAACCACTTCCTTTTAAGCATTTTCTCCAGAACTTTTATATTTGAATTGGATTCAGAACACAGAACAAGCACATCTCTTAAAAGTGTTAGATTTACTTGATTTCTTTTTGGCTCTGTGAAAAAGTAAATACAATATAAAACACCCATTTAATTATAGAGGTTAAGAATGTGCTCTAAGTAATTTATGCTTAAAAAATTCCCAAGTTATATTAACTTGTAGATTAAAAATGAGCTATGGTCATTTGTAGATGGCAGCAGAGCAATTGGCGGATTAAAGGATTTACATGCAAAGGTGAAGACTTCTTGAAACAACCAGAGTTTCCTTGCAAGTCTAACTCCTGGAGTAATTTATTTCTAAAATCTTGAAATGTCATGCAGGAAGACGTTCCAGGATAGGTAAAATTATCCAATCTGCTTTGATTATGCTGAATCGGAGGACAGGTCAAGAGTGTAACAAAAGCTAAAACAGGAGGAAATGAAATGAGCTTATTGTGAACATGGACTTCCTGTTTTAAAAAAGAGGATAGTTTATGCTATTTTGAGAATTGTGAAGTGGGAGAAGCAGATTAGCGTTTCATGATTCTGAAATAGAATTTTCCTGGCCCCACTTCTCTCTCATTACTTGCCCCCTGTTCTTAAAAAAAAAACAAAAACCTTCCTACATTTCTTCTGGAATAATTTCATAGTTGCCTTTGCCAGATATTTAAGCATGCATGTGATAAGCAGTGCAAAGACCTTACTCTGTGGTGGTTCTGAAATGACTGAGAAAATACCGTTTTGGTAATGTTTGTCTTCTGTCCTTATTCTCCATCCCTACTAGTTGAGCGTAGCTGGAGGGAGGGTTCTGTGTGGACGTCTGAGTGCCCCTTTCTCCAGGAGAGAGTTCAGAGGGTTTTGCTGCACTGACCTCTTTTCCTGGGCCTGGTACACTGGACTATCGCTGAGGCAACACTGGGAAGCTGAAGGGGGGAGGTTGAACCACAGAGGATGGTGGAATGCTGAGACCCCTGGTGGTCATGAGAGACACTGTCTTTCAAAGTCAGGGCAAAGACCTGTGGGGTGGATCCTGTGAATGGCAGTCACCCATCACAAAATGAGCCAGTTGTGTGGGACAATAGACTTCAAGATTCTGCAACCAAGATAGACAGAGGGCCAGACCAGAGACTCTTCCCAAAATGGGTTTCGAAAGCCCCAGTGTTCTTACGTCGATGGGTGGGGTACATCGTGGTCTGAAAATGATTGAGATTGGATTTCACAAACCTCATGGGAAAGGGCTCATCCAGTGAGAATTTGGAAAAGTAACAAAGTATGACATTTCATGGACCTGGGGGTTGTAGAACAAAACCTATACCCATTACATTTGCTTCAAAAGCATAAGCAGTAGGTCCTGCCTTCTCCCTCGATCTGCTCTTCACATAGAGCCAAGGCAAGACCATTTCAGGTTCCCTGTTGGGCCAGAAGATTAAATTCTGTAAAGTGTTGAGGAATGTCAACAATTTAAAACTAGAGTTTACTGACTAACTACTTTGTTAGGCTGGTAGGTATTACCTTCTAGGTACTGCACATATGAAGAGAAGTATGTACTATCTGCTCTTGAGGAAGCGGAGCTTATACAGTAAATCTATAAAGTATTGACGACATCAGTAAAAGGTCTGTATAATGGATGTGGCCAGGGCTGGGGCTGGGAGGCCCAGCCCAGAAAGTAGTGCAGAATAATGTCTTCAGTCATGTTTGATGGAGAAGAAGGCACGTATTTAGGCCCAAGGAAACAGAAGGGAATGTACAGAAATCTTATTTCTGTTTTGCAATGCCAGTTTCCCCGTTATAAAAACCTAAAGTCATATAAAATGCAGTCTTTAGTACATGAAGCATCAGCGAGGTTGTTTATTATGAAAATCTGGAGACAGGTATGGATGAGGTTGATATTCTGAAGCTTATAGAATTTGCTAACATATTATTACTTAGGAAAAAAAGAGAAGATTGTTACTTGAAGAAAAAATGTGAATTATCCTAGGAAGAAAAGGAAATCAGAAATCTTGAAGGCTCCCTTGGAGAAAATCAGATCTGTAGTTCTAACCCTGAATCAAATGATATTGGTTGAGTTAATGTGCTCTGTGCTAGAGAAACAAATGAATGTCAGTCTTTCCAAGGGAGATGGTAGGCAATAATCCTCTAATTATCTTCAACTAGAAAAAATAAATTCAATAACCCACACTATTCAGCAACCCACACTATTCTTCAAGCCACTATCTCAAATCTTTGCCTCCCTCCTTTAGATTAAACTTCTAAAAATGGCAAAGAGATATTACTCTGAAAGGTTTGTTAATGAACAGATTCCTTTTGATAGAAGTCTAGGCAGGAATAGAGCTAATGAGAGAAATGTAATGGGCCAGATGTAAAATAGAGACTACAGTGTTCAAGAATTCTACCAAGAGAAGTATAGCAGGGGCCCTCGTGCAATGCATTCCTCAGCAAAAAGTAGAACCTTATCAACCTAGAGATGAAGGCAGAAAGAACCTCTGGTCCTTGGGCATCTTTGGGCAAATCATTTACCTTCTGGGCCTTCACTTCCTCATCTAGAACTTGAGGTCCTTGTTCAAGTCCCCAGATTTTCAAGACTCAGAAGCATATTAATATGCTCATATTAATATCACATATTATTATGACACCAGATAGCCTTTGTCCTACACTGAGCTGCAGGTACAATTGATGTAGGTTTGTCTCCAGTCCATAGATTTGCATATTCACTAAGGATGAATCAGTTAAGGGCCAAAAATGGGAGTTTGAACAGCTGTAGAATGTATTCTTTGTTACAAGGCAACTTTTCACCAGAAGATAGAGAAGCTTATCTAAAAACTGCCATCTGGTGTTTGCATGGGTGTGGAGTGCTGGAGAGGGGAGGATGCTCCAGGAGATCAGGGAGGGGGTTGCTATGATATCTGAACCAATCAAAGAGACTTGGAGGCTTGAATGATGACTCTTCATATGGCCACAATTTTCTCTTGTTCTTCAGAAGTCATGAGTTAGATAACTTTTTTTTCCTGTGAAAAAAATAGAAGTGAAAATGCTCCACAGAATATAATAGCAACACACACATCTCAGGATTAATTACTGATTTTAAAAAACAAAGGGAGAGAGACCTTGCCTGTATAAAAGGCTGCGTCCGTGTGTGTGTTTGTGTGTGTGTACTTAGTTGCTCAGTCATGTCTGACTCTTTGTGACTCCATGGACTGTAGCCTGCCAGGCTCCTCTGTTCATGATATTCTCCAGGCAAGAATACTGGAGTGGGTTGCCATGCCCTCCTCCAGCGGATCTTCCCAACCCAGGGATCGAACCTGCATCTCCTACCTTGCAGGCAGATTCTTTACCGTCTGAGACACCAGGGAAGCCCATTAAGGGCTGAAGAGCCACAGAGAATTTGGGGAGAAAAGTGGCTGTTATTCTGTCATAGCCACATACACAGTTTTTCTATAAAGGTAACAGAAAATTCAAGCCTTTTAAGAATAGAATGCACAGGCGTTGGCTGTGAGATCACACATAAGCAAGATCTGAGTTTCTGTTCAGATAAGTTGCCCATACTTAGAGGGAATGGTAGGCTGAATGCCAAAGGATGGAAAGGTGAAGATTTTCAAGAAGGGAGTGATCAGTTGTGTCACATTCTGTTGACAAGGCTGGGGAGTGACCACGGGATTGAGCAACATGAGGGACATTGTAACCTTGATGGAAACTTTTTCTCTAGTTACAGTAGGTTTAAAAAAGAACCCAAGCCGAGAACTAGAGACACCACATGAAGACACCTCTTTGATTTGTTGACCATTTGCTATTATACCAAGTGAGTTGCAAAGGATGATTTTATAACCAGAGAGAAGCCGCCTTTAAGCTCTGGGTATAATTGCTTTTTAAAGCCATGGAGAGTCAAGGTCACTTCTGATTATAATCTCTCAGGAAAGTGGCTTCTTAGAAAGTTTATACTCTCATTCGAATGTTTCTCCTTTTTGACATAGACTATAACACAAGGCAACCTAATGAAAACTCCTCCCACTGTGAACTGGAGCTTTGCATATATTGAATATAATTACAAGTGCTAGTTGACTTGATTGGTGCTAAGCGGGATCCAACAAACAGAGCAATTCAGACTTATAACCTTTCCTCCCTTGACTTTCTACCATTAATTTTTTGAGAGTTTCATGGAGTGTCTGGTAACAGCTCTGGCTCCTTCTCTTGCCATGTGGTGACCCTCCTTTCGGAAGAAAATTGGCTCACTGGGTAGGGGGTGGTGGGCAGGAGGGATGAAATCATTGTTTTGCTTCAGTGTCCGCTCTGCTTGAGAGAACTTTCACCACCAGGGAGTCTATATTTTTAGAATTAGCATGTTCCTTTTCAATGTTGTGAACATTCATTTTAAACCTACTATATTTAGTGAAGGTTTAATCATCCAAGTAGGGAAACTAGTTGAAAGCCATCACCTTTCAGTCCTTGCTTGTCGAAACAGCCCCATGAAGCTGAGGATGGCAATTTCAGCAACACCTGGTGAGGGTAGTCGACAAGAAAAGTCCCATTGCTGGAGTTCAATGTGAGGAGCAGGAAAAGTCAGTCAGGGTCTTCCCAGTCCTGTTCTAGCCTCCCCCCTCCCTCTCTGGGACTTGCCTCCTGCAAAACCCTCCCTGGACTGGAGTTGGTGGTGCTGGGTGTCTGCATGAGAGATACCTTCCCTTCCTACATAGGGATTAAGACTGAATTTTGCAAAATAACATGCAGGTAACAGGATCTGTTTGTACCATTTACACATATATAAGATGTTAGGAGGCTTCCCAGGTGGCACTAGTCTTAAAGAACCCACCTGCCAATGCAGGAGACATAAGAGACATGGGTTTGGTCCCTGGGTTAGGAAGATCCCAAGGAGGAGGGTATAGCAACCCACTTGAGTATTCTTGCCTGGAGAGTCCCTTGGACAGAGGAGTCTGGTGGGCTACAGTTCATGGGGTCTCAAAGTGTCGGACATGACTGAGTGACAGCATTCATCCAAGATGTTAGGGATGTTGGACTTCCCAGGTGGTGGTGTGGTAAAGAATCTGCCTGCTAATGCAGGAGACGCAGGAGGTGGGTTCGATCCCCAGGTTGGGAAGATCCCTGGAGCAGGAAATGGCAACCCACCCCAGTAATTCTGCCTGGAAAATTTCATGGACAGAGGAGCTTGGTGGCTACAGTCCATAGGGTTGAAAAGAGTCAGACATGACAGCACACGCACAGCAAGATGTTAGGAAACTGTGCTCTGAATGATGAGATTCTTGGATTTTTCAGGGATGCCATTTATTCCTTCACTTCCTCACTCACTTTTTCTGACAGGGTCTTCTCCAAACCCATGCCTGGGATTGAAGTTGGGCCAGTCAGAGGAGTGGGTTAAGGAGTTCCAGGCTGAGTCAGGCATGAATAGATGCAGCAAGGCTGCTGGTGGGAGAAGGTACCAACTGGCATTAAAAAAATGCTCTGAGACACAAATGTATTTTACATGTTCATTTACTCATTCAGCAAATATTTATTGTATTGTTGTGGGAGATTCATGGAGCCCAGCACTCCTGGGGAAGCACAGATGAACAGAAAAAATTATCCCAACAAATGTATAATTACAGAGTGAGGGCTCAGAAGAAAAGGAATTGTTCATGAATGCGTAGCAGAGGAACCTGAGGTGATTGGGTCAGCGGAGCAAAGTGATGCTTTCGCTGAGATCTACAGTGCTGCTTCCCAGATTTCTGTGTCTATGAATCACCTGAGGATCTTTTTCAAATGCAGAGTCCTGGTTTGGGTCTGGGGTCTGTAGTAGGGCCTGCAATTCTGCATCTCTAACCCACTCCCCCGTGATGCTGCTGCTGCTGGTCCATGGACCACATTTTGTGCACAAAGGATTTTAGAGGGTGAGGGAAAGCAGTGGGGTCTGGGGAGAAATAAGTTTCACAGGGAGGGCCCAGCATATGCACAGTCCGCCTGTTGGTCTTCTAATCCCTTACTGGGGCACAAGTGCTGGTGAAGAAACTGTTCCACTTTCTTCCATGACCAGTGCTGAGACACTGGGCATGTATTCCCCTGCCAGGACATTTTTCCCCTTTAAGGCTGCTGTTTATGTTTACTTTGAACTTTATTTTAGCTTTTGTAAATATTAGGGCTTCTCTTTAAAAGGGCAAGAAGCTAAAGATATTTTTTTGACACTTCTCAGAATTTGCTAGCAAAATAGAGGATAGAAACATGAATTTACCTTTGATAGCACTTGAAGACTTAAAGAGTAAACCCCAAAACATAAAATATGAGGAGTGCTGCCAATGCAGTAAAAATCAAACATGGATGCAGAAAGACTCCCAGAGTGGGTGTTTGTGGATATGGATCTTAGACTAAGCTGGCAGGAAACTATTTTCTTGAGTAGATGGCTCTCTGAAGGGCAGAACCAATGATCCTTTCTTTGGAATCACAGGAAGAGCATCTACATAAGAGGTGGGGTGGAGGCTGGATCTCTAGATCCTATTTCATCCCACAGAGCAATGGAGGAAGCAGAGCTGAATAAAAATAAAAAACATGTAGAAAATGCCATCTTCAATCTGTCTCCTGACAATACAGGTTAGAGGAGAGCCTGAACTGTGTTCTTATATCTGTGTTCAATATCTGTAGTCTGGAGAGAGGTAAAGGCTAAAAGAAGTCACACATACATCCTTGTCATAATGAGTTTCTCCCTAAACCGCTGAGAATTCCTGCTAGCCTGGAATAGGTCATCTTCTCCCCAACAGGTATCATCTTTAAAGTCTGAGAAGAATGCACTTAATTTAGAGATGAGCAATAAAAAGGCAAGAAGAACAGGCCCCATACAAGATAGTACAAGACAATAGAGGGAGGGGAAAGAGGATACATACGGCAGAAAAAAAAAAAATCCTCACAATAACAAGTGACCACCAAAATGTTGGAAATTAGGACTAAATAAATGGCTAGGAACTAATAGAACTTAATGGAACAACGAAGAGGCTCTAGGCAGAGCAAGTGAGAGCTCAGGGGGAAAATACAGAGGTGCCACAGAAGCAGGTGCAAGAAGAACTTCTAGGGCTCAGGAAGGAAGCAGAAGAGAAAAATAAAGCCATATGGAAATCAAGGCATATTGAAATAAACACAGAGGAGAATAAACACTACTCATGTTAGTGAAGATGAGGTAGACAGGATTAAGAAAAGCAAGCAAAATAAACCAGAGATTAACCAAGTTAAAACGGATTAGAGAGACTATGAAAGATATAGAAGAAAACAGAATGGCAATATATACCTTATTTGTATCCTCTATGACAGCCTGGAGATACTACTCAGTACAATGCTTTGGAAAATAAAAGACATGAATATATAAATGAAAAGGGCACACTGTGCCCAGGAAAAACTGAGTCAACACTGGTTGGTTGGCCAAACAGTGGTCAACATTGACACACATCTAGGTGAATATATGAACGCTCAAAGAAAAAGAAAAATTCTTCTGTCATTCAGGCAAAAATCAAATTATTATAAGGCGGGGGGATCAAGCTGGTGTTATAATGAAGCAGATTACATAGGAAAATCAAAAGCAAGAGAAGGGAATCATAAACTTTGAGTAGCAATTTTGACCAACCATATGACCATAACAATAAATGATCTAACTCGTCTCCTAAAAGAGGCTCTCAAATTTATAAGAAGTGTGAAGTCCAATTATTTATAATAATACAATGATAATGATAAGATGTAATAATAAGATACACCTAAAATGGTGAAGCCCAGAAAGGTTGAATATAGAGTTGGGATAAGATATTGCTACAGGCTGAACTGTGTCCTCCCCATCCAGCCCCCAGCTCATATTGAAGCCCTACCCACCTCTTGTGATTATACATTAGAGATGATGAAGGGGGTGATTAAGGTTAAATGAAGGCACAAGGTTGGACCCTGACCTGAGAGAACTGGTGCTCTTATAGGAAGAGACACCAGAGCTTTCTCTTTGCTTTATGAAGACACAGCCAGAAGGCAGCAATATGCGAGTCAGGGAGAGGGCCCTCACCAGAACCTGACCATGCTGGCACCTTGATCTTGGACTTCCAGGTTTCAGAACTGTGTGCACACAGGTTATGGCATTTTGTTAGAGCAACTAAGCTGACTAGGGAGCTGAGGGAGAGGGAGAAGGAAGAGGAGAAGGAGAAAGCAATCATAACTGTATGGTTGTATTCAAAACAAAGAACATTATATAAAAATGGCACTTGATAATAACGAAGGATGTAACACGATGCAGTTTAATGTGATGAATAAACTGTCATGGAAGAGATCCAAAGTACAGGAAAAAGGAATAGAAATGCTTGAATAAGAGAAAACTTTAATTCTTATCTCTGATGATAAAATAGAGCAAGTAAGGGTGTGGACTGCCTAATTGATAGTCATTATGATAACCCGTCTAGTCAAGGCTATGGTTTTTCCAGTAGTCATGTATGGATGTGAGAGTGGGACTGTGAAGAAAGCTGAGTGCTGAAGAATTGATGCTTTTGAACTGTGGTATTGGAGAAGACTCTTGAGAGTCCCTTGGACTGCAAGGAGATCAGCCCTTGGATTTCTTTGGAAGGAATGATGCTAAAGCTGAAACTCCAGTACTTTGGCCACCTCATGTGAAGAGTTGACTCATTGGAAAAGACTTTGATGCTGGGAGGGATTGGGGGCAGGAGGAGAAGGGGATGACAGAGGATGAGATGGCTGGATGGTATCACTGACTCAATGGACGTGAGTCTGAGTGAACTCCGGGAGATGGTGATGGACAGGGAGGCCTGGCGTGCTGCGATGCATGGGGTCGCAAAGAGTCGGACACAACTGAGCAACTGAACTGAACCGATGATAACTCTTAGGTATACATCAGATTGTATACTCTGAAAACATATACTTTCAAGTATCAATGCAGGAGTCACAAAAACTAGCTACATGATAAATCATGGAGAAAATGGCAGTAAATTCTCCCAAATAGAGATAGATAATATTCTCTGATGAGAATTGTGAAAATTGTCATCAGAAATTGTAATAAAAATAGAAAAAGAAACTTTTCTTACCTCTTGAAAATTAAAGAATAATCATTAAATAATTCCTGAAAGTGAAATTGCATAATATTTAGAAAACAAAAATTAAAACATAACATTGGAGACTATGAGACTACTTGCTGAAGTAGTGCTTAGAGGAAAATCTGTAGCATTAAATACTTATAATTAAGAATTAAATTAAGTGAATTAGGTATCCAGTATGGAAGAGAAAAGAAATAATTGAGTGAAACATTAACAGATTAAAGAAGAAATTAATGAATTTGAAGAATTTTTAAAATGACAAAACTAAGTCTATGAATTGTTTGCTATGCTCATTTTTTTGAAATGATCTTTTATTATGGTAAAATATATATAACAAATTTGCCATTTTAAAGTGTACACTTCAGTGGCACTAATTATATTTACAATGTATATAATCATCACCACTATTTTAAAACTTTTTCATCACCCTAAACAGAAACTCTGTGTCCACTAGGCAGTAACTTCTCATTCTCCTCTCTCCAGCCCCTGGTAACTTCAAATTTACTTTTTGTTTGCATCAATTTATCAATTGTATCAATTTATGGATCAAAGCAAAGATATTTTATGTAAGTGGAATCATACAGTATCCGTCCATTTTTGTATGACGTTTTTCACTGAGCATGTTTTCAAATTTCATCCATAAGGTAGCATGTGTCTTACATTCTTTCCTTTCTGTGTATGAGTGATACTCCTTGTATCGCATATACCAAATTTTGTTTGGCATTCATCAGTTGGTGGACACTTGGATGGCTTCTACTTTCTGGCTATTGTGAAAAAGGTGCAACATTTATTTTTGAAAGGGAGAAAGCAGAAATAGATTAAAAAAATAGAGACATAATCACAGATTATAGGAGATATATTTTCTCAACCATAAAGAAATTAATTTAAAAACCTGGATAAAATATATAATTTCTAGAAACTTGGATAAAATATAGAAAATTCTAGAGAATGTAGTTCCCAGACTGGCCACAGAAGAGTTTGAAAATCTAAAGAGATCGATTATACTCATAAAAATAGAAGGTTTGCAAAAGTCTGCTGCTCTCCCTGACTACCAGGTGCTGGTGTTTTCACAGGTGAGCTCCTTTTAACCTCAATCAGTCCACTGCTTTTTAAAACTCTCATAGAAAAAGAAGAAAAGCCTCTGGTTTCTTTTGTAATTTATGTTGGTGCCAAAGTCTGTCATAAAACATCAACAATAAAATGAAAGAAAATACCAGACTAGTGCCTTTTGTGACTATCAATGCAAAAGTCTTCAATAAAATATTAGCCAACAGAAAAAGAGAAATAAAACATGACCAGGTGTGGGAAGGAAAGGATAGCTTAGTATTAGGAAACCTATTAATACAATTCACCATACTAATATATTAAAATGTAAGTGTTCACACCCTTGGTTGTTGAAAATGTTTGTTGTTAAACTCATGATTGATTATAGAAAAATACCTCATGAAACAGAACTAAATTCCTACTGCCTTAACATATTTCTTTACCTCAAAAGTCAGCTTATTGTTTGGGAGAAACCAACAAAATTCTGCAAAGCAATTATCCTTCAATTAAAAAATAAATAAATTTTTAGAAAAAGTCAGCTTATCCCTAATGGGTGAATGATAGACGCACAATGTTCATCACATTAGTGAACATTAATCTTGGGGTACTAGCCAACTTAAGTGAGGTAAGAGAAAGAAATATGAGATGTATAAAAAGGAAAAGAGGAGGTAAAATAATTGTATTTGCAAATAATATGACTCTGTGCCTAGAAAACAAGGAAATTAATGGAAAGATCGTGGCCGCTAACAATAAACAAAAAGAGAATTGAGTAGCATGGCTTGATGAAAAAATTAATGGTCTTTATACATATAAACAGTGACAATTGGTGCTTAGATACAATAAAAGAAAGGATCACATGTCCAGAGAAATGATTCTGAAGTTTATTTGGAAAATTAAACATGCAAGGCTAGCTAGGAAGAGTCCTGAATAGCAGAATCAGAATAGCAATGAGAAGCATAAACGCTCTGATGCACACTTTATAAAGTTAAAATGATTATGGCATTCTGGTACTGGGCACAGATAACCACATCCATGGAACAGAAGTTTCATTTCTTTTTTGTGGATCACAATTTAAAAAATTTGAAAACTACTTGTGTACATAGGTGATAAATAAATTTTCCACAAAATATATGGCTGATTAAGGTTGATGTATGACAGAAACCATACAGCAATTATTGTACAATTAAAAATTAAAAGAAAATACATGTAAGAATGTACTTGTATATGCATTGAACAGCTTTGGATGTGTGTTCAAGAAACTGCAACAGTACTTGAATGCCTGGAAGATAGTGGTGGGGAAGATATTTCACTCTGTGTTCTTTTATAACTTTTGAATTTTGAACTATTAATCTCTTCACAAAAATAACCTATCATTCCCCCAAGTCCAAGGTAAAATAAATGAATAAGGTAAAATAAATACTGAGGGTGGGTATGGAATGATTTGCTTGGATGACTTCTCTAAGGGCTTTGACGACTTACTTGCCTATGGCTGGAAACTTTCAAGACCCAAATCTCCCAAGAGAGACTTCAAAAAGCCATATAGGAGTGGATCCATTAAAGTTAGGTTTTCGTCATTTTCCAAGCTTTGCCCACTCTGGCCTTTCCTCTCTTCAGCCCTCAGTAGGAGGCCAGGGTGGCTTGGATCTACCACCTTAATCATTATCACCATCAGCTTCGCTCAGCTCGTGGCTGATAAACGCCAGCGGCTGCCTGACTAGCATGTGAGAGCCGTGTGCTTGGAAACGGCGTGCGTGGGCGCATGCGTGCTCAGTCCAGTCTGATTCTTCTGCGACGCCGCGGACTGCAGCCTCCCAGGCTCTTCTGTCCATGGGATTTCCCAGGCAAGAATATTGGAATGGGTTGCCATTTCCTCCTCCAGGGGATCTTCCCCACGTAAGAATCGAACTGGAGTCTCCTGCGTTGGCAAGCGCAGCTTTCAAAAACCCCCAACCCAAGTTCCTCTTCGTGGTAGATTTTTGCTCCGCTTCCTCTACAAAAACTCTGGAGCCCACCACACACCAGCCAATTTCCCACGTCTTCAAGAGAAAAAGGCCGCCCTCTTTTCTTCTGAGAAAACACCGCAGTTTAATGGTCAGCATTAAAAATGTCCTGAGTGTACTTAACTTCGGTTTCAGAGGACAACTCAAACATGGATGTGTTTATATAACCCTTTAAGGGTACTCCCATCAGCAGTCTCTGGTAAGCAGTAGGGACGTGGCTAAGCGGAATAAATTCCAGTCGGGAAGCTCCTTTTTGGTCCTGTCCCTTTTGGGAGAAGGATCTGAAAGTGCCGGGTGGTGGCTGAGTCTTGAAAGCCAAGGTCATCATCAAACATTTGTTGAAGCTTTAACAAGGGCACAGATATGTCCTAGGTCAATATGCACAGAGCTGTATTGGCAAGGAAAGGGGTTCTGATATGAACAGTCTGGAAAATGCCCAACCACCAGTCACTTGAATTGAAAATCTAGACTGAGAAGAACTCAGAATGTCTTTAAGTCGTCAGAATGAGAGGTCATCTCTAAAGAAAGCAGGACAAAACCTTTGCTTTTAACTTGGGGAACACCCAAGAGTCCAGGCTGCTACATGCTCAGTCTAAAAAAATTGAAAGCGGAGTTTGTTTTTCTAGCTACTGAGCCTTTGTTATAACAAACTGAGAAAAAAAAATATTTCAGCTCCATTCCTAAAATGGGTGAAGCACCAATTATAAGTGAAAAACTTCCTCAAATGACAAACACTACAACTGGATTTTACCTTTAAATCTATTTTGATATTTCATTATAGGTTCTGGCAGCAAAAGATGCCGAGATAGGGAATCTGACAATGTAAATTTATTGCGTGCTGCATACAGCAGCAAGGATATTTTTTCTAAAAAATCCTTTTGCTGAAGTCCCAGTCTTGCTTAGATCTAAGTAGCTGCCCACATCATTTGATTTCCTACAGCAAGTTATTCTAAGCCCTTGCTCTCATTTCTGTTTGCTCTCTTCCCTTGTTTCTCCCTCTCTATCAGTAGGATTCCTGTTTCTTTTTTTCACCAACTAGCTGTATGGCTAAGAGCCAGCCAGTAGAGTCTTATGGTCCTTTGTCCTGGCCTTGTATGAGGCATCTCAGAGTCAGGGTGAAGGTGTCCTATGACTTTGGAAAATAAAGCAGAAAATAGCTTCACATTGAGAGTAACCTGCATGGGGCTCTGTTTACCCATTACTTAGTGAGGAAGCTCGTGGTGAGCAAGCAGATTCAGAGCTATCATTGTTGCCACATGATTCAAGGAAGAAATATGCAGCTTTCAAGATCAAACTTTTTTTTTCCCCCCAAGGTTACCATTGCAACCATCTTTTTTTCCCTCTTGATGCCAAATTAAAAATTTTCAAATAGGCATACAGTTTTTGTGGTTATCCAAAAGCTGCTTTTTTTTTTTTTTTTTGAGTGACTTAAGAATTTTTAAGTTACTTTCCAGCTCTGAAAATCATGTGACCATGAATATGTGCCCTTCCTCAGCTCAAGAAGACATTTAGAGCAAACTTACCTGCTTTCCAGGCTGTACTTCCTCCCCTCTACAGCTGTCTGAAATTTTCCACTTTGACATTCGGACAGCCCCTGGACCTCCTGGCTTCCCTGCCTGAGGTGAATCATTCCATCTGGACTGGACCGCTGCAGGCAGCCTGAGAGTCTCCTTATCTTTAAGGTCTGGGGCAGAATATAGAGGAGAGAACCTGCTCTGGTAGCAGTAGTGATAGTAGTAAATACAGAACTAACCATTTGATGACAGTAAAGCAGCTAGCATTTGTTGGGCTCGTTTTATATACTAAGTATTCTATGTACATTATCTTATGCTTTACAGCAAACTACGAAGTGGGTGTTAATGCTAACCAGTTTTTGGAAGAGGAAACTGAAGCATTGAGAAGGCTATAAAACTTGTTTAAGATGGTGACTGGCCGAGCCAGGCTGCAAACTGAGCTTGTTTGACTTTCATGACCCATGCTTTTACTCCCTTTATAAATATTTACTTGTGTGTATTCACATTGCTTTTTTAAAAAATTGAAGTATAATTGTTTTACAGTGTTGCTAGTTTCTGCTCTACAGCAAAGTGAATCAGCTATACGTATACATATATCCACTCCTTTTTGGATTTCCTTCCCATGTAGGTCACCACAAAGCACTGAATAGAGTCCCCTGTGCTACCCAGTTGGTTCTCAAACCAGGTGGTTTTTATCTGCATATGTACCATCTTTCTCATGAGACTCCTGCAAAGCAGCTTGCATCTTCCTTCATTCTTTTACATCTCATCAGAATGCTGTAACAATAAGTGAGCAAATAATTTCTTACTGGCATTCTTAGGGGAAAAGAATTCTCAAGTAAACTATTACTGAGTTTGTTACCTGAATTAGAATGAATTTTCCCCAATAGCAGTGTACATTCCACAGGCCTCCAGATAACGTTGAAGGTTCTGAAGGTTTTAAGTTGTTCCTCTCTGTTATTTCTTGACCCTACTTCTGAGTGCTTGAGTTGCCTGGTAGGGCTTCTGAATGTGAGAGAGATACACTGCTCACTTAGAAAACAGGTTAATGACTAATAAAGATTTTAGAGTCACTTCCAACTTGATAAGATCAGTATCCTAGAACTGAATTATTTTGGAACATTAAATTTGTTTCACTGGCCTTTCACTGGCCTTTAGCCTCCTGCCTAATTCCAATGGAGGCAACAATGAATTCTCCATAAATAGTGGCTTGTCATGTCTTGTTGCTTAATTATGGGCCTTATGAAGAGCCAAGAATTTGTTAAGTGAATCACTGTGCTGTATCCCCCAAAGCTGCTGGGACAGTGTTTTACCTGAGCATCTCTAAAACTTTTTATGTGATTAAGTGATCAAGTGTATCTTGATGAGACAGTTGATGAATCTGGAGTGTTTATTTTAGACTTCTTAAATATTACATTTTCCAGTGTTCAGTTCAGTTCAGTCACTCAGTCGTATCCAACTGTTTGTGACCCCATGAAGCGCAGCACGCCAGGCATCCCTGTCCATCACCAACTCTCCGAGTCCACCCAAACCCATGTCTATTGAGTCGGTGATGCCATCCAGCCATCTCATCCTCTGTTGTCCCCTTCTCCTCCTGCCCCCAATCCCTCCCAGCATCACGGTCTTTTCCAATGAGTCAGTTCTTCGCATCAGGTGGCCAAAGTATTGGAGTTTCAGTTTCAACATCAGTCCTTCCAATGAATATTCAGGACTGATTTCCTTTAGGATGGACTGGTTGGATATCTTTCCAGTCCAAGGAACTCTCCAAAAGCTTCAATTCTTCGGCAGTCAGCTTTCTTCACAGTCCAACTCTCACATCCATACATGACCACTGGAAAAACCTTAGCATTTTCCAGTGTAGCTCAATTATTAAATAATTGGGTTGTATTCAGAGGAAAATAGGAAGATTCTTAATAGTGTAAATTTCTCTGAGGTATTAAAAATAAAAGAATGTCAGCAGCTGCTCACTCCTTTTTTAAATCGAGGGGCCACAGGGCACTTTGTTTCTTACTAGCTACGTGGGTCAAGAAGCAGCTCTGACTCCTATTTATTCTTCATCTCTCATCTCATTCAGAAAAAAAAGGTGACAATTTCTGGTTTTAGTTCTCTTTCAATCATCTATCATTTTTCAAAGATGGCTGTCATCTTAGAAGAAATTGTGCAAGGGGAGGAGAGGACAGCATAAATGTAGGAATCACCTGGGATTACTTCCTCCCCCTTGGCCCGTTCACTGCTTCACCACGCATTCCTTTTCTACTGTCCTGACTTTCTGTTTATAGGCAAGTAAATATGTGAGCTCTGGGATCATGCTCTCTAGGTTTGAATTCATTGTGTGACATTGTAGCCTACGTTAGAAAGTTGACATGAGAATTCACATAAAGTGCCTTTGGGCAGTGTAAGCTCCTAGCGAATGGTCCCTAGATATTAGTTATGATCATTTTTTCCCTTTGAGTTTCTGGTTTCTTGGCCAACTATCTCTCCCCCTTCCACTGCATTTTACATAAGGTAGTCAGATTCATCTTCAAACAATGCTATTTTGATCTTATTTTCAGCTGGTGAAGAATAAAGAAAACTTTCAGCGGTTTTCCCATGGCTATGAAATAAAATTCAAAATTCTCTTTATGGCATTCAAGATCTTTTCTAATCTCACCTCAGTCCTTGGCTTTGACTGACACCTCATTCTTCTATTACTTACGATGCTTCAAGGTATAGCCGTTGACAAGCACACTGGTGATTCTGATAAAGGTGGTCTACAGAATATTTTGAAAAATATTACTTTAGAGTCTACTGTATGCAATGCATTTTTTTTTTTTTGTAGAGGTCTTATATCTCTAGATTTTAGTTGCCTCAAGGGCAAGAACTTATTCTTTGGATCTGTGCAGAAAAAGAGTTAACACAACAGGCCTGAATTGCTACTCTTAGAAAGTTCTGTTTGCGAGGTTAGCATCTACGCATTTGGTTTTCAAAGTGCTTAGTTAAGTGGTGCAGTTCCCTGTGCCTAGAGTTTTGTGCTAACAGTACAATTTATGTTAGCATTCCTGCTTCCCTTCTGTGAGTCTGGAATTTTTTCATGTGCTAGGCAAGGAGCATCTGCATGACCAGCCCCCTGTAGAAACCTTAGGCACCAAGCCTCTAAGGAGCTCCCTAGGCTGGATCATTGCAGTGTATTGCAGTGTTTTCATTGCTGTGTTACGTGGTCTCTCATAGAAGGGAGAGAGCATAAGGAAGTCTACACCTGGAATCCCTCAGATTCTCCACATGTTTTTTTTCCCCTTATGATCTGGCTGGGATCAGGTTTCTTACTACACTGTAAGAAATCTTAGATGTTAAGTACAACTAGAGGCTGAATTCTTTTAGTTCTTCAAGTCAGTGTTCACATATAGGGGTGGTCTTGGGTACCCCTGACACAGTATCCTTTCTAAAACAATTTTTACAGCAAGTGCTCTATAAATCTACTGTGATTGCCACAAGTCTCCCAAGCATTGTAGATGTTTACGAATTTTAACAGTTTCTTCTTTTGGTACTACTTTCTACTTATTTTGGCTTAAAAAATTGTATCATTATATAATCAGATCAACATTTTTAGTATATGATAGTTATGAGGCATCCTTTTCACTTTTCACTGTTTATAAAGAATGGTTCTGAATTATGATTTCTCAGGGTATATGCCCAGGAGTGGGATTGCTGGGTCATATGATAGTTCTATTTTTAGTTTTATTTTTTTAAGGAACCTCCATACTGTTCTCCATAGTGGCTTTATCAATTTACATTCCCACCAACAGTGCAGGAGGGTTCCTTTTGTCCATACCCTCTCCAGCATTTATTGTTTGTAGATCTTAAAAAACTTTTTATTTTGCATTGGAGTATAGCCGATGAACAAACAATGTTGTGATAGTTTCAGGTGAAGAGCGAAGGGATTTGTTTGTAGATTTTTTGATGATGGCCATTCTGACCAGTGTGAGGTGATACTTCCTTATAGTTTTGATGGGGGGAGGGTGGGATTGACAGCCAAGAAGGAAGGGATATATGAACATATATAGCTAATTCATTTTGTTGTACAACATTGTAAAGCAACTATACCCAATTTAAAAAAGAAGTGTGTGTGTGTGTGTGGTGTTAGTCGCTCAATCGTATCTGACACTTTGTGATGCTATGGACTGTAGCCTGCCAGGCTCCTCTGTCCATGGAATTCTCTATGCAAAAATACTGGAGTGGGTTGCCATTCCGGTCTCCAGGAGATCTTCCCAACGCAGGAATCAAACCTGGGTCTCCTGCATTGGAGGCAGATTCTTTACTGCCTGAGCCACCAGGGAAGCCCTTAAAAAAAGGATAGTTCTGGTTTTATTTGTTACCTTTCCTTCTCTAGATTTCAAGCAAGATTTGATATTGCTGGACCAGTTCTTTTGGGCTTTTCTGATGCAGAATCAAGGGAGAATGTAGAGGGAGAGAAGGGGTGAGGTTTGAGGACTGGATCTGGGAGAAGATTTGTGGTAGGAGGATCTGAAGGAAATAGGTAAATGAAAGAGCTTGTGTGATGTGAGGCAACCATGTGAGAAAGGAAGTTTTATGGGTTTTTGCTGTGGACTGAATCCCTTTACCAGTATTTGAGAAATTAAAAAAGAGAATTTATTGTTTTGAAATGACTTCTTGATTGCTGAGTTGTTTTTCATTGAATAATGACCCATCCTAAGACCAAATCACATTCATAGTTCAAATCTTAAGTTTTGCATTGATTTTACTTGAGGATAAGAACCATACCATTTGTAGTTCTGAATTTAGCATGTGTAAATCCTTAAAAAATTTTTTGATATTGGCTGATTGCTTCATACACTAACATTTGTTAAATGCCTTTGGCTTGTCAGGTGCGAGATATAGGGGATACATTGAGGAGCGAAAAAGGACACCTTGCCTACGCCAGAGAGGGAAAGTTGCCTGTACCCCCTCATTTCCATTCCTGGGCAGTAAATACTAGTGGTAGAATGTGGGATCCCCTTTTCTTTGCTGCACCCCATGGCCTGTGGGATCTTAGTTCTCCAACCAGAGATCGAACCTGCACTTCCTGCATGGGAAGTGCAGAGTCTTTACCACCAGATCACCAGGGAAGTCCCCAAAAGCATCTCCTTTGCCCACCATGGCATTGTTCCTGACTAGGCTCCACGATCTACAAGGAAAAGGCAATCTGGTCCTTACCTCTAGATACCAACTAGAGAGTTTGGAAAAAAGGTCCAAGGTATTGTGATTGGGGAAGTAAATCTCCAAGAGAAGGGCAACTTGCTGTCTTTCTGAAATCTCTACAAGGTGCCTTTGCAGTCAAATTTTCTAAGGTCTAAGCTTTTCAGCCCAGAAATTTGACTGGTTGTGAGAGGGGGTCTGTTTCCTAGGTGAGGACTCATATTAATCAGCTAAGGAGACTGATGTGCCAATGAGAGTGACATACTAACTTGCAACAAAAAAGCCCATAGTCCCAGAAATCAGAATACTCATTGGCCTGACCACCATGTCCTGTTTCAACAGACAGACCTGAAAGCAGGCAAGTCAGTAACCAAGATGGATGAGCATAGAACTGAAGCTTGAGGAGCCCCTTATATGACTTGTATAATTTGCTGGGCTAAAGTGGGAATTCACCTCTATAGAGTAACAGCTTTGGTCAGGAGAGTTAAAATCTACTAATTAAGACTCCTTTTGAGCTGAAGAGAGCTTGGGCAGCACTTTCTGCCTTTGCCTCTATGGCCTCATTTTCCTACAATTATATGAATGGCAACCAGACTTTGTGTTGAGTCATCTTTTTTTAAAAAAAGATATGTGTGTTTTCAATTGTATTTTAAGGCAACTTCTGCTTGTTTGGGAGCACTGAGTGACTCTAAGTTGACAAAGCATATGTCTATTCTGATGAGTAATTTTTAAATAATTTAAATCATGAAGCTTAGAGGGTGATCTAATTCCCATTTTTGAGGTTTGGCAGAGGAGGGCCTCTCACAGTAGGCTTCATGCCTGTAATTGGTGAAGGAACCAGGATACCCGTTTCTGAATTTTATGACCTTGGATTTCAGTGGTTTATTTATGTAAATAGTGGAGCTGGTGAAGCAATTATAATTCATTTCCCCATTGTCTAATTACCAATTTCAGCTGTTAGTTTTTTACCTTTCTTTAGTTGCTGCTTACTTGATTTCCCCAGAATTAATTAGCATTAATAATTTTCACAAATATGTTGGCTCTTACTAACATTGTAGCACTATCCACTAGCAAAACAGTCCATCCAATGGTTAGAATCATAAATTCATAGACTGCCTATTGTTAGGGGAAGCACACTGATTGAAATCACCCACCCTGGCCAGGTACCATAGTAACCATTTGCATGAGCTGTTTTATGACAGGAGATCCTGATAAGGAATACGGAACTAATAAGCCACTGCCAACCAGAAGAGTTCGAGAAAGGTCTAAAGGAGACACTGCGTGTCCGTCCACTTCCCAGAATCCCTCTCGCTAGCATCCATCTTGGCTGAGCTTGCGTGCGCCACCAGGAAAGACTCTGAATTAGAATGACCACCTGGAAACTCATCCCATCACCATAAAACTCGACATTGCGAGCCACGCAGCAGAGCAGTTCTCCTGGGTTTCCTTACCCTATTGCTCTCCACCCGGGTGCCTTTTCCCAATAAAATCTCTTGCTTTGTCAGCACATGTGTCTCCTCGGACAATTCATTTCCGAGTGTTAGACAAGAGCCCAGTTTTGGGCCCTGGAAGGGGCTGCCTTCCTGCAACAAATGGCCACTCTGCTGGGACTCTTCTTCACTGAGACTGATATCCTGACCACTCGGGGTACTCAGGGGCCAGCTTGCCTGCCAGTGGACCAGACCTAGTGGCTGCAACTGGGACCCTTTTGTCCCTGGTTTCCTCCTGACGCCGACAACTGGCCAGAGTGACCTGACTGGTAAGGAACAAGAGACTTTATTGACCTCTCTCCCCTTCCCTCTCTCTTTCCTCTCTTTAACCCTTCCTATCCTTCCCTGTTTTTCTAGTCCCCTGGTCCTGGATGTAGGAATCTGGTTGAAGGGCCCTCAGCCTGAGCTGAGGATTGGAGACTGATCACCTCCTCTTGGCATAGAACTCGAATTCTGGTTCTGGTCTGGTCTGATTTCTGGTAGGGCCGAGTTCCAGTCCTCCCTTCTCTGGAGGCCCAGGGAAAAGTCCCATAACGCCTGGGTATCTGTAGGTGGCAGACGTCTGTAAGGCCACCTCTTTTGCTCCCTCTCTCCTGCCTCCATCCCCTTCTTCTTTCAACCTGGCTTCCTTTCCTCCCTTGAAATCTTTGATGTTAGTACTTGGATCTGAAGTTCTGTGTCTCTGAGAGACTGTATTCTTGTATTTGAGGGCTTCCCTGGTGGAGCCGAGGTTAAAGCGTCTGCCTGCAATGTGGGAGACCTGGGTTCGATCCCTGGGTTGGGAAGATCCCCTGGAGAAAGAAATGGCAACCCACTCAAGCATTCTTGCCTGGAGAATCCCATGGATGGAGGAGCTTGGTGGGCTACAGTCCACAGGTCGCAAAGAGTTGGAAATGACTGACCGACTTCACTTTCACTTTGATGAAGACTGCCAGGTTTATGTGTGTGTTTTAACTCTGTGTTCTGTGTTGTGATTTTTGATGGCCATTTTGCTTTGTCTGGCCACCATTTGGTTTAGACCTGCCACCATTTTGTTAGAACTTGATTTTCTTTCCCTGTGCCTTAGACCAGGGCTCTCAGGAACACATTTCTAGACCATCTCTAACTCCTGACACTGAGGAAAAAGGGGAAAAAAACTTGAAGCTAGATCTTGCACTGTGTCTAAATATGTCTTGGTATGTCTTTGTCTCCGGGTAATATTTTTGAGGTTAATTTGTAAATGAGCTCTATTTATTTGGCTTAAAAAAAAGTAAGCGCTTACAAATCAAGTAATTCTAAATTAAACAGTAAATTCCACGTTCATGTGAACTGGGAAATATTCAATATTAAATACCTGATATTAATGTTTGTTTGTTGACCTATCTAATATAGACATGTCTTAGAGTAATTAACATTAAGTAGAATATTTTCATTGTTTAATATAAGTTTAAACCTAGGTTTCAATTCAGTTCAGTCGCTCAGTCGTGTCTGACTCTTTGTGACCCCATGAATCGCAGCACGCCAGGCCTCCTGTCCATCACCAACTCCTGAAGTTCACTCAGACTCACGTCCATCGAGTCAGTGATGCCATCGAGTCAGTGATGCCATCCAGCCATCTCATCCTCTGTCATCCCCTTCTCCTCCTGCCCTCAATCCCTCCCAGGATCAGAGTCTTTTCCAATGAGTCAACTCTTCGCATGAGGTGGCCAAAGTATTGGAGCTTCAGCTTTAGCATCATTCCTTCAAAAGAAATCCCAGGTTGACCTCCTTCAGAAAGGACTAGTTGGATCTCCTTGCAGTCCAAGGGACTCTCAAGAGTCTTCTCCAACACCACAGTTCAAAAGCATCAATTCTTCGGCACTCAGCATTCTTCACAGTCCAACTCTCACATCCATACATGACCACAGGAAAAACCATAGCCTTGACTAGACAGACCTTAGTCGGCAAAGTAATGTCTCTGCTTTTGAATATGCTATCTAGGTTGGGCATAACTTTCCTTCCAAGGAGTAAGCGTCTTTTAATTTCATGGCTGCAGTCACCATCTGCAGTGATTTTGGAGCCCCCAAAAATAAAGTCTGACACTGTTTCCACTGTTTCCCCATCTATTTCCCATGAAGTGATGGGACCGGATGCCATGATCTTCATTTTCTGAATGTTGAGCTTTAAGCCAACTTTTTCACTCTCCACTTTCACTTTCATCAAGAGGCTTTTTAGTTCCTCTTCACTTTCTGCCATAAGGGTGGTGTCATCTGCATATCTGAGGTTATTGATATTTCTCCCGGCAATCTTGATTCCAGCTTGTGTTTCTTCCAGTCCAGCATTTCTCATGATGTACTCTGCATAGAAGTTAAATAAGCAGGGTGACAATATACAGCCTTGACATACTCCTTTTCCTATTTGGAACCAGCCTGTTGTTTAATATAAGTTAAATATTATATCTGTTACAAGTTTGTCAACAAGGAAATTACCTCAAGTGAAGAAACTTCTAAAAAATGTAAATGAAATATGAGCTTTTATATAAACTGTATTAAGAATAATTATTCTTTAAAAATATCTGTCTAAAATAGTTTCTCCAGATTGGTGTAACTTAAATTTCTAAGGGTTGTGCTAAGTGTTGGAAGTCTATTGAATAGTTAGGTCATTTCCAAATAAAATAAGATTTTGAAACATTTACTACTAAACACTGATTTCCTTTTACAGATAAACTAAAGAGATTTGGGACTATAAATGAATAATGTTTGGTGCCATCCTAAAATGTTCTAAGAAAGCAAGGGTTTTAGAAATTATCACTGGTATTTATGCTCACCAATCTATGAAATGCTAATATAAAAGTTAGTTCTTGGTTGCTAAATGAAAGTAGGAAGTATGTTTTCAGTAAAAAAAAAAAAAAAAAAGAAAGAAAGAAAGAAAAAGGTGTGAAAAATACTAAAGAGTTATGCATGATCAGGATTTTCTAAAACTGGATTACAATTAGTTAGATAAATGGCAACCCACTCCAGTATTCTTGCCTGGAAAATCCCATGGACGGCGGAGCCTGGAAGGTTACAGTCCACGGGGTCGAAAAGAGTCAGACATGACTGAACGACTTCACTTAGTTAGATAAATGGATTTTGTTAGGAATGACACAGCCATAAGAAAATTGATTAGAGTCAACTAGGTCCAAGATGGCGGGAGTGACTTTCACTAGACCTTGAGCCTTGGTATTTAGGCCTATTGTGACATATCAACAAGCTAAATGATACACCCATCAACATTGACTAAATCTGACCAAATGTTCTAAACCCTTTTAATTGATCTTTTGGATAAAACTTCCTAAATAGAATTCTTTTGAAGTTCTTTTGACCTCTAGCTAACTTTGGCGTGCTTCAGAGGGCCCCTGAAACATCCCAAAGAGAGATATTAAACTGTGTATATTTGGTTGGTTAAATTACATGAAAAAGATAGTCAAATAAGTAATAAATCCACTCATGTTATAATGTATGGTAATATTACTTATACCGATATCCTAGAAATTATATGCAGTTCTTTACAGTCTGATATGTCCTGGTATCCTAATGGAAAACCTGATGACTACACAAAAGTAACAGAAGGGCTGAATGAACCAGCAAATATGCTTATAACTTTTATGGTTTCTGTCTGAAAAATTACGGGTTTGAATCATGTTTTCAGGGAGTATGGAAAACCTTCCTCTCAAACTAATTATGACCTCCAAAAATTGGAAATTCTTAGATTTCCAGTAAGTTTATCAGATGAGTTAGGAAGGTTATCTCACAGGTTCAAAAATCTCAAGAAATTTTTGAGACCTTAAAAAGGGAAGAATTCACCTAGATTTGTTAGGCAAAATCTCTGATAAGCCTTTGGTGTGAGTTTCCCAGCCCTGTTTTATTTTAAAAGTTCAGTCTGAGACTCTATAAATGTTTCAGCAAAATAAAAAGTCTATAATCAATTATGGTTATATAAATCATCAGACCAAAATTAGTGAGAACAGACCTATTTTGCAAACAAACTAGCCTTAATTTGGTTATATTTGATAAAAACGAGGGTAACTCTAGGGAGAAAAAGATATTTCAAAAAATGTTAAATCCCAGTTTTTTAATGGAGGTCTGCATCTAGTAAGACTCATCTCTTAGATAGTTCTTTGCTGTTATGTGATATTAATGTAAAATTTAATTGAATTCTTAAAGAACACCCTAAGTTTGTTTCTGAAGCTCATCTCAGTAATCTATCTTTGGATGAAGATCATATGTCTCATGGCCTGCAACCAGGACTAGAAAAAGACATAATTTAAGGGGCTGTCCCCAACCTGGATGGAAGGACTTTTTTATCAGGAGAAACTACACTACACCAGGATGAGAAGACGACGACATCAGAGGTAGACAGCTTCCCCAAGATGCTGGACCTGATTCGTATGACCATTTATGTTTTCTTGACTTCTTAGATGTTTGCATATAAGTCAAATGCGTTTCTATCATAGGCCTGATCCTATGCTAGCTTTAGAAATCAATTCAGTTGTTGGGTTTGTGGCCAATTACCTGTGCCTGGTGGGCTGCAGTCCATGGGGTCGCTAAGAGTCGGACACGACTGAGCGACTTCCCTTTCACTTTTCACTTTCCTGCATTGGAGAAGGAAATGGCAACCCACTCCAGTGTTCTTGCCTGGAGAATCCCAGGGATGGCAGAGCCTGGTGGGCTGCCGTCTCTGGGGTCGCACAGAGTCGGACACGACTGAAGTGACTTAGCAGCAGCAGTAGCAGTTCTGGGTTACCTTGGTAAATTTCTCTACTACAAACTCTAACTGGTTGGCTCTGAGAAAATTTACTTAAAAAAAAAATTATAGGCATATTCAGGTCACTGTGATATTACTAGATGGGATTCCCCTCACCAGGCCAATTAATAATGCCTGCTCTGACTCTGGCCATAAATTTGAGCTTTTTTCTATTACTCAAGCTCAGTCAGAGCAACAAGAAAAATTTCAGCAAAGGAGGAAAAATCTCCCAGAATTATGAGATGGATTTATATAGATAACACCAGGCTATGGTAATTTAAGTTTAAAGTCTCCTCTGTGTTGGAAACAATTAAATCACACTAAGGACAATCAGTCTAGTAACACGAGAAAACAGGG
Organism: Capricornis sumatraensis; assembly: GCF_032405125.1. NCBI lineage: Eukaryota > Metazoa > Chordata > Mammalia > Artiodactyla > Bovidae > Capricornis > Capricornis sumatraensis. Next base: position 25,565,250 of record NC_091086.1, read on the forward strand.
CTATGTGCCTTATAGATGATGCCAATATATAATTTCCCTGGAAGATAAAGATTCTACACAGCAGACTAAGTCAGATGACCTGAGATATATTGGGCTACATCTAATGGAAGCTCTTAAGTCTTAATTGTGACTTTACTAATACTGCTGGCTATGTTATTTGTATTTCACCTGTTTTACAAAATTGCTGTTTCTTACATTGTCATATGTGTGTCTGAGGCCTCTAATAGAATAATATATAGCCCCATATGAGATCTACGTTGGTAACAGTGTAACTCTAGATATGGGAAGAAGCAACAAGAGGGAATATTTTCCTGGACCAAGAGGCTAGTAAGACAGGTGGTCCAGAGAATTTTGGATACTGTTTTATGGCCTAGTCCAGTAACAGCACATTGAGTGGCCTGTTAACAAAATCTTTGTCGAACCTGAGAATGCACATTCTCAGCACCATGGGATAAAATGGTCATGAAATGCACCCCCCTCAAAATCATGGTCAAGTTTATGAGTGAAAAGGGGCTCTGCCAACTGAAGACTGACACTTGCCATCTACATCTACAAAGATTAAATCATGGCCGCTGCAACTGCTGACTTTCAACGCCCCTGAAAAGAGTTCAGGGTGAAAATCAGGAATGAGGCACTCTGTGCTCTGGGAAAAACTGGCAGAACAGGCCTTCAGATAGTTAGATCTTTTCAGGAGAAGATTTTATGAATCCCAATTCTTGCATCTTCTTGTACCTAGAGAAACACTGACGTCATTAACGGTGAAATCTGCTTTGGCTATTAAGGAAAAGTTTATAATTAAAAGTCAAAATAAAGTAGCTATGGTTCAGATATCCTGGGAAATAACTAAGTGATGCTATGGGTGTACTTTCAGATTAGATCTTGTATTGCTAAACACTTGAGTTTTCTTAGTCATGTCAGGCTTGGATGCCACCATTCTCAAAACAATGTCTGCTGGAAGCTAGTAACCTTACTTTTTATAAAACTAGGCAACTGGCTACCTGTCTACAAGTCTCCCTGAAGTGCCAGGTCCAGACTGGGTTTCAGGCCTATTCTTCTAAAAAGAAATTAGATTTATTTTGTCTACTAAATTCCAGTTATCACTCCTCGGACTACTTCTAATTGGGTCTGTTACACCAAAATGGCAGACCAAGGGATTAGGATTTTAATCATACAAGACTCAGATCTAGACCTTGGAACTCAGAAATACTTCCAATTCAGTGTCTATACTCCAAGCTGGGGCAGTCCTATGCCCCATTTTGACAGGAAGTTATTACAGTCATATTTGCCTCAGTTAGGTTCAGTTCAGTCGCGCAGTCGTGTCCGACTCTTTGGGACCCCCCTGTCCATCACCAACTCCCGGAGTTCACTCAGACTCACGTCCATCGAGTCCGTGACGCCATCCAGCCATCTCATCCTCTGTCATCCCCTTCTCCTCCTGCCCCCAATGCCTCCCAGCATCAGAGTCTTTTCCAATGAGTCAACTCTTCGCATGAGGTGCCCAAAGTACTGGAGCTTCAGCTTTAGCATCATTCCTTCCAAAGAAATCCCAGGGTTGATCTCCTTCAGAATGGACTAGTTGGATCTCCTTGCAGTCCAAGGGACTCTCAAGAGTCTTCTCCAACACCACAGTTCAAAAGCATCAATGCTTCAGCTCTCAGCCTTCTTCACAGTCCAACTCTCACATCCATGACCACAGGAAAAACCATAGCCTTGACTAGACGGACCTTAGTCGGCAAAGTAATGTCTCTGCTTTTGAATATGCTATCTAGGTTGGGCATAACTTTCCTTCCAAGGAGTAAGCGTCTTTTAATTTCATGGCTGCAGTCACCATCTGCAGTGATTTTGGAGCCCCCCAAAATAAAGTCTGACACTGTTTCCACTGTTTCCCCATCTATTTCCCATGAAGTGATGGGACTGGATGCCATGATCTTCATTTTCTGAATGTTGAGCTTTAAGCCAACTTTTTCACTCTCCTCTTTCACTTTCATCAAGAGGCTTTTTAGTTCCTCTTCACTTTCTGCCATAAGGGTGATGTCATCTGCATGTCTGAGGTTATTGATATTTCTCCTGGCAATCTTGATTCCAGCTTGTGTTTCTTCCAGTCCAGCGTTTCTCATGATGTACTCTGCATAGTCAAGGCTATGGTTTTTCCTGTGGTCATGTATGGATGTGAGAGTTGGACTGTGAAGACGGCTGAGCGCCAAACAATTGATGCTTCTGAACTGTGGTGTTGGAGAAGAATCTTGAGAGTCCCTTGGACTGCAAGGAGATCCAACCAGTCCATTCTGAAGGAGATCAACCCTGGGATTTCTTTGGAAGGAAATACGCTAAAGCTGAAACTCCAGTACTTTGGCCACCTGATGCAAAGAGTTGACTCATTGGAAAAGACTCTGACGCTGGGAGGGATTGGGGGCAGGAGGAGAAGGGGACGACCGAGGATGAGATAGCTGGATGGCATCACGGACTCAATGGATGTGAGTCTGAGTGAACTCCAGGAGATGGTGATGGACAGGGAGGCCTGGCGTGCTGCGATTTATGGGGTCGCAAAGAGTCGGACATGACTGAGTGACTGAACTGAACTGAACTCTGCATATAAGTTAAATAAGCAGGGTGACAATATACAGCCTTGATGCACTCCTTTTCCTATTTGGAACCAGTCTGTTGTTCCATGTCCAGTTCGAACTGTTACTTCCTGACCTGCATACAGATTTCTTACGAGGCAGGTCAGGTGGTCTGGTATTCCTATGTCTTTCAGAATTTTCAGTTTATTGGGATCCTCACAGTCAAAGGCTTTGGCATAGTCAATAAAATGGAAGTAGATGTTTTTCTGGAACTCTCTTGCTTTTTCGATGGTCCAGTGGATGTTGGCAATTTGATCTCTGGTTCCTCTGTCTTTTCTAAAACCAGCTTGAACATCAGGAAGTTCACGGTACACGTATTGCTGAAGCCTGGCTTGGAGAATTTTGAGCATTACTTTACTAGCATGTGAGATGAGTGCAGTTGTGTGGTAGTTTGAGCATTCTTTGGCATTGCCTTTCTTTGGGATTGGAATGACAACGGACCTTTTCCAGTCCTGTGGCCACTGCTGAATTTTCCAAATGTGCTGGCATATTGAGTGCAGCACTTTCACAGCATCATCTTTCAGGATTTGAAATAGCTCAACTGGAATTCCATCACCTCCACTAGCTTTGTTCGTAGTGATGCTTTCTAAAGACCACTTGACTTCACATTCCAGGATGTCTGGCTCTAGATGAGTGATCACACCATCGTGATTATCCGGGTCGTGAAGATCTTTTTTTGTACAGTTTTTCTGTGTATTCTTGCCTCCTCTTCTAAATATCTTCTGCTTCTGTTAGGGCCAGACCATTTCTGTCCTTGATCAAGCCCATCTTTGCACAAAATGTTCCCTTGGTATCTCTAATTTTCTTGAACAGATCTCTAGTCTTTCCCATTCTGTTGTTTTCCTCTATTTCTTTGCATTGATCACTGAAAAGGCTTTCTTATCTCTTCTTGCTATTCTTTGGAACTTTGCATTCAGATGCTTATATCTTTCCTTTTCTCCTTTACTTTTCGCTTCTCTTCTTTTCACAGCTAGTTTTCAGGCCTCTCCAGACAGCCATTTTGCTTTTTTTGCATTTCTTTTCCATGGGGATGGTCTTGATCCCTGTCTTCTGTGCAATGTCATGAACCTCAGTCCATAGTTCATCAGGCACTCTATCTATCAGATCTAGGTCCTTAAATCTATTTCTCACTTCCACTGTATAATCATAAGGGATTTGATTTAGGTCATACCTGAATGGTCTAGCAGTTTTCCCTACTTTCTTCAATTTGAGTCTGAATTTGGTAATAAGGAGTTCATGATCTGAGCCACAGTCAGCTCCCGGTCTTGTTTTTGCTGACTGTATAGAGCTTCTCCATCTTTGGCTGCAAAGAATATAATCAATCTGATTTCGGTGTTGACCATCTGGTGATGTCCATGCGTAGAGTCTTCTCTTGTCAACACAAGAAGAGGGTGTTTGCTATGACCAGTGCATTTTCTTAGCAAAACTCTATCAGTCTTTGCCCTGCTTCATTGAGTATTCCAAGGCCAAATTTGCCTGTTACTCCAGGTGTTTCTTGACTTCCTACTTTTGCATTCCAGTCCCCTATAATGAAAAGGACATCTTTTTTGGGTGTTAGTTCTAAAAGGTCTTGTAGGTCTTCATAGAACCGTTCAACTTCAGCTTCTTCTGCGTTACTGGTTGGGGCATAGACTTGGATTACCATGATATTCAATGGTTTGCCTTGGAGACGAACAGAGATCATTCTGTTGTTTTTGAGATTGCATCCAAGTACTGCATTTCGGACTCTTTTGTTGACCATGATGGCTACTCCATTTCTTCTGAGGGATTCCTGCCTGCAGTAGTAGATATAATGGTCATCTGAGTTAAATTCACCCATTCCAGTCCATTTCAGTTCACTGATCCCTAGAATGTTGACGTTCACCCTTGCCATCTCTTGTTTGACCACTTCCAATTTGCTTTGATTCATGGACCTGACATTCCAGGTTCCTATGCAATATTGCTCTTTACAGCATCGGATCTTGCTTCTATCACCAGTCACATCCACAGCTGTGTATTGTTTTTGCTTTGGCTCCATCCCTTCATTCTTTCTGGAGTTATTTCTCCACTGATCTCCAGTAGCATATTGGGCACCTACTGACCTGGGGAGTTCTTCTTTCAGTACCCCATAGTTGCCTAGTTCCCTAAAATTAAAACTGAGCGGGACTCTGTAGTGCTCTGGAGTATAGATCTGTTCTGTGTTCTCCATTTCTTATCTGTAGGATATAGGCTTCATTCAGCCTCCTTGGCCTTCTCTGAATTCCAAAGGGTGGATTCAAACAATTGCTAATCAGAGAAGGGAGGGGATACAGAAAGAGGAGAAACAATCAAAGGTTGGAACAGCCTCCAGACAGAGTCCTGGTTCCTACTCAAAGAAATATGCATAACAATGGTGGAGAATGGTAACTTCAGACTGAACACAAGATTCCTGGAGCACAGCTCTGTTGCCTCACCACCAACCAATCAAAAAGGGTCACAAACCCTGCAACCCTCACCCCAAATGTTGCCTTCTGTTTCTGGGGACCAGAGATGATCATCCTGTTAGGTCTTCTGTTTGGCTCTTGTCTATTTCATCTCTGAGAGGGGCCAACTAAATTGCTGTTACTACAAGGGTAGAAGCTGGTTTCAGATGTGGAACACCCCAACTTAGATCAGGTAGAGAGAGACTTCTGCTCTTCTAGGCAGGCCTACGCCCATGCACAGCAGGAAGAGGTTACAGAAGAAAGAGACCTCCGCCCCAATTCCCAAGAAGTATCTTGAGTATGAAGTCTCTCAGTGGGGAGTTGTTAGGGGAAGCACACTGATTGAAACCGCCTGCCCTGGCCAGGTACCATAGTAACCATTTGCATGAGTTGTTTTATGACAGGAGATCCTGATAAGGAATAGGGAACTAATAAGCCATCACCAACCGGAAGAGTTCGGGAAAGGTCTAAAGGAGACACTGCGTGTCCGTCCACTTCCCAGAATCCCTCTCGCTAGCATCCATCTTGGCTGAGCAATGCGTGTGCCACCAGGAAAGACTCTGAATTAGAATGATTGGTCAAAGACCACCTGGAAACTAATCCCATCACCATAAAACCTGACATTGTGAGCCACGCAGCAGAGCAGTTCTCCTGGGTTTCCTTACCTTACTGCTCTCCACCTGGGTGCCCTTTCCCAATAAAATCTCTTGCTTTGTCAGCACATGTGTCTCCTCCAACAATTCATTTCCGAAGGTTAGACAAGAGCCCAGTTTCGGGCCCTGGAAGAGGTCCCCTTTCTTGCAACACTGTGAGTTTGCATTGTATACTTATCAACACCTCACAGAATAAGTGACTTCTCCAAGGTCACACACCTAGTTAGTGGTAGAATTGGCATAATTTTGCAATTCCTGTGATTTTTCATGTATCTTATTATTTTATTTGTATTGTGTGTCAGTCTCTCTGATGGAAAATATGTGTTTATTGAGTGCAGGCCTTTGTGTACTTTTGTACCCTGGGTGCCTGGCATATTGCCTGGGGATGAAAAAAGACTTGTGTAAAGGATTGGATGATAATAATAAGAAAAAACTTAGGCTTTTCCTTGGGTCCTCATGAGGTTTCTCCTACTACCTCACATACAAACAATTAAAGAGTGTATTCATTATTTATTCAGCACATGTTATGCTCAAGGCAATCTGGTATGTGCTGTATTGAATGAAGATGATAAAGACACAATCCTGTTCTAAAGATACAGAGACTGTAAGATTAAACCTACTCATGACTGGAATGCAAGACAGAATTAATGTGCCCTAAGGGAGGTACAACTGCATGACTATAGCAAGTCAGAGAACAGAGCTATTGTGGGAGAATGAGAGAAGACTTCATGGAGGAGGTGACTTGATCTGAATCTTGGAGGAGCATCTCAATTTCAGACATAAAAATGAGCCAGTAAATTGGGAGAGCACGGGAACCAAAGGAAATAGGAAGATGACTCGGTTTTGAAGACCTGTAAGAAGTCTCTTTTAGGTGTGATGTGTGAGGGGTGGTGTGTGGATGTGTAGGGGAGTGGGGCAAAGCAAAGACAGGAAGTTGGCTAAGTTCCCAAACAGCTTTACCTGTTCAGGCTCAGGGATGTGCACTTGCCCCATTAACCTCTGTGGTTTTCACATATGGGAGTGACGACCACATAGGTTGACAACACATGTAGGTCGTTTGGCAGCAGGAGGTGGGCTGCTCTGGAGGGGCAGGAGAATGAGGCAGTGAGGTTAAGTTTGGAGGTAACTGATATAGCTCAGGAAGGAGTAAGTGAACCATGAGGATGGCAGCAGAGACAAAAAGGAAAGAGTAGTGTGTCAGCCTACATGAACGACACGCCATGGGAAATGCAAGAGGAGGAAGAACCAAAGATGGAGATGCCATTAACAGTGTACATTTCATACTTATCACAGCTTATTAAAATTTTCTGCATGAACACTGATCTTCTTGTTAGTCTGTGAGCTCCTGGAGGACAGGGCCCATGCATCTACCAAAATGAATACAGTGGATGCTTGGTAAATGTTTGTTGGATAAACGACTGGAACTTAGGAGATTTGACTTGGTAAAGGCAGCTAGGGTGTTAATGGAAATAACATGGTTGTTTCAGGATGTTCTGGAATTGGGGGATGTCTGTTTTTCAGATGCAATTTCTAGAATTAGATGATAGAAAGAAGTGGGGAACAAGCTGATATATAAGCGAGGACAAGATAAAAAGAGGAAAGAGATGGTATACTTGAGTATAGAGGAGATATAGTAACTGCTTGTTTCAAGATGTCAGGTGAGATTGGAGGGAGAATGCAGCACACACTCCATCGGGGGTACAGGGCAGACGGCGAGGACTGGGGTGGGCACGTGGGCTGTGGCAGTTGGTGTGCCCTACAGGGGTCGAGGAGCCTGGAGTTGAGTGTGCAGGCTCTGGAGTCTGACTGCTTGAGTGCAAACGCAGGCTCCTCTACTGATTCATTATGTGGTTTCAGTGACCTCACTTTCTCTTACCTCAATTTCCTCTTCTTCAAAATGAGGATAATAAAAATACGTGCATAAACACATGTGCAGCACTCAGAACAGATCCCAGGATGTAGCAAGCACTCCATAAGCATTAGCTACTCTTCTTATTGGAGCCCACTCTGACTGCTTTGTATGCATTATCCCTCTTAGTCCCTTAATAACTATGTAGGTGGCTGGAATCATTTTCATTCCACAAACGAGGAAACTGAAGTGCAGAGAAGTTTCATAATTTGTTCGCATTCATACAGCCATGTCGTGGTAAATCTCACCTAAGACAGATTCTTCCTCAATCCATCAGACACCCAGGCTGGGGCACTTTCTGCTAAAACACACTAAGCTAGCGAGCTCTGTTAGGACCACTTGTGAGTACTTTAGATTTGATCGGGAGGTACTGGGGGCCTGTGGCAGACCTTGGGGCTGGGGAATAATGTGAGGAGTTCCCAGGCCCCAAGGCCTGCCACAGCCCCCTAATACCTCCTGATCAAATCTAAAGTACTCACAAGTGGTCTCAGCAGAGCTCTCTAGGTTAGTGCGTCTGCTGGAAAGATTCATCTGGCAGTCTTGTAGAAGAGAGAAGGCAGGAAGGCTGAGGTGCTAAGGATTCAGACCAGAGATGGCTGACAAAATGACAGAATGTGGCAAACCAGGGTCGAGCCGTGATGGCAGAACCAGCTGAATTTGTGTCTGATGTACATGAGATGGAGCTGATGGTGTAGGATGGAAACTGACTAAAGGGGTAGGTGTGGGGGTGGAGCCTGGAGTTTCAACTTGCGAGTTTCAAACACGGGACTCTAAGAAAATATTAGTACCATGTACGGTGATGAAGAAGTTGGGAGGAGAGCCATTTGAGCCACTGCCCCCTTCAGAAGTGGCTACAGGGAAGTGACTGTAGAAGAAAACAGTGTCTGAGCATCAGGGTGGGACACTTCATTACTTTCAGTGGCAGTTTGGTTCTGATGGGAACACCCTTGCTAGCCTCTACTTCACTGTCAATGCAGCTCTGCCTCCCTCCTCCTTTTAGGAAGAAAGCTGATGTGTTGTTCCTTTTTTCCCTGGAGTAGGATGTTTTCTCTACACAATTGGCACATGATCTCCTTTGAAAAAGGTCAGCTAGTTCTTATCCATAGTAAGTGCAGTGATTTGCATTTGAGGAGTTAGGAAAATCAGTTCTGTTGACTTCCTATTTTCTATTTCAGGCCTCTGAGCAGAACTTCCCTTTTGAATAGGGCCCAGCAGAA